>NW_027185809.1:10305435-10328344 GCF_028583685.1 Petaurus breviceps papuanus
AGGAAGGAAGGAAGGAAGGAAGGAAGGAAGGAAGGAAGGAAGGAAGGGAGGTAACAAGTGAAGACAGAGACAAAGAAGGAATAAAAATGCATTGATATAGGATGCTACCTCACTGGAGAACTCTTTACTGGAATGAAATCATTGCTCTGGACCAGGGGAAAAAAGTTAAGAGGTTTGACAAGATCTGGGGTTCTTAACCTGGGATCAGGGATTATTTTTTCATTTATTTTTCAATATTGTTAAAAGTATTTCATTATATATTTTGTTTCCTTTGTAATCCTATGTATTTTATTTATTTATTTATTTATTATTATTATTATTTATTTTTTAGAAGGGGTCCGTAGGCTTCACCAGATGGCCAAAGGGGTGCACTAGCTGTTTTTGAAGGACTTTGCTATTTCTAAATGCTGTGGGCTGGAATTCCTATCCTGTGAGATTCTTATGCAGTACTTTGTCCCATTTTATAGCAGAGGCAACAAGCTCAGATAGTGACTTGCTCATCATCACACAGCTAGGAAAAGTAAGAAGCAACATCTACATCTAAACTTATATCTTCCGTATTCCAAGTTCAAGTCCATTGCATCTTGATGCAAATGACCAGCCCAATTTTGTTCATGTATCAAGGCTTTATTGTTGCACAATAAGAGTGAGGGATGGTCAGTGGACATTTGGCAAGCTACGTCAGTATCCTCTCTGCCAAGGCTATACTGGACCTACCCATAGGGATGCAGTTGTCCCCATACAGAGGGCATGGGCAACAGTAACACAGAATAGAAAGGCAAGAACGGGATATGATTTGCATCACTGCAGGGATTAGCCATATACATTTTGAAAGAAGCCAGTGATCATCTGGACCTAGTATCATAGATTTATGATCTGAGGATCCTCAATAGGTAGTGAACATCAGCAGCTGAATTTGAACCAATCTCTTCCGACTGTGAAGTCATTTGGCATGGCCTTTTAATGACAGAGAAGCTTTCTCCATAGACTTTGCTGTGATGGAATTTGATCTGTGTTATCCATTCAATTCATGAGAGTCAGAGGGGAAATACAGTTTTAATGGTCCTGCATTTCACATCCCTGCCTTTGTTTAGCCAATATCCTGAATCAAGGTTGTCATACACAGTTTAACAAAAAGTACAAGGTTTTTTTTTTCTCCCATTAAGTCATAGAATCATAGAAGAAAATTTACCACCAGCCCTATCCCTTGTGTTTTATTTCGTGAGAAGGCTTTCAGCTTTCCTCTTGGAAGAAGCCTATCTCTCACCTATTCCATGGGAAAATTGTCTGCTTTTCAATTTCAAAGGGAAGTGAATTGGTGTTTGATTTTCTTCAGACTTCAAACAGACCTATCACTTTTTGCTGAAGAAAGTGCCTTGTCTATTGTGGGCATGTCCCTAAATGCATTTTAAAATTCTAGACACATGGTTCCTAGGAGCCAGTTTTATTCACTTCACTAGAACAGCTCTGTTGCAAATAGGTATTCCTCTCCTCTCCTTCCTTCTCTCTCATTCCTCCCACCACCCCCTCCACTCAAGGGCCAGGAAATGCCATCTTGCTCTGAAAAGGTAGAGAGATTGAAGCCTTTTCATTACCTCGGCACAAATGTCTGAATTTTCCAAAATGATTCGAATTAGAAATAGACAGCCTTCAGCTAGACATTGAATGGGGACTCACTGTGAGATCTTTCTCTAGGACAGTTAAGTTTTACATTCAACTGAAGATTTTCTCTGCTGTCAAATTCTTATCTTTAAAAAAAAATAAAAATCTCTCACCAAGCTATGGAGAATTAACTGTGTGTGTGTGTTTAAAGAAAAAAGCCTCACATACATTAAGATATAACCCACAGCTTCCACTGGGATGAACACATAGGAATGTGTATAGGGGAGTTAGGAAAGATTCTTGGTAGTTGATGAATAGATTATCTACTTATTTAATTCCTGCACTTATTTATTAGGATTTATACCTACTTGCAAAAGAGGTTAAGGGAGGCTTCCTTTCTGCACTTATTTAAATGCTTTGCCTTTTTGAATCTATCTCAGATTATAAACAATCAGAGGGAATTTGGAAAGGCCTTAGAATCATTTGGTACTTAATAAATTGCTTTTCTTTTAAAATGATAATTGGTTCCTTAAATATTAAGTGCCTCCATTAAGAGCAATTAAAATGCTGGCTATGCTAGATTACACACTGAAGATAACTTGACCACCCTGCCCTCCAGAATTGACCAAAACAGCAAACAACAAAAACATTTCCCCATAGCATATCTGCACATTTACGTTGCAAAAATGCTGATCATTTTTTTCCTTGTGACTTTGGGCTTAACTCTTTCCCTTCAAATTCTTTTATACTTATATTCCACTCTTTAATGACATGCTAAAATTCTCATGGAGACTTTCCCTAGGCACCCAAGATCCTGGAAGGGACTCCCCCACCTCCAGCTTCTGTTCCAAGGAGTCCTGGACTTTAGAATTTAATGGAGGGATGTGAGACCTGCCATTTCATTTCTCACTAAATTTGGGGAATATTGGTGGTATGATTAGAATTCACAATCAGATAGTTATGAGTAGTCTTGGGAACTGCTAGCATTCCAGTCCGATTCCCCTAAGTAAGTGACTAGGTCCTGGCCTGGCCAGCTACCAATTGTGTTTTTCTTCTCCCTCAGGCTCTGAATGCAATAAATGTCATAAATTTTTCACTTTGAAAGACTAACTGGCCCCAGCAGTATGGAACCTGCAAGGATATCCCCAATTCTCACTCCCTGTTTGCTAAGAAACATTAACTTGTTTTTATTAGACAGGAAACAATTCATGGAGAGTTACAGAAATGCCCTTCCGGGGAACAAGGTTAGTAAGTCTGTTCTTCTCTACCATTTACTGCTGAATGCTGGTGAGAAGGTTAACTCCAATCTATTCCTCTTGTCTCTTATGAGTTGTACTTCTTTCCCATTCTGCTAAATAGATTTAGAGCTGAGAGGAAATACAGGGCCACCTGCTTAGAGCTGGAATCTACCTCAGGAATCATTTGGTCCAGGCTATCTTTGTGTATATATATATATATATATGCATGTGTATATGTGTGTGTGTATATATATATGTGTGTGTGTGTGTGTGTGTGTGTGTGTGTGTGTGTGTGTGTGTATCTATCTATCTATCTATATCGATATAATGTTATGCATAGCCTTTTGAGAATGTTTTTATTTATTTATTTTAGACTCAAACACCAGAACACAACAAATACAGAATAAAGAAAAGAAGAAAAAGTATAGCATACACTTTGATAATCATTTTTGGACCTTAATAAGAGCCAAAGCCTGAACTAATCAATCAGACTGCTTTGCTTGGTTCTAAAAATTCCCTTTCCTATGTCAGTAACTTCAAAGACCAGAAAAGGTTGAATAGTGGGACTTATCTTTCTTAGAGGTGTGTGCTAAGTGGGGAAGGCTCAGGTATTCTGGGATCAAAATTTCCAACTGACACTACTTTGTCAATTCTCTTTGTCAATTTGTATTTACAACTTATCCAACTAAGAAACTTCCTTACTCATGGTAGAGTTAAACATATAGAGACTATAAATCTGAGGGACACAGACATCCTGGAATTGTCCTAAAACATAAAAATTTTGGTATTCATGTAGTCAGTCGGAACCTATGTTTTGGCTCCATGCAGCATGTATATTCTAGCTTTAAAGGAACAAATTATAGATGTGCATATAAATATGTGCATGCATGCATGTATGTATATGTATATATGCATATATAATATATGTATTTATATATAAATATTTGTGTATATATATTACCTATCAATCTATATACAAAGTAAGAAAAGAAAAATAAACATGTCATGTACATAGAAGAACATAAGAGAGGATTCAAAATAGATAATGATAAATTTTCATTTCAAGAAAGTCTATATGATGAATTCTCCACATTGTGTTGAGAGCTGTCCATCTTTTCGTTTTTGCTTCCTTGTAAGTTTTGTTTTGTTCTCTGCTGTGGACTTTTTACTTTGCACTTTCCTGCCTTTTCTCAGCCTCCCAATCCCCTACCCTGCTCCAAGACTACACTTAAGTGTGGATATATTTATGTATTCAGAGATATATTTATACATATATACACACATATATAGAGAGATATACTTTCTTTAATAAATTCTAATAATCTTTGTTTTATATTTTTGCATATCAGTTGTTTCCTAATTGTGGCACCATCATATTTAAATTTTTTTCTTGTTTTAATATTTTATCCTTGTACTGGTGGTTTCAGGATTTGACTATAATATTCCTATAAATTTTCCTCATAGAATGTCTTTCAAGTGATCATCAGCAGATCTTTTCCTTTTTCAAATTATTTATTTATTTTTAGTTTTCAACATTTACTTCTACAAGATTTTGAGTTCTAATTTTTCTCCCCATCTCTCCCCTACCTGTACCCCAAGATGACATGTATACTGATTACCCATTCCCACAGTATGCCCTCCTTTCTATCATCCCATCCCTCCCACTTCTCCCATTCACCTTTACTTCATTGTAGGGCAAGATAGATTTCTATACCTAATTGCCTGTATATCTTATTTCCTGTTTACATGTAAAAACAATTTTTAATATTTGTTTTTAAAACTTTGAGTTCCAAATTTTCTTCCTTCTGTCCTCTTCACCCACCCCCATTGAGAAGATAAGTAATTAAATATAGGTTATACATGTATAAATATGCAAAACATTTCCTTAGTAGTCATATTGTGAAAGACTGCTATTTCTCTCCATCTTATCCCACCCCCTATTTATTCTATTTTTGCCTTTGACCCTGTTCCTTTTCAAAAAAATTTGCTTCTGACTATCCCCTTCCCCAATCTGCCCTTTCTTCTATGATCCTCCCCTCTTATCCCCATTGCCCCTACTTTCCTTTAGGGTAAGATACCCAAATGAATGTGTGCATGTTATTCTCTCCTTAAGCTAAATCCAATGAGAGCAAGGTTGATTCATTCTCTTTTACCTCTTCTTGTTCATTGTAGCAGCTTTCTCTTGCCTCTTTTATGTGAGATAATTTACCCTATTATGTCTCTCCCCTTCTCCTTCTCCTGACATATTCCCCTCTCACCCCTTAATTTTATTTTTAGATATCATTACTTTATATTCAACTCTGTCCCCTCTGTCTATATATACATACATATACACATATATGCAAACATATATAAATATATGTTATGTATGTATGTATGTTTTTTCCCTTCAACTATCCTAATACTGAGAAAAGTCTAATTAATTATAAATATCATACTTCAATGTAGGAATTTAAACAGTTCGTCTTTTATAAGTCTCTTATGATTTCTCTTTCCTGTTTACCTTTTCATGCTTCTCTTGATTCTTGTATATGAAAGTCAAATTTTCTGTTCAGCTCTGGTCTTTTCATCAAGAATGCTTGAAAGTCCTCTATCTCATTGAATACCCATTTTCTCCCTCAAAGTATTATATTCAGTTTTGTTGGGTGGGTGATTCTGGGTTTTAATCCTAGCTCCTTTGACCTCCAGAATATCATATTCCAAGCCTTCTGATCCCTATTGTAGAAACTACTAGATCTTGTGTTATCCTAATTGTGTTTCCACAATATGTAAATTATTTTTTTTCTTTAAAATGTTTTTTTCTTGCTTTTTTTGGAGGGGGGAGGGCAGAGCAATTAGGCTTCAGTGACTTGCCCAAGGTCACATGGCTAGTACAAGTGTTAATTGTCTGAGGCCGGATTTAAACTCAGGTCCTCCTGACTCCAGTGCTAGTGCTCTATTCACTGGGTCACCTAGCCACCCCGACAGCCTTGAATTGTTTCTTTCTGATTGCTTGAAATATTTTCTCCTTGACATGAGAATGCTGCAATTTGGCTAAAATATTCCTAGAAGTTTTCTTTTGGGGATCTTTTTCAATAGGTGATCAGTGGATTCTTGAAAAATAGAAATTTTACCCTCTGGTTCTAGAATGTCAGGGTAGTTTTCCTTGATAATTTCTTGAAAGATGATATCTAAATTCTCTCTTTTTTATCATTGCTTTCAGGTAGTCCAATATGTTTTATATTATCTCTCCTGGATCTGTGTTCTAGGTCAAAGGTTTTTTTTCAATTAGATGTTTCACATTATCTTCTATTTTTTTATTCTTTTGGTTCTTTTTTATACCTTGATTTATCAAAAAGTCATTAGCTTCCATTTGTGCCAATCTAAAGTTAAAAGAACTATTTTCTTCAGTGAGCTTTTGGACCTCCTTTTCCATTTTGTCAATTCTGCTCTTTAAGGCATTCTTCTCATTGACTGTCTGGACCTCTTTTGCCATTTGGGATACTCTGTTTTTTAAGGTGTTATTTTCTTCAGTAATTTTTTGGATCCCTGTCAGCAGAATGTTGACTCATTTTTCATGACTTTCTTGTATCACTTTCATTCCTCTTCCCAAATTTTCCACTACTTCTCCTACTTGGATTTTCAAAATGCTTTTTGAACTCCCCCAGAGTTGGCAGCTAATTCATATTTTTCTTCTTTTTTTTTTTCTTTTTGGGCTTTTGGAGGGCAATTGGCGTTAAGTAACTTGCCCAAGGTTACATGGCTAGTTTGTGTGTGTGTGTGTGTGTGTGTGTGGGTGGGTGGGTGTGGGTGTTAAGTATCGGAGGCTGAACTGAACTCGGGTCCTCCTGACTCTGGGGCCAGTGCTTTACTCTCTGCGTCACCTAGCCGCCCCAACAATTCATGTTTTTTCTTGGAGACTTTTGATGCAGGAGTTTTGATTTTGTTGTCTTCTTATGACTCTATGTTTTGATCTTCTTTGTCTTCAAAGTAAGATTCGATAGTCTGATTTTTACCCTCTGTGTTCTCATTTTCCTAGGCAATTACTTGACTTTTGAGTTCTTTGCCAAAGTAGATCTCTGCTTCCATAGTGGAGAGTGCTCTGTCTTAAATTTCTTGGGTTTTGTGCAGGTGTTGTTAGAGCTACCAATAGGCACCTGTAAATTTTCAATTCTTCTAAGCTGATATGATCAAAGGAGAGGTATTTAATCCTCTCCTGGCTTGTGGTCTGGTCTGTGAGTGACCACAAACACTTTTTCCTACCCCAGAACTGTGAGGAGGACTACCTCTCCACAGCCACCACAAGCTCTGCCACGCCAGTGCTCTTCCTTACTCCAGGACCACCACCCAGTACTGTGACCCATATCCAAGCAGGACAAAGCAAGAGAATCCTGCCTCAGTGCCAGCAAAGAGATTCCTGAAATTGCTCTTCTATCAGTCACTTGATCCCCCCACCATCTGTGGGCCTGGAGCTCTGGAAGCAGTAGCTACTCCTGCTGCTGTTGCCACTGCCACCACCTCCGCCACCCCAGGCCTAGGACTGGACCACACTCTTCTCTCACCTAGGTCCAAAATAGCTTCCCCACTGACTTTCTACTTTGTTTTTGGTTTTTTTGGGTTGAAAAGTCTGGAAACTGCCACAACTGTCCATTATCCAGTCCTATGAGCCCTGCTCCAGCCCAGTCTGTGTTGGTGTGGCCCACACAGCTGTGTACTCTGCTCCCAGACTGCTGCAGTAGTCCCTTCTTGTCATCTTGCCAGCCTGTCTTCAGCTGGAGATGTGTTTGGCTCTGATATTTTGTGGGTTCTCTAGCTCTAGAATTTATTTAGAATCTTTTTTTCAGGTATTCGGGGGATGAGTTCAAGCAAGTTCCTGCTTTTGCTCTACCATATTGGTTCTGCCCCTCCAATGAATCTTTTTCTATTTTTATTTTCCTCTCTTGCTCTAGTGCTTCAAGACAATTTTCTTTAATTATTTCTTGTATTATTGTAACAAAATTCTTTTTTTAATTATAGCTTTCATGTCATTTTTGTTTTCTCTTCTTGATCTGTTCTCCAAATCAGTTGTTTTTCTTATATGATGTTTCACTTTCTCTTCTTTTCATTCTTTATATTTTGTTTAATTATTGCTTGATATTTTATAACTTCATTGGCTCTACCTTGCCCAATTCCAATTTTCAAGGTGTCATTTTCTTCCTTAAGATTCTGGATCTCTTTATCTAATTGGTTGACTTTCTTTTCATAATCTTCTTGTTTTTCTTTTATTATATATATATATATATATATATATATATATATATATTGAGTTTTTCCTCCATCTCTTTCATTTTTAAGTCTTTTTTATGTTCTTCTATGAATTCTTTTTGGGCAGGTGACCATTTGACATTCCTCTTTTGGTTAGGAAAGGACATATTTGCTTCAATATCCTTCCCTGAAGATGAACCCCCATTCTTCTCTATTCTCATAATAACATTCTATGGTTGGATTCTTTCTTCTTTGCTAGTAATTTTTTTTTGTAGTAATAACTTAATCTTTGTAATCACCTCTAGCCCTGGAGTATGGGGGTGGTGCCTCTTGTCCTGGATCTTTAGTTATCCACTCTAGCCTTGAACCAAAGCCAAACCTCCAGCCTCCTGTAAGTGTCCACAGCCAAAAGCATTCTTACCCACTGCTCCTGCACTCATGGGCATGTGCTGGTTCCTTCTTGTCCCCACTGCTTTTCATAGCACAGCTGGGTCTAGCCTTCCTTGTCATCACAGGTTCCCTTGATCTTCCACAGCTCAGATGCCCTGTTCCTTCCACTCTCTCTGGGGTAAAAGTTCCTGTGCTGGGGCCAAGGCAGCCTCCCAAACCAATTAATGCCAGGGTTTGTCCCTTGTTAATAATACAGACCCTAGCCTGGAAGTATTTAATCTTCATAAGGACCAATCCTCATTCAGGGATTTTTCTTCTGATCTTGAATTGTCCCAGAAAGACCCCTGTTTTACCCCATTCTTATTTATTTTTACTTTCACTTTGTTCACCCCAAGGTGCTATTTTATCTCTTTTGAGGGGGAATTTTTTTTTTAAAGCAATTGGGGTTAAGTAACTTGCTCAAGGTTACACGGCCAGTTATTATTTCTGGGTATGGTGCTGAGTATTTGAGCCCGGATTTGATCCAGGTCATCCCAACACTGGAGCTGGTGCTCTTACTCGCTGAGCCACCTGGCCGCCCCTAAGCAATTGAGGTTAAGTAACTTGCTCAAGGTTACACGGCCAGGTGTTTCTGGGTGGGTGCTAAGTGTCTGAGCCCGGGATTCGATCTCCAGGTGTTCTCAACACTGGAGCCGGTGCTCTTACTCGCTGTGCTACCTGGCTGCCCCTGAGGGGGAAAATCTTGAGAGCTTGGACTTTTCTGACCTATTCTGCCATCTTCCCAGAATCCTCTCAGAAGCTTTTTAAATAAATAAAATGAAACATATGAGACTACAAAAGAAACCAATTATATTGATATAAAAATGTAATTTTTTCCATGCATGTTAATGCACCTCCTGAAAACCATCTATAGGCTTTTGGGTAAGGGTGTTCTGTGAACCTCTGATCTATTAAAGTGGTAAAGAACTTGTATCTAGTAGAATCTTCTTATCACACAGATGATGAACTGCTCTATAATCTGTAAAATAAGGGGACTGTACTCAGTGATGGACTCTAAGGTTTCTTCTAGTTTAAAATCTGTCATTTTGTTCATGGAATTATAAAGAAAGACATGATTAGGTTTAAGGAAAAATGGGACCAAACCCAAGGTGGAGATAGGTAGTCCACACAGAGCAGGCACATGAAAATAGGATGGAAGGGAAAGTATGAGGCTCAACTTCCAGAAAAGAATTGGCACAAAGTCACAGAGTTCCAGACCTTCTTGATAAAAACGCCAGAACTCAATGGAATATTCAACCTCCAATTATGAGATGCAGCAGTGACTTAGAAAGGTAAACAAGGAAAATGCACACACACACCCTGCTATTTGATAAGAACAAACTGGTTATAGACAAGTAGAGGGTATGAGTATAAAATACCCAAAATGACGATAAAAAAAACCCAACTTATTAAGGGCTACAAATGGATTGTAATGGAAGAAAGGGAATGAGTGAAATGGAAAAGGGTAACTTATGCCACACAAAGAGACGTAAAAACTATATAGCAGAGGAAAAGAAGAGAGGGAGATGGGAATCATATGAGCTTTTCCCTCACTGGTTCTGGTGCAAGGAGGGAATAACAACCACTTAAGCATAGGACTCTATGAAGAAGAAATGCAAAAAGTATCATTTTAGAAGGAAAGAGGGGAGGGAGAGGAGCTTCGCATGAGATTTGTGCCTGTCACTCTTGGTGCGAAGAAGAAATAACATACTTCATTAAGTATAAAAATATCCTACAGGCAGTAGGAGGAGGAAAGGGATATGAAAGGGTGTGGTGGACCTATATGACCACAACTACAAAACACTTTGCACACAAATAAAGTCAGATCTAACTGATTGGAAAAATTTCAATTGCTCGTGGCTGGGTTGAGATAATATAATAAAAATGAAAATTTTACCTAAATTAAATTATATATTTAGTGCCATTCCAATTAATTTACCAAAAAACTACTTTATAGAGCTAGAAAAAAATAGTAACAAAATTCATCTGGAAGAATAAACGGTCCAGAGTATCAAGGGAATTAATGAAAAGAAATGCTAGGGAAGATGGACTAGCTATATCAGATTTCAATCTGTATTAAAAAGCAGCATTCATCAAAACTACTTGATACCGTCTGAGGAATAGGAGTGGATCAGTGGAATAGATTGGGTACACGAGACTCAGCAAACAATGACTAAAATAATCTACTGTTTGATAATACCAAAATCAAGTCTAAATGGGTGCATGATCTAGGTATAAAGGTTGATACTGTAAGCAGTCTCATAAAACAAGGACTAGTTTACCTGTCAGATTTGTGGAGAGGGAAAGACTTTACGACTAAATAAGAATTAGAGTATAAAATTTAAAATGGATAATTTTGACTACATGAAATTGAAAAGCTTCTGTACAAACAAAGCCAATGTAACCAAGATTAAGAGGGAGGTGGGAAATTGGTAAAGAATCTTTACAACTTATGTCTCTGACAAAGAACTCATTTCTAAAATATACAGAGAACTGAGTCAAATTTATAAGAATACAAGTCATTCCACAATTGATAAATGGTCAAAAGATATGAACAGGCAATTTTCAGAGAAAGAAATTAAAGATATCTATAAGCACAGGAAGAAATTATCTAAATTAACTCTGAGGTACCACACTTCACCAGTCAGATTGGCTAAGATGACAAAACAGGAAAATGACAAATGCTGGAGAGGATGTGGGCAAATTGGAACACTAATGCATTGCTGGTGGAGTTGTGAACTTATCCAGTCTTTCTGGAGAGCAATCTGGAATTATTCCAAAGAGCTATAAATACTTTCATATCCTTTGACCCAGCAATACCATTACTAGGGTTATATCCCAAAGAGATCATAGAAGTCGAAGGAAGACCCATATGTACAAAAATGTTTAAAGCAGCTCTTTTTGTGGTGGCAAAGAATTGGAAATTAAGGGGTGCCCATCAATCGGGAAATGGCTGAACAAATTTTGGTATATGCATGTTATGGAATACTATCATGCTATAAGAAATGAGGAGCAGAAGGTCTTCATATTTACCTGGAGAGGCTTATACAAACTGATGCTGAGTGAGAAGAGTAGAACCAGGAGAAATTTGTACACAATTACAGACACAGCCTATGTGTGATGACCAACTTTGATAGACTGGACTCTTCTCAGCAATGCAGTCAATCCCAAAAGACTCATGATGGAGAGAAATATGTGCATCCAGAGAAAGAACTTGAAAGAACTGAGTTTATATCCAGGTAGAAGCAAAATACCCGATCTTTTTCCTTCTCTTGTTTGGTTTTATGTCCTCTTTACAATTTTTTATTCCATCTGATACAATCCATCTTTATAACCTGACTAATGTATAATGTGAAAGTATTTACAGATCCTATACTTGACTATATGCCACCATGGGGCGGGGGGGGGAAGAGAGAGGGGGACAAAATGTGAAACTCAAGGCGTTGTGGAATTGAATCCTGTAAACTAAAAGGAAACAAATTAATTAAAAAAAATAAATTAAAAAAAAGAGCTTTCCTTTTGACCACAGCCTCCCTCAGTGTTCCCTCCTTATCAGCCTCCCTCCCTTTTCCTACCCTTCCCCCTTACTAATTCTTCCCTCCCTTCTAACCACCCCAACCTTTTTTTTATCCCTTCCCCCCTCCCAGTGCCTGTAGGGCATGATAGATTTTTTATACTTAATGTAGTATGTTATTTCTTCCTCGAACCAATTTGATGAGAATAGATCTCATGCAATGCTTCTCTCCGTCCCCTCTTTACCTCTATTATGATAGGTTTTATGTTTCCTCTTAATAGAGTCCTATATTTAACTGATTATTTTATTCCCTCCTTACATCAGAAACAATAAGGGAAAAGCTCATATAATGTTCATCTCCCTACCTTCTTTCCCTCTACTATAATGTTTTTATGCCTTTTTGTGGCATAATTTACCCTTTTCTGCTTCATTCTTTCCTCTTTTTCCATTGCAGTCCCTTTGCAGCCTTAATAATGTTCTCTATCATCATTTTGTATAATTCATACCCACACCCTCTATTTATCTATATCCCTTTTGGATGTCACCATAAGGAAAGTATAATCAATATTAACAGGTATCAGTTTCCCATATAGGAATGTAAATTGTTTGCTCTTATTAAATAACAAGGTGTGTGTGTGTGCATATGTTTATGTGTGTTTTCCTATTTACCTTCCTATGTCTCTATTGAGTCTTGTTATTAGAGGTTAAATTATTGAACTCTGGCTTTTTCATCAGAAAGGTCAGGAAGCCCATTATATTATTGAATGACGATCTCCTTGCCTGGAAGATTATGCACAGTTTCACTGGATGGCTGATCCTTGGTTTTAACTTTTGCCTTAGAAAATATCAATTCCAGTTCCTCCATTCTTTCAGTGTAGAAGCTGCCAGATCCTGTGTGATCCTCACTATAGTTCCATGATACTTAAATTGTTTCTTTCTGTCTGCTTGCAGTATTTTCTCCTTTGTGTGATAGTTCTGGAATTTGGCTACAACATTTTGAGGACTTTTCAATGTGTGATCTCTTTCAGGAGGTGTCTGGTGAATTCTCTTGATTTCTATATTACCCTTTTGTTCTAGGATCTCAGAGCAGTTTTCCTTGATGAACTCTTGGCAGATGTTGTCCAGGCTCATTTTTTCATTATGATTTTCCTGTAGACCAATAATTCTCAGATTACCTCTTCCGGATCTGTTTTCCTGGTCAGTTATTTTTCCATTGAGATATTTTACCTCTTTTTCTAATTTTTCATTCTTGATGTTTTGTTTGACTGATTCTTGGTGCCTCATAGAGTCATTAGCTTTCATCTAGTTGATTCTAATTTCTAGTGAATTATTTTCCCCATTTTGTTTTTGAAGCTCCTTTTTCATATGTTCAAATTTCATTTTTAGTTCACACATCTTTCTTTTTAAGGAGCTGTTTTCTTCATTGTAATGTTTTTCTATTTTCACAATTTTGATTTTAAAAGAATTACTCATTTTATCTTCTACCTTTCTAATTTGGTTTTCAAAATTCTTTTTAAGCTCATCTAAGAATGCTTTATGTGTTTGAGACCAGTTCATATTCCCCATTGAGGCTTCATCTGTGGGTGTGGAGTCAGTACTTCTGAATTTGTTTTCTCCCTCTTACAGTATTAGGATTCTAGAATCTTTGTCTTTGCAGTCTGTTTTTGCCCATTTTGAGGCAGGGCCTTTGCCACGCCCTTCCTCTAGGGTTCCCAAGCCTTTACTGATTAAAATTTAGCTCTGGGACAATAATTACTGTGTTTTCAGGGTCAGAGGTGGGGATTGGAGCAGCCGGAGTTCACTTGGCTATCCTGGTCCCTGAAAGTTCATATAGGCCCTTTTTAAATTTCCAGGTTGTGGGTTGGTAGTCCCAGGAGTAGGTGCTGCCAATGCCATGGGCCCTGCATTTGTCTCATACCCAGCTCTGTCAGATCCCAGCCCTGCAGTTATAGGTCTGGGAATTGTCCTTGTGATTGGTGGATCAACTTGCCACCACGTTGAGCAGGCCTTGTCTGGGCCTCTGTCTAGACCCTGTCGTCCTGGTCTAGCCACGTGCTGCTCCCACGTCATCATCTGGGCCTCACCCATTTTGCTTTCTTTTTCCTTGACAATGTAACACTTGTCCAAAGTGTTACCTTTTTTTTTTTTTCAATTTTTACTCAATTATCTTAATGTCTTTTTCATCTTTCTATTGGTTTATTTGATTGGTAGCTAAGTTTCTATACCCAGAATTTCTCTCTTTTATTTTATTTTACTTTTGTCTTTCTGTTTTTTTTTTTGTTATATTCTCAGTAGCTTTATTTCTGACTTCTCTCCTTTCTTTTGACTCCTCCCTTCTCCACTGCTACACAAATCTCTAGCATCCCTACTCCATCACTAGAAGTCTTATTCATTGATAAAGTCACAAAATTATTCACAAAAAAAGGAAGGGAGAAATGGAATTTTTGTTTTCTCCTTTTATCAACCAGAAGTACAATTCTTAGCTTAGTCAACAATCATCTTCAACATAATCCTTCAATCATTGGGATTATGACCCATGAGAAGATGCTTGACATGCATATCTTTTAGTAAAATAATGAAGCACATATCCCACCAGAAGGTAGCCAAGCATATGCTTAGCTTATTTGGAAGTGATTTTAACCCTTGATCCATTGTATTAGAGGGTATTATGGTGGGAGGGATTTCTCCTTCCATCTTAACAATCAAGGAACTGGGTCTTAATCATTTCATCTCAGAGTTTGTGGTATTGGTTATTACTTAAAGTGTTACGTCCTTATTGATTTAGCTTAGATTCATTACTTCTATTTACAAGGGCAAAACAAAAGACAGAACAAGTTTCTTCTGGAAAACTTTGTTTTCAGTCTATTAGAAACTGCATTTGAAAAAGGGAAATTGATTTGTTTCTTTTCTGCTAATTTCTATGACTATTTCTCTTGATTTTCTTTCTCAACTCAAATTCTGCTGCCTCTTTTCTTCTATTTCCTCTAATTACTTTGTTCCTATATAATTTTCAGGACAAAATAACCATGCAATTATATTGCAACCACACAATAATCTCTAGGGCTATGCTGAAATCATTTAAGTAATGTGCTGACATGAAGATAGGAACACCCATTGATCATCCATGCTTTGTGGTATTTACCAGAAAACAGATGTGAATAAAGTTTGTCTGGGAAAAGCTTTCTTGAAAAATTAATTCAAAGTTGGATGTGAATATTGTCACATGGACCTTAAACAAAGCAGGAACAAAAAACAAACAAAAAAAGCATGGGTTGGGTGTAAAATGTGAACAGGAAAAACTGTCCAGATGGATGGCAGTGGGACAAAAGTTCAGTTCAATCTTGTTCAACAATATTAGTATTAATAATGAACACGAGGAAGTAAACAACACATTAAATCAATGGGTAGATGAGAATGAATTAGCTATTACTTAGAACACAATACTGGGGTGATAATTACTCATAGTTAATATGCAAAGGTTGAAAGAGAGATATGGGAAGGAGGTTTTTCAAAGGGAAATGAATAAAGGGAATGGCCAATTGAATGGAGAGATCAGACTGTATTTTTTGTGTTAATTGATGCAAACTATTCTTTTAAATATAATTTCTTTTGACTTTAGATGTCAGATCACTATGTGTGAAGCCTTTATAACATTCAGAGAAAGGCAACTTTAGATTCCCACACTGTATACATTTGTGCTAAGGATGTGATGATAAATGACTTTCCAGGGGAAAATATGTATGACATACTTTTAAGTTTAATCTCTATTATCCATTTTCTACATCATTTTTCATAAGTCTAGACTACAGAGTTTATCAAATTTTAAGGAATAAATAGTCACACTGAAAATTGACAATAAGTTCTCACTTGTCAGTGCAAACTAGTTCCAGCAAACTTCTGAATATAGAATACATACATTGTACATGTATGCACACAAGTTACATATACATGTATATATAGTAATTGTATGTATGTGTACATATTGTACTGTAATATAAGAGCTTATACCATATGTCCACATATATACATGCGTATATATACATGCATGTGCAAACATATGTAGTGAATTATACTGTGTTTGTGTGTGTGTGTATATGTTATACACACATATTTTCATGCTATATTTTCCTGGCAGAATATAACCACAAAAGACAGGGCTGCTTTTGTATTTATAATTTTGCATGTGTGTGTATACATATCATATATATGTATGTATGTATATGATAATTTGAGGAGACAGAGAACACTAAGGTTTTCCCTTAGAAAGTGGCATATTCCTGAATTTGGTAACCAAAATATTGCTAGGAAAACTAATTGCAGTCCTTCGAGGAAATTGGAAATTCTCATCTCATTCATCTTCCTACTCCATTTTCCTATGGAAAAAATCATTACACAGTCTGATTTACAGATTTGTGATATGTAAAAGGTAAAAGAACAAATAAACACAAAACAAGTTATTTTTACTATTACTCAATCATTTCACATCTTTAGAAGAGCTCCAACAGAATATAGTTGACAGAATACTGGACTAAGTTTGGGAAAGAGGCTCTACTCAGGGCAGCTAGGTGGCACAGTAAGAGCGCCAGCCCCTGAGACGGGAGGACCCAGGATCGGTTCCAGGCTCAGATACTTAACACCCACACAAAAAAACTGACCATGTAACCTTGGGCAAGTTACTTAACCCTAATTGCTTAAAAAAAAAAAGAGAGAGAGACTCTATTCATGGCTTTGTCATTAAACTTACTGTGTGAACTCACATAGGGTGAGTTTTCAGGGCTGCTTTCCACCTTTGGTGTTCACCTGATTAACCTAACTTTCACATGTGGCTCCAAGAAGCTGTAACATGCACAGAGGCCATCCCCAAATAAATCATTTTAGCATATAGGTTAAGCTAGGTTTAGGGTAATAGGGGTCTCAGACCCTTCAGTAAGTTAGCGGGGTGTCTACTCCAAGCATGTGAAGACTTTCTCCAGTGGAAGATAAGAGCAATCTGTTTCAAATGGCCAGGAAGGTTGCTGAAGTAGGTGCTGTGGAACACTTAGAACTTGGTTAAGCATTGAAAACACTGAATCCTGAGCCATCATCAGTTGTCTTGATGTTATGTTACCACTTGAATCTGATGACTCTGGAAGTGAATGAGGCCAGGGACTTTGCCCAACTCTCCCTTGTTGAATCCAATTTGTGTGCAAATCAGAAGATATCACCTACACCATTTTGCGATTTTTCCTACCTCAGACTCCTATGGTGACAGGCAAGTGCAGGTGCAGGTACAGATACACTGAGAGCTGCAGTCACAGCTCCACACACAGGCAGCCCAGGCCATAAGGTCATCTTCTCACTGGAAGCAGAAGTGGAATTTGGCAGCCTTTGGTGTCTTGGTAGCCTATTAAGGACCACACTGCTAACTCCTTGTGTGAGGAAGGGGTTAGAAATGCTGCTCTAAAATTTGTCTGCTTCACCCAACCCTGGCCTGCTTTCTGCATCAGGTGGGTGATCCCACCCTCTGGTCAACACACACACACACACACACACACACACACACACGCGCGCGCGCGCACACACGAAAATTTTTGCAAAGGTGATTCCACTCACAATTGGTGCATGGGATGTGCACCTTCTTATAGACAACCCAAAATCAAGTAGACCTGAAAGACTTATTGCAAGAGAACTCAGCAGATAACATATCCAAATAGTAGCCCTGAATGAAACAAAGCTGGCAAATGAAGCCCAGTTCACCAAAATTTAAGTTGCATACATATTTTTCTAGAATGGACAAAAGTGAAGGGGAGCACCATGAAGCTGGCATAGGTTTTACAATCAAAACAAATCTAGTCAACCAGCTTGTATGCCTGCAAAAGGAATAAATGACAGACTCATGATAACGCAATTGCCACTTTCAGGAAAGTTCCATGCCACCATCATCAGTGTATATGCTCCCATAATAATGAACGCTGATAAAGTCAAAAAAAAAAATTTCAAAAAGACGGGAGACCATCATCATCAATGTGCCAAAAGGAGATAAGCTTATAATTGTTGGTGACTTTAATGCAACAGTTGTTACAGACTATCAGACATGGAAAGAGAGTCCTTGGGAGGAATGGAGTCAGAAACATCAATAGCAACTGTCATTTAACCTCTCAAGATTTGTGCATTTCATGAGCCTCTCCTCACCAACACTGTCTTCTGTTTAACTAACTGCAATAAAACTTCATGGATGCACCTTTGCACACAATATTGACATTGAATAGACTATGTCATTGTAAGGAGAAGATTAAGACAGGATATGAGAATAATGAAGGCAGTGTGTGGCACAGAGTGCTGGACTAACCATAGACTTATCCTCTACAAGCTAAATATTTGCATTCAACAAAGGGAGCAACCCCAAGGAAAGACATTACCAGAAGACTTAAAGTCAACAGATAGAAGTGCTTCTCTGACTGAGAACAGTTCATTGATAACTTGGCAGGAAAGCTGTGGAGTGATTTACACAGAAATGTTACTTAAATCTATGGGAACTGATAAGATCATAAAGAGGGAGAGTAGTGTGTGGGAACAGAACAGGACCTAGGACTGAGTGTTAGTCTAAAGTTTAGTGTGAGCAGTGAGTAATGACTCAGCAAAGGAGATTGAGAAATCAAGATTAGACAGAAAAACGAACAGAAAAAGTTCAGAAAAATATAGAAAGGTAAAAGCATTCAGAAGGCAAGTGTAGTCAACAGTTTTAAATATTAAGAAGGACAAAAATTTAGAAAAGAACATTCAATTTGGCAATGGATAGATCATTGATAACTTTAGAGAAAGTAGTTTCAGTTAAGTGTTGAAGTTAGAAACTAAAAGATTAAGGAGTAAGTGAGAGAAAAGGAAGTACACATAACAAGTGTGTACAGCTTTTTCTTGAAGTTTGGGAATGGGAAGAGATGTACAGTAGAATGATTACAGCTTGAGGAGAACAGAAAGTCAAATAAGGGTTGTTTTTTGGAGAGTTTTTGAGAAGTTTTATATTTTGTTTTGTTTTTTAGGAAAAAAAAAACCTGGACAAGCTTATAGAGTGTAGAAGGGGAGTTAGTAGGTAGGAAGAAATAAAAAATGAGAGATTAGTTGTGCTTACACTTCATATTTTTTCATATATACTTCATAGATTTTTATATCTACTTATTGTGTCCTCCATTAGAATGTAAACACATATAGAGCAGTTGGACTTCGTGAAGATAATGGTCACTTCTTCATCAAACTCCATAGTAAAGAAGGGGAAAATTGGAATAATATCAAGGAGTTTGAAGTGAAGAGTAGGGGAGAAGAGAGAACTCACGGAGATTTACTTCCATTTTCTCAATTAACCAGTGGCAGCAGAGAGAGAGAGAGTTCAGAAGGGGCCACAAGGAACAAGAAGAATAGGGGTGGCTAGGTGGCACAGTGAATAGAGCACCAGCCATGGAGTCAGGAGGACCTGTGTTCAAATTCAGCCTCAGATATTTAACACTTACTAGCCGTGTAACCCTGAGCAAGTCACTTAAAGCCAATTGCCCTGTATATCCAAAAAAGGGACGGGGAAGGAATAAGAAGAATAGCAACTCATATTCTAAGACTATTTTCACCTGAGTTAGAAGCCTAGCTCTGTTACTTAATATTTTGTGTCTTAGGCTTTCTTTAAGGATCTCAGATTCTTCATCCATAAAATCAGATGCAAAATGATTTTTAGTTACTTCATGCTCTAAATTCTATGATCTCATGATCCATTACCACTCTGAAAAGAAAAGAAAAAAAGAAAACTACACATTTTATGATGTCTATTTGTTTATGGCCCTCAGGAAACAAAGACAGATATGGGATAGGGACTGAATCTGTGATTTTACTGATATAGAGAACACCTGGATGATAAAACAGTCTTTACCAAGACAATGTGGTATTTTCTCTGCAACTTAGAGTTTTAATGAGTTACCTAGCACTCAGAGAAGTTGTGACTTGCCTAGAGTCACTAAGCCAGTATGTGTCAGAGACAGTCACCCAGGTCTTCCTGGATCCAAGGGCATCTCTTCAGTACATTATGGCTGCCTCTCCTTTTGAGGAACATGTCTTTATCCTTCTTTCTTGATCAAATTTAAACACAGCCCATTTCTGATGTTTTGAGTGTGATATGAATTATCACGTGGACAGGCTTATTATTGTATCAAAAAGTGACTCAGGCAGTGCTCATGTCTACCTGATAAAGTAATTTCCCAGAGCCTGATAATTCAGCCTTGTCAACAATTATGAGTCTACCACATTAGGCCATATGAAGGAAGAAAGAATGTGGTAGGTGATAGTTCTGCTCTATTCTACCATAATTAGACAACATCTGGATGCTTGTGTTCAGCTCTGTACCCTGCATTTAAACAGGAACAATGACAAGTTGGAGATCTTACAAAGCAGAGTTATGTGAATGTTGTTAGATTTGAAACAATTTCATACAAGGGCCAATTGAAAAAAGAGAAGAAGCCTAGTCTAGAGAAAAGATTTAGAGACTGTTTTAGTCTAGAGAAAACAAGCCTTGAAAGAGGTAATTATGAGAGTTGTCTTGAAACATTTGAAGGGCTATAATGGGGGATAGGATTAAGATTTTTCTGCTTGGAATCAAAGGGAAGAACTAGGAGCTATAAAAAATTGCAGGCCTTGTTGTAATTAAAACATTCCTTGCAGTTGGAGTTATCCAGAAGTGGGATGGGCCACCTTAAAAGACACTGGTTTCTCCTTCCATGCAGTCTTCAAGGGGAAGCTGAGATTAATTATTAAGGATATTGAGCAGAGGTATTAAATGTATGATAAAATCAGACAACCCACAGCCCTCTGGTGGGAGAAGAACCATATTAAAATGTAATTGGGAAAATTTTAACAAAATAATTGAAAATACAATAAAATATACATAATGTTAATATGTGGTTTTCAAAATCAATATACACTCTGCATAGATCCTTATGCATGTTTTAGTGGCCCCCAATTCTATTTGAGTTTTTTGCTGCTGTTGTAAGAAGTCATTGCTACTTGAATAAAAATTAGATTACATGTCCTCTCAGGTCCATTCCAAATCTTAGATTTTATGATTTTATCATTTTTCAGTTCTTCTGATACACACTGTGAGTGACAGTCTTCTTAGGCTTTAATCTCTCTACATACTCTAACTTCCAGAGTCCCTGGCCTATTTTCAATTCCTCATTGATCTTATTCAATTGTCTATCTCTTTGTCTTTGCAGCAGCCATCACCCATTCCTGGAAGTCTCTACTCTCTCAACTCTCTTTTGTAGCTTTTCTAGCTTTTTTTAAGACTTAGCCTAAATCTCATGTACTCCAGGGGGTCTTTTCTCATCTCCTCTCTTACCTCTCAGCTAATCATCACCTCCCCTCTCAGGATGCTTTATCTTCACTCTGTATAAATCTTATGTCTCTGTATTGTCTCCCCATTAGACTATAAACTTCTTGAATGACGGGAATGTTTTTTTTTTCCTTTATTTGTATCCACAGCATTTTGTATTTCCTGGCATATAGTAAGTTCTTAATGAATGCTTGTTGGATGACTGAGTTAGGATTTTCTTATTAATTTAGCATTAAACAATGCTCTCACTTTTAATCCTCAGTTTGATCCTAAAAAACAAAAATGAAGAGCATAAAATCAAAGAATACAGAGGACATCACAATACCATATAAAATATATGTGCATCATAGGGCTCTGATCCATTTCCCACAATCTAATTCAGCAGTTTCCTTTTCTGTCTGAAATCTCCTTTTCTTTTATCTCTCTCACTTCTTTATGCCCACTGACCCTGCTCGCCATTCCTCCTAGAACTCTGCTCATTCAGTCCTTCCTACGTTCCGTAGACAATTAGCCACCTCCTGCTTTCATCTGATTCAATAGCTACAGTTGGCTCAGAGTCAACCACTTCAGAACTCTCTTCACTAGCCTCAACTCTTTCACCCCATTAACTTTTACTATTTAAACCCATTGACGGGGTTTAAATAATAGTTGCTCAGTGAGTAAAATGCCAGCCCCAGAGTCAGAAGGACCCTAGTTCGGTTCCAGCCTCAGACACTTAACACCCACACACACACACAAAAACTAGCCATGTAACCTTGGGCAAGTTACTTAACCCCAATTGCCTCCCAAAGGCAAAAAAAAAAAAAACAATCCACTGACAGACTACTTCTTCTGTCGACTTCATTGTGTTATACTCCAAGGTTTCTGAGTGTTTTTGGAGTAGGAGATAGAATCACACAATTTAAGTCAATAGAAAATTGGTGCTTCATAATACATTGCAGCCATGTGGTTCAGTGAATAGAGCACTGGTCCTGGAATCAGGAGGACCTGAGTTCAAATTTGGCCTCAGACACTTGACACACTAGCTGTGTGATTTTGGGCAAGTCATTTAATCGCAATTGCCCTCCAAAAAGCAATAATAAAAATACATTACATTTATCCAGTAAATCTCTATCCTTCACCAGGGTACTTCCAGGCTCAAACCTTTTGGCAGCTATGGAATTTCAGACTTTCTCACTATGAAGGTCCCACCTGATCTCACATCAATCATTCTTACTTGTAGTCTTTTTTTCACTACATAGATTGGGACCCTTTGGCATCATTTCATGCTTTTCCACTCATACCTCAACTTATCTGTCTCTTTCTTTCTCATTCTTCCTGTCAGTCCCAAAGGAATGAGATTTTTCTTTCTTGTCAAAGTTAAACTCCTATTCTGTTTAAATGATCCCATCCTTCCCCTTCCTCTTTTTGGACATTACTCATATCAGCATATATATGCTCTCTATCTGCCACCTCTTATCTTTCCTACTCAATTGGCTACTTTCCTTCTGGCTTACAACATGCTCATATCTCTCTTGTCTTAATACAATCTTCACTCGATCCTTTTGCCATTTCTTG
>NW_027185809.1:10328444-10346242 GCF_028583685.1 Petaurus breviceps papuanus
AGTCTGAAAGAGTTGCCTAAATTAAGTGTCTTGACCAAAGTCATACAACCAGTATATGTCAGAGGTCACACTTGAACTCTAGTCTTCTGGACTCCAAGTACAGTACTCCATAAATTTTATGAAGCTACTTTTTACTCCCTATACAAAATGTATCAATTGCTCCACATATAAATGTTTCAATTCCACCAAATATGTGATGAGTTATGGACAGGGGCTGTGACATGCTTCTTTTGTATGCCATAATCTCTAGTTCTGTTCTAAGCACATGGTAGTTTCCTAGGAAGAATGTGTTGATTGATTGCACTCAGATAGCTTTTCTCAGTCATAATACTCAGAACTTACAATCTAATGATATTCCTAAACCACAGACCCACGGAAAACCATGTCCTCATTTGAGAATGGATACTTTATTATGTAAAAACACAGTATTGAAGAATTTTATTTTCCATCATCTGCAATAAAGTGGCCTAGAGTCATATATGTAAGTACAACTATTTATGCATTACTCTCTGGTAAGTGAATGCAGAAATTCAATGAGTAACATTGTAGTCTTATGTGTATAGCCAAATTTCTTATATATAATTGAGAGAAATATCTGTTGTTTCAACCCTGAAAATGACACAAGGTCTTAGAAAAAAATTGATTTTTATTTTCTTATGGTTTCTACACCTTTGGCAAAGAACAAGCTTATTTTTTTTTTATTGAACTACATCCAAATTACTCTCAAATTAAATGGGTTTCTCAAGAGTTGTGATGCTGAAATGTTTTAATAATACATAGCTCCATGTATGGGCCCTAAGACAATCTTCCTCACCACTCAAATGGAATGACGAATGTTGAAATGCCATTTTCACAGCTAATACATTTTCTAGTTGGATTACTTTTTCAGAACTGGTCACTATTAACAGCATCAGCAATTATTTGTTTGAAAATGAGAAGAGACTGTTTTTCAGACTAAAGAAGGACTAAGTGTCTGAAGGAATAATCCTACAAGTGAGATCTTGGACTAACATGACCAGACAATGCTTAGTGTTGGCTGTTCTAGTCACACCTTGATAAGTGTGCTTGCTACTGTCAGAATCATACATTTCAGGTGAATGGAGAACAAAGAGACTAGCTGAAGATCATCTACAATCTCTTTTTGTGGTTGCTGTTATTTGAATAACACTTTTTAAAATTTCCAGTAAAAAACAATTTTAACATTTAAAAAATTTGAATTCCAAATTCTCTCCCTTCTTCTTCTCACCCCTTCTTAAGATGGAGAGCAATTTTATATAGATTATACATGTGCAATCATTGTAAAACATTTCCATATTAGTCATGTTGTGAAAGAAAACAGACACAAAACATGGAAAAAATAAAGACACTGAAAAATAGTATGCTTTAATCTGCATTCAGACTCCATCAGTTTTTTCTTTGGAGGAGATAGCATTTTTCACCTTGAGTTCTTTAGAATTATCTTGGATCATTTTATTGCTGAGAATAGCTAAGTCGTTCATAGTTGATTGTCATATAATATTGTGGTTACTGTGTACAATGTGCTCCTGATTCTTCTCGCTTCACTCTGCATCAGTTAATGTAAGTCTTTCCAGGTTTTCTGAAATCTGTCTGCTCTCATTTCTTATAACACAATAGTATTCCATTGCAATTATATATCACAACTTGCTCAGCCATCCCCCAACTGATGGGCATCCCCTCAGTTTCCAATTCTTGGTCAACACAAAAAGAGCTGCTCTAAATGTTTTTGTACACATGAGTCCTGAGGTGGTACCTGTAATGTAATGCCAAGCAAAGACAACTTCCCAAGGTTCAAAATACCAGCATAGGTGCTCTCCATTTTATTCAGTGACAAATTAAGAACAGAGGGAATCAAAATATGACATCATTCAAAATACAGCATTTACTAAGTGTGATTAAATAATCTCCAAGTACTACCCCACCCCAGGACCTTACATTCATTCAATCAATTACAAAGTCCCTGTTCTAAATACTACTCCACCCCTAGGCTGTACCTTAATTTAGTCCATCACAAAGCCCCTCTTCTCAAATGGAGATTAGTTTCCAATCATAAGTAAAGTACATTCATTTGTTCAATCATAGAGCACAAAAAGGTCAAAAGTTCCCCACCCTTGGATCACAACAGAATCTACCCCAGAGTTGCAAAAAGTTTAAGCACAGCACTTATTACCCAAATGGAGGTCTTTTCTTCATCTTGACAGGAGGCAAGTTCTCAGCAATCTTAGTTCCTGGGGAGACAAAGCTTAGCAAGACCACAAGATACATTGCCAGTCTCTTCATTAATTCATCCTCTGTCTGCAGAACAGTCCTAGGACCCCTGAAAACATTAGCAAAACCCTCTTCCAGGATTTCTGTAAACATACAACAAGAAAATCCTTCTTCAGGGCTTCAGAACCAACAGGAAGGTTCCCAGACTTCTGCAACAACAGCACTGTCCTTCACCAGTGGACAGTATTCACTCCCTGTCTGCAGAACAGTCTCAAGAGCTCTGAATCAACAGAAAGGTTCCAACACTTCTGCAACAACAGGATTGTCCTTCACCAGTGGACAAAGCTGGCAAAACAACATCAAAACAGACAGACAAAGTACCAGCATAACAGCCATGTCTCCTCAGTCCTTGGCAGCTCCAGGGGCAGGTCTCAAAAGTCCCGGGCAATTCAAAGTAGCCCTCAGCAATCCTCTCAGTCTCTCTCTGCCTCCAAAAGGGTGCTGCTTCCAAAAAGTTCTTCTGCCTCTCTCTTTTCTTGTGTCTCTCTAAATTTACATCACCAGCTCCTTCCAGTTCAGCCCTCTCTTTTCACATCAACAAGTCCATCCCACAAGTGGGATTAACAAGCTCTGGGTTTTAACACAATCAAATCAAAAAACCAAGCCAATACAGGGGAATCTTTAAATGCCATTACTATCACAGTACCTCAGAGGTATTTTTAAAAGTATTTACACAATAGACAATTGATTAATACTGATTTGGCCAGCAGGAATTACATGCTATACCACTCAGAAGTGTATATACATACCATGGGATTTTGTTAGTATTCTCCCTACAAAGAAAGATATAGGTGCCAAAGTGTAAATTTCAGTCCATTGAAAAGGCATTATTTTGTGATGAGCCTCAAGTGATATATTTTTTAAAAATCTGTGTTTTCCCCATTCCTATGTAGATTCTGATGTCTCTGAGATGTTGTTTTTTTTTCAAATTTCTCTGAAGAGAGCAACAAGACAAAACAAATTCATGCCAGGCAAATATGAAGATATCACTATCATTTCTCAGGCCCAGAGACCTAGCAAACCCTGACATCATTGATACTATCTTTAATCTCATGAAGTCCATTGCCATTGCCTTAGAGGTCTTAGAACTCTGGTAGGTCACCTGCCTCAAGCCCCTACTCATTTCAAGCCCATCTTCATTCAGCCATTAAAGCTGTCTTCCTAAAATGCAGGTCCTGTCACTTCACCACTTTACTCAATGAACTCCAATGGCTTCCTATTGCCCCCAGAAGTAAATTCTAAATGTTCTATTTGACATTCAAAGTCCTTCATAGCTGAACTGGCTCCTACCTTTGTAGTCTTCTTATACTTTACTCCCTGACATATACTCTTTTAACCAGTGACACTGTCCTTCCTGCTCCACAAATGAGAAGCTCCATCTCTCAGCTCTGGACTTTCTCTCCCATGCCTGGAATGCTCTCCCTCCACTACCCTAGCCATTGGCCTCCCTGGCTTCCTTTAAATCCCACCTAAAATTTCAACTTCTACTAATAGCTTTCCCCACTAGTGCCTTTCCTTGTTAATTGTTTCTCTTTTAACCTGTACATAGCTTTCTTTGTATATATTTGGTTACATATTATTTCCCCAATTAGCTTGTAAGCTCCTTGAGGGCAGGGATTACATTTTGCCTCTTTTTGTGTCCTTGATGCTCAACATATAGTAAGTGCTTAATAAATGTTTATTGATTAATTGATTGATTTATAGAATATAAGCATCGTAAAGGTAAAGAGTTTTATTTTTGTCTCTGTATTCTCATGCCTAACACAATGCTTGTCACATAACAGGCTCTTACTAGAATAGCTGACATTTATATAGCATGTTGGAGTTTGAAAATGCCTTTACAATTCTTATCTCATCTCATCTTCACAACGACAACCCTGTGAGGTAGGTGCTATTATTCACATTTTATGGGTAAGAAAATTAAGGCTGAGATAGAATAAATGACTTGCCTGGTGTTATTCATTCAAAAATTGTCTGAGGCAGAATTCAAGTCCAGGTACAACTGATCCCAAATCTAGTGCTTTATCTGCTTCCTAAAAGTGCTATTGAATTGAACACCCTACACGTGACAGAGAAGCAGGCATTAACAGCAGATTTTGGTGGGATTTAGGGGGCAATGAATATGATTCAGAAAATCATATGCAAATAGATAAAAAAAATAGTAAATATTTCGTTGCACACTAAAGCAACATAGGTGTCCCAGAGTTATAAAGAGAAGCACTCATGATAACTCTGTGTTCCAATTGTTCCTTACAATTTAGAAAATATTTTTTCATCCATTGTATCATTTGATTTTCTTAACAATTGGGTGAGGCTAACAGAACAGTTTTTACTATCTTTATAAGTGAAGAAAGTAAGTCTCAGAAAGCTGAAGCCATGTGCCAAAGGGCAAATGCCATAGCTGGAACTGAACTTAGATTTAATGTCCTATTCTTTTCTTTTTTTTTTTTTATTTAATTTGTTTTTCCTTTTAGTTTACAGGATTCAATTCCACAATTCCTTGAGTTTCACATTTTGTCCACCTCCCTCCCCTCCTCCCGCCATGGCGGCATATAGTCAAGTATAGGATCTGTAAATACTTTCACATTACCTATTCTTTTCCCAGTGTGATCCCTGTAAAATGAGTCTGATGCAATTCTTGCTAAAGTTTCATTTGGCACTGAGAAATGAATTTATTCTTTAGCATCTTCATTAGAAGATTCCATAATATGACTTTACTTGTCTAGAAATGTGTTCAATTTTATATGTCTTCATTTGTTTATCTTTCTTTTAGATTTGCTCAAAATTTAGGGACATTAAAACCTCCTGCTATTATTGTATTATTATGTCTTTTGAGGATTCGGATCATTTTTTCTTTATACATTTCCATGCTAAGGTATTTGGAGTATATTGATTTAATATTATTATTGTTTGATGTCTATAGTTAATTTCAACATAATGTTATTTCCTTGTTTGTCTTTATATTTAGAAATTTTGCTTTTGATTTATCAAACAGTAAGATTGGAACTTTTAATTTTTTAGATTAATCTGCTGCATAGAAAAAAATATTCCACTCTTTCATGCTCATTCTGTGCCTGTATTTCTTTTCTGGTGTGTTTCTTGTAAGTTATAGAGTATAGATATCTCCCCCCCCCCATCTAATGTTTCTATCTCTTTCATTTTATTATTAAATATTAGTACTACTAAATAACAATAAAATGATAACTAGAATTTGTATAGCTCCTAATTTTTGCCAGGTTATGTGCTAAACACTTTACAAATATCTTATTTGGTGACCAACCCTGGGAAGTGGGTTGCTATTTTTATCCCCATTCTTTAGCTGAGGACACTGGGCCAGACAGAAATTAAGTGACTTCCTAAGGTCACACAGCTAATGTCTAAGGCCATATTTGAACTTAGATCTTCCTAATTTCAGGTGCACTTCTCTATCCCCTGAGCCAACCATAAATGTTTAGTTATTAGCATTAGATTTCTATTTTTCTTCATTTGCTTTTAATATTTTTTTCTGAATTAGGATTTTTTCCCCTCTTACCCTTTAGCTACAGTACTTGACTCTTAGTTGATTTGTACTCAGTCTTTTAAATCAATTCTATTCCCACAAGCTCTACTTATCACACTCTCAAGCTGCCCTCCCATTTATTAGTCCCTTCCCCAGTTTTAGAGTATTACTTTTAGAGTATTACTATATTACAAAATATGGCTTTTGATTCCTTTTTTACTTTTTTCCTTTTATCTAGTTATCTAATTATGCATTCCCTTTTTTCTCTCAGTTACATAGTTAATTAAAATTCCCCTTCTTGGTAGCCAAGATGGTGGAATGAAAACAAAATCTCACCTGAACTCCTCCACGAACTCCTTCAGTAACCTCTAAAAAGTGAATTTGAATGAATTTTAGAGTGGCAGAATGCACTGGGAGACACAGCATGGCAGATTTTCAGTCCAGGAAGGTATGTACATGGGATTGGGCAGGGGAAGCACAGAGTGGGGGCTGTACCAGCACAGACCTGAAAGCCAACCAGAGCAGCGCCAGAGTGAGCCTGGGTAAGATGATTCAGCCTCTGCAGGGATAATATCCAGACCTCTCACCACAGGACAGGGGATCTGTCAGGGGGAGGGAAGAGAAAGTGCAGGATCAGGGTCCACTCTTGAGGACCACTGCCAGTGGGGCTCTGACCCTGATGGCTGAATAAGCCCTCTCAGCATGAGACCCTGCTAAACAGGCCTGGATCAGTTCTCCATCCCCCAGGAAAGCTCACAGGCATGGGCTTCACACCCCCAGGGCTCCCAGCCTGGGAACAAGGATGCTTGCAGTGTTCTCAGGGGAAACTAGCATAATGTAGCAATGTAGTATTAACTAGAAGCCTTGGGACAGCCTTATTCTCTTCTAGGGAGATTTGGAACATCCCGTCAGGTACTCATACCCTGATAACAAGGATAGAGTGCACAGCCATTATGTATGAGGTGAATGGGAACTAGGACAATGGTGTAATTCCACACCCAATGGCTTAGGATGACTATGCAGTTTTACACTATATATATACTGAACTCTATTTTTTTTTCAAATGCTTTATAAACTTCTGATTTACATCATTCATTTCCTGCAGATCTAGAGTTACAAATTTTCAACCCATTTTTCCCCTAACCACTGCCCCAAAATAGCAGTCCCACAGGATATCCCCTCCTATAATCTGCTGTCTCCCATATCTTCTCCCATCCCCCCTTCGACTTTTCCAGTAGGGCATGGTGGATCTCTATGCCCTACTGCCTGTATATCTTATTTCCAAATTACATGTAAAATAATATTAATAATAGTATATATGTGTGTGTGTGTGTGTGTGTGTGTGTGAGTGTGTGTAGTGTTTTTTAAAAATTTGATTTTGAAACTTTGAATTCCAGATTCATTCTTTCCTCCCTTGTCATCCACCCTTACTGGAAAGATATGCAGTTCAGTATAGGTTGTACATGTGTAGATAATGCAAAACATTACCACAGTAGATATATTATAAAAGACTGACTATATTTCCCTCCCGCCTATCCCACCTCCCACTTGATCATTCTCTACTTTAATCCCATCCCTTTTCAAAAGTGGGTGCTTCCAACTAAGCCCCCCACAGCCTACCCTCCCTTCCATCATCCCCCCTCTAATACCCTTCCCCCCTACTCTCCTATATGGTGTGACACTCTATTTAGAGTATTTCTTTCCAATCCCGAGCCAAATTCAATGAGAAAAAGGTTGACCTATTCCCTTTTGCCTTCCTATTCTTCCCCTCCATTGTAACCATTTTCCCTTGCCTCTTCTATGTGAGATAGTTTACCCCATTCTGTCTCTCCCCATCTCCTCCCATTATATTCCTCTCACCTCTTTATTTCACGTTTTAAGTATCATCCCTTCCTATTAAATTGGTCCCGTGCCCTCTATATATACACATACTCACATATCTATTCATAAGTCCGTATACCCTCTGATACACACACACACACACACATTTCTATTCCCTTCAACTATTTTCATGCTGAGAAAAGTTTCATCAATTACAAATGTCGTTTTTCCATGTAGGAATGTTGATAGTTCTACTTTGATAAGTGGCTTAGGCTTTCTTTCCCTGTTTACCTTCTCAAGCTTCTCTTGCTTCTTGTATTAGAATGTCAAATTTTCTATTCAGCTCTGATTTTTTCATCAAGTCTTCTTTTTTTGAAAGTCTTCTATTCCACTGAATGACCATATTTTCCCCTGAAACATGATACTCAGTTTTGATAGGCAGGTGATTGTTGGTTTTAATCCCATATTCCAAGCCCATCGATCCCTCAGTGGAGAAGCTGCTAGATCCTGAGTTATCCTGATTGTGTTTCTGCAATATTCAAATTGTTTCTTCCTGGCTACTTTTAATATTCTCTCCTTTTTCTGGGAATTCTGGAACCTGGCTATAATATTCCCAGGAGGTTTCTTTTTGGGATCTTTTTCAGGAGGTGATTGGTGGATTCTTTTAAACTTCATTTTTCCCTCTGGTTCTAAAACATCAGAGCAATTTTCCTTGAGAATTTCTTGGAGAATGATTTCTAGGTTCTTACTTTGATCATGGCTTTCAGGTAGTCCAATAATTTTTAAATTATCTCTTCTGGATCTATTTTCCAGGTCAGTGGTTTTTCCAATGCGATATTTCACATTGACTTCTATTATTTCATTTGTTTGGATCTGTTTAATAGCATCTTAATTTCTCATAAAGTCATTAGCTTCCATTTGCTCCAATCTAATTCTGAAGGAATTGTTCTCCTCAGTGAGCTTTTGAGATGTTTTTTTTTTTTTCATCTGGTAAATTAGGCTTTTTAAGCATTCTTCTCCTCATTGCCTTTTTGAGCCTCTTTTGCCATTTGCGTCAGTCTGTTTTTTAAGGTATGATTTCATCATCAGGCTGTTGAGTCTCATTTCATAATTTTCTTACATCATTCTCATTTCTCTTCCCAATTTTTCCTCCACTTCTCTTATCTGCTTCTTAAGGTCTTCTATGGCCTGTAACCAGCTCATGTTTTCCTTTGAAGCTTTTGGTGCAGGAGTTCTGTCACTGTCTTCCTCCTGTTCCATGCTTTGATCCTTTTTTGTCCCCAATATAGGAATCTAATGTTGGATTCTTCTCTTTGCTTTACTTCTTTTGCCTGGTCATGTTGCTATTCAAGTACTTGACTTTTGGACTTTTTGCCACAGTAGGACTGTGCTACCAGACAGGGAAGCCTCATACCAAATACTGGGGTTTTCTCAGCTGCTAGAGGTATTAGTTGGGTGCCCTCTCTGAAGCCTCCACATGCTCTGGCAAGCTGGTCACACACCCCAGGACCTCCACCCAAGACTGCAATCCAGATCCAAGCAGGTTAAAGCAAGAGCAATTACCCTTCAGACTGGTTGCTTGATCCCCCTACACTCTGCAGGCCAGGAGCTGAAGCTGCCACATGGTGGTGGCTGTGCCGCAGCCCTCAGCAGCTTGTTGCTCTAGGGGCAAAAGCTGACACACTCCCAACTACTGCGTCGCAAAGTCCACACAGCTCTGACCTCTCACTTTGTCCTTAGCATCTATGTGTTGATGAATCTAGAGCACCGCATCTTCTGGTGATCTGGAGTCCCTCCACCCAGTGGCTGGTCAGGCCTTCCTTGGGGCTAAAACCTTGTTGTGGAGCTGGGCTCGGCTCCCAGAGAGCTGTGCTGGCCAATTCCTGCTGGCCTGTCAGGCTGTCCTCCAGGAGAGGTTAGCTTCTCTGTGTCATTTTGTGGGTTCTGTAGCTCCAAAGTTTGTGGATTGGAGTTGGTGAGAGCCGGAACTGCATGGAGGTCCTGTTTCTGCTCCCTATACTGGACTCTTAGCTGAATAAAGTTGACTCTGTTTTCCTCCATACTGGAGTCCCATTTAATTTATGATGGTCAACCTCTGGGTAAGCTATCTTTTATCTATCTTTTCACCAGACTTTTCCTTCTTAGCTCTGCTTTTGGCCAGCAGGGCTTCTCTGTACCACTATCTCAGACACTGCCACAGAAGGGCAAGGGTCCCTGGGTGGGCTTGGCTCCCCACAGTCCTGGACAGCAGCAGGTAATTTTGGGGCTACCAACCCACAGCCTGGATGTTTAAAAATCAACTACCTGAGCTCCCAGGAGTTAGGATGGTAGAGTAAACATAGCTGCTCCACCCTCTCCCTAAGACCCTGACAACCCAGAGAATGTTGCCTCAGAGGAAATCCTGAAATAGCCCAACCCTAGACAGGCTTGGGAGTCCTAGAAAAAGGGTGTATACAGAGTACAAAGTTCTCTCACCCCTAGGCCACAGTAAATCATGATCTTCTCAGTCAGCACTAAGTACCCAAGTAGAGGTCTTTTCAAAGTGACTTGATTTTGACTCCCAAATTCCATGGTTCCTTTTCCATGAATCCAGCTCTTGTCACTTGGATTCAAAGGCAGAGAGCTTGCAGCTCTTTGTCCAGCTCCTTATCCACCTCCACATTGAAGTTTACAGTGTCCAGTCCACCTCAAGTCCTTTGCACTTTCTGTTTCTGGGAAGACAAAGTTTAACAGAGACAAAAAAACATTCTCGCACATTGTTGGCACCATCGTCAATTCACTATCTGCCTGTGAAATGAACTCAGATACTGCTGGGATACCACAAGTTTTCTCCTTCTCAACTGTGCCACCACAAGTATTCCCCTTGCAGTTCTGCTCTCTCCCAGCCTGTGCTCAGCTTTTTATTTGCCCATTTGCTCCTCCCTGTTCCACTCACCTCTTACATCTTTCCTGTTCCAGTCTTTGGCAAGTGCCTCCCACTGTAGGTTTTACAGCTTCTGTTTCTTAATAAAGACTTGATATAATCACGAGCAAGGCTCAACTGAAACAAGGCACTAAGTACTTGTTTGCTTGCCATTACTTTATGCACATCATATTTTAACATATATTAAATTTTAAAAATATTTTTCTAGCAATATGCCTTAATTCTCCTGAGGAAAGAGATTATGTTTAATTTCATCTTAGCATTTCTCATAGCATCTGGCATAGTGAATTTAATTGTATGTATGTTTAATAAATGATTGTTGAAATTGTGATTCATGAACATATTCCTGAATGTTGCAGTGCTATGCAAAATAATGACTATGAAGAATTCAGAGAAGCATGAAAGGATTTATCTGATTTGATACAGAGTGAAGTGAGCAGAACCAGGAAAATAATATACACAATGACTATTACAAAAAAAAAAGAAAATCACAAATTGAACAATGTATAATTATGACTGCCAAATTTAAACAGATAACAAAAAATGTATTATTATTAACTAGGTGAGAGACTAGTACAGAATCTGGCAAACAAAGTAAGACCCAGTTCATACTTTTGTTAGTTTTGCTGAATTATTTTTTCCCTCCCTTTTTCTTTCTTTAAAATTTTCTTAAAAGAGAAAACTGTCTGGAAAGGAGAGAAAGATTTGGAAATGAAAATGTTATAAAAGCAAAAGACATCAATCAAAATTTAAAACAAATAAAAGTATTTGTTGAATGAATGAATGAATGAATGCAGAAATTCAAAAATTGAGGTGAAGTTTGGGTCAATAGAAGAGAGAATAGCCAAATCGGCACACACAGAAATCACATATTTATCATGAGAATATTTTTTTTCCTTTATTGGCTTCAGTTTCATAATTTCCTTTTGCAAGCAGGTCCCATAACTAGATGAAGTTTAGTTTTTATATTTAGGTGAGACTTCAAAATTTAGCTCAGGTGATTGTTTATTGACTGAAGAATTTCTGGCTTAGCAATATTACCTCTGTTTACTTAAGATGAACATTTCCTGTCACTACTTATAACTCTGGTATTAATGGTTCATCTGAAAATTCCAATTTTATTCTTAGTGTTTACTGACTAGTTTATAATTTTACCTGATGCACATCTCTCCCTTCAGCATTTTTGTTTTTTGATGTATAAATCTTTACATTCCTCTTCTGCCCTCTGTAAAATTCCATTATATCCATTCTCTCTCTGTAACTAAAAACTGTATTAGGTTGCTGATAATGGTTGTTTGGGACCCACTGTTTTTTTTGTATACCATGGGATTATGCTGAGTATATAATGAAATAGATATTAAATGTCTCTGTTGATAAATATGATTGGTAGCAGTACCTATCAATGGATCTTTGGACAATTTTTACGTCACATTTGATTTTACCACCCTGCTACTACCAGCTAAGTTAATTTGACAAAATCGAGTTACCACTGGTAAGAAAAAAAATGGGCAAAAGGACAATTAATTGACAAGTAGCTATGGGTATGGTGAATAGAGTGCTCTCAGGAAGATCTGAAAAGAAATCCTACCTTTATCATTTACTAGCTGTGTGATCTTATGCAAGTCTTTCAACATCTGTCTGCCTCAGTTTCTTCCCCTGTAAAATGTATATAAAAAGAGCACTTCGCTTCCAAGATTGTTTTGAGGATTCAATGAGATGCTATAAACTTTTGCAAACCTGAAAGGCCTATGTAAATGTTAGCTGCTAGTATTATTTCATTATTAATTCAACAAGCACTCATTGGGCACCTTTAATGTGATGGGTTATGAGCTAATTGCCAGAGGCAGGGCAAAAAATTATAGTTAGATTTTCCAAAATCTTGGAGGTTGTGGTCTATTAACAAGATGAGACATATACAGAGAACTTTAAGATAAAAAGAACACTAGGCAAATGGAGCCCTTTATATTAGTGCCTTCACTCTGTTGATTACCTTTAATATATTCCCTACATATTTTATATGAACATAGTGGCTAGCATATTATCTCCCCCGTTAGACTGAGCTTCTTGAGGACTGGGATTATTTTTTGTCTTTCTTTGTAGCCCCAGCACTTAGCATGGTGCCTGGCATACAGAAGGCATTTCTATAAGCATAATATTTCTAAGCATAATAAATGTTTATCAACTAACTGCTCAGTCACAGAGACAAGCACAGTTCTACACCTGACAGGAAGAGGAGAACCATGATTCCTGCCTGGGGAGATCTGTAAATCCTTCAAAGGTGCTGAGATTATTAGAGTGGTGTCTTAAGAGTGACATGTGGAGTTACTATGAAATTTAATGGCAAATAATCTTGGTGCCAGGAGCCCTCTTCATATTGTTATTTTTGTTTCTTTGAATTCCACAGAAAATGATCAGGAGCTATGCCTACGGGCCTAATCTTGTGCTTTTCACATACTATGCACATCAATGCCCACTCCAGAAAACCATCCTTTAAGACTTTTTATTTTGCAAATGACATATGCATTTGCTTTCTTTATTTTGTTTCATGGATACCCTTTGATGTCTATGGTTGCTATCACAGTCTTCTCTTCCTCCCTGACATTTACTCTTCTTGATTCTTTACTTCAGTAAATCCCCATGCCCTTTACAGGTTCTGTAGTTAATAATGACAATGCTTATTTAATACAAACTAAAGTAAGTCAGGTTTGGGGAAATAGGATCCAACAGTTTACATATTCTGAGCATGCATTTTCTGAGCATCTAAAATGGATTAAAAGAAGGAAGTGTCTGTGTATGCAGGGTGTGGCAAGGAATGAGTATAATTATTAGGAACAGTTCCTTTCACAGTCTAAATCTGAATCTCTATAAACTCTTCCTATTGCAATGGTTTCTGAATTCTAAGGCCAAGTACAGGTGTAATACCTTTTCCATATGTCAAGTCTTCAAATACTTCAAGGTGGTGGTAGTGAGAAACATATCCTTGCCCCCTCCCCCATTCCTTCTTATGCAGTTTAAATATACCCAGTTTAATTTTTTAAAAATATTTAACTGATTTTCATGTGGCAGGAAATGGAGGCTTTATCTCCGTCTTTTGAGTGACCTTCAGCTTATCAATTCTTTTCCTTAAATTGGCCACCCAGAGGTGAACACAATATTCCAGATGTGGTTAGATTACAAGCTGAGGAGAGGAGAACTATAGTCTCCCTGAACCTAGATACTATGCCATGTATGATGCAGCCTAATATCTCATTTATTTTTTTTGGCTGTCTCATCACGTGTTAACTCCTATTGAACTTGGAGTTCACTAAAAACTCCAGATCTTTCTCAGAAAAACTGTTGCCAGTCTTCTTATTCCCACCTAGTGTTCTTCCCTCTATTTAATTTTACGTTACCTGACTGAGGGCCATCTCTGGGTATACTGATCTATATCTTGCCACTAGACCTAGATAGTTCTGGAGCATGAAGTGAGACTGGTGACGTTTCACAGCCCACCCTCACCTAAATCCAACTCACTTGTATATCATGGCATCACCTCCCTGATGTGATGGTCCTCTCTGAGAGCAAAAGACAAACAACAACAAGAACATTGACAATTCCCCTGGCATCAATAGCCAGATAAAATTAAGGAGGGTATGCAAGGACTAAGGCACCTCATTCTCTGCTATTGGGATCAGGTTATTTTCTTTTTCCTAAAAAACAACCAGGGTAGCTAGGTGGTATAATGGATAGAATGTTGGTCTTGGCATCGGGAAGACTCCTCTTCCTGAGTTTAAATCTGTCCTCAGCACTTACTACCTCTAGGCAAGTCACTTTACCCTTTTTGCCTCATTTTCTTTTCTGTAAAATGAGCTGGAGAAGGAAATGGCAAGCTACTCCAGTATCTTTGCCAAGAAAACCCTAAATGAGATCATAAAGAGTTGCACACCACTAGAAAACGATTTCACACACACACACACACACACACACACACACACACACACACACACACTGCAACCAAGTTACTCCAGATTGGCCCATGCCTCCCTTTATGCAATTTCATTGACCCACTCACGTGGAATTCCTCTGAAGTTAAATATATCTAAAGACCACAAGAGTCATCATGCTCTACCTGTGGATGAGATGAGTTTCCATTTGGACACAAGGACGTTGGGTGGGGAGTGCTATGTTATAAGAAACTAAGTGACACTATATCATTGTTGCATAGGCTTATTGTGTTAGGGCAGAGTAAACCTTGTGTTAACAATTCAATGATTTGTGAATTCTTCATCATATCACAGCATCTAACCTGAACAAGCAGGGTACTAGTACCAGTCTCAGGTCTTCCCCTAACTGAGTCCCTCTCTCCTTCTAAGATAATCAAGATATTATTAAATCTTTTTTTTTTTTTTTTTGAGAAACAAGCATGGGGATTTCTTAAATCTTTTTAAGTCTCTCAATAGTTTTCTCCATGGATACTAATTGGTAGGGGGCAAGATCATCAGGCTTTGTCCCTAACCATTTAACCCCCCTCTACCTACCAATTTACATTTCATTATAAGAGTGTCTAGTAACTATTTGTCCCCCTCCCTCCTATTCTTTATTCATGTTCTTCTCTGTTTTTCTGGTTTTCCACTTTTGTCTCTAAATTTATTAAGTTGTTACAATCTGTCCTTGTCATTAAAAATTATTTTTTGCTTTTTGCTCCTTGCTTCCAGACATAACATTCCCTACAGTGTTCCCATGATGGAACAGTTCTACAAGATAAGAGTTCCATGAAAAAGAGATGGCAGGACAATTAGCCATGACTCTTTGTAGCTTACAACATTCAAGACCTTCAAAGCGAATTGTTTCTGGAGTTGTGTATCCCCCAAATATTTAATATTAATTGGCAGGCTATTCTCTCCGATTGTTCTTTAGCCAAGAAGAGATCTCATAATTCTTATATATCGGAAGATATTTTAAATGCTGTGGCACCTCTTAGAACATCACTTTATTTAAGTATACAAAAACATTGCTAATACAAATTGCAAATGTGTCTTTGAGAGGATTTTTTTTATTTTTCTGAAAGTGAACACACATCTATCTATCTATCTATCTATCTATCTATCTATCTATCTATCTATCTATCTATCTATCTATCTATATCTATCTATCTATCTATTTATCTATTGGTCTTTCTGACTAATATGTTCCACAGAATGAAAATTCAGTGATTTAGAGCAGGGTTTAAAATAGGTCAGCTCCATCCAGGTTTAGAGTTAGCTTAAGCCACAAAATTAAAAAAAAAATTTTACAGGGATGGCATGTTATAGTGGAATGAATCATTGACTTGGAATCAGAAAACAGGAGATAACTGCATTTGAACTGTATGAAAGTAGATAATACACAATGACTTGGGACCTTTATTTCTCTTCCATAAAATGGGGATTATAATACCTTTACTACCCTCCTCATAGAGTTGTTGTGAAAATCAAATGAGATAATCCATGCTTAATCCTTTGTAAACCTTAAAGCACTGTATAAATATCAGGTACTACTCTCAACATCCTTATAATTGGCTCCAAATCCAGTTTCATCTGCAGAGTAGGGAGTATTATTTGAAAGATGCTCAACTATATGATAATAATTATATAATAACTTTCTCACATATTGATTTATACTTTGCAAAATATTTTCCTTATCTTAATAAAGAAAGATGGTAAGAGAGGGAGTTGCAATCACCTAAGCAGATCCATGTGAGAGAAGTTTTTGAGAGGAAAATAATGCGCTGTGCTAAAAAAAATACTGTGTCTGAAGACCTGACTTCTAATCCTGCTTCTGCCATTTATCTCCAGCGTGACATTAGATAAATATTTTTCCATGTTTACTTTTTTATTAATTAACTTATTTCTTTTTAGTTTTTAACATTCATTTCCACAAGATTTTGAGTTCTCCCCATCTCTCCCCTCTCCCCCTCCCAAAATGGCATGCATTCTGATAACCCCTTCCCAGTCTGCTCTTCCTTCTATTACCCTTCTTTATCCCCTTCCTTCTATTTTTTTATAGGGCAAGATAGATTTCTGTACCTCATTGCCTATATATCTGATTTCCCAGTTTAATATACAAACAAATTTTAACATATGTTTTTAAAACTTTGAGTTCCAAATTCTCTCCCTTCTTCCCTCCCAACCCACCCCCAAGAAGGAAAGCAATTCAATATAGTTTATACATGTGTAGTTATGCAAAACACTTCCATAATGGTAATGCTGTGAAAGACTAACTATATTTCCCTCCATCCTATCCCCCCACTTATTCTATTTTCTCCTTTGACCCTGCCCTTTTTCAAAAGTGTTTGTTTCTAACTACTGCCTCCCTGTAAGGGTTATGGGATTTAAAGATCTTCCATGCCCCATTGGACTTGCTGACGTAGCAGGAAAGGGTGGAGCAAGAGGAAGCAGAAACCAAGCTAGAGTTCCTGCAGTGGCTAGCAGTGGCAGCGACGGCATCAGCAGCAGCGCGAAGCCCTTTTTGAGTCAGCCAGAATTTCTGCTAAGGACTCCTGCTGAGGACTGCCAGGGGCTGGAGCTGCTGAGAGCACGCTTCCTGGACGCTGGGTGGTTGCTGTGAGTGGGGAGAGGAGGACCTTTGCCTGAGGTAGCCTGTTCTGTTTTAAAGGCTTGAGAATGTGGGTGCTTTCTACTTTATCTACCTGTGCCAATTTCATAAATACTCTGATGGCTTTCACTTTCTGGTTTTGGGACTCAGTCTTTTAGTATTTTAATAAATTTTCTAGCTTATTCCCCCATATTGCAAGCATGATGTATTTTGTGATGGATAATTATATCAGCATATCTGTAATTTCCATAGGCATTGTGAATATGGCATTGCTGATACACTCCCCCAATCTGCCTTCCATTATATCATCCTCCCCTCCCTCTTATCCCCTTGCCCCTTACTTTTCTGTAGGGCAAGATACCCAATTGAGTGTGTATGTTATTCCCTCCTTAAACCAAATCCATTGAGGGTATTCATTCACTTACTATCACCTCCCCCATCTTCCCCTCCATTATGAATCCTTTTTATTTCCTCTTTTATGTGAGATAATTTGCCCCATTCTATCTCTTCCTTTTACTTTATCACAATATATTCCTCTCACCCCTTAATTTAAATTTTTATGTCACTCTTCATATTCAAGTCACCCTGATCCATCTATCTATCTATCTATCTATCTATCTATCTATCTATCTATCTATCTATCTATCTATCTGTCTGTCTGTCTGTCTGTCTGTCTGTCTGTCTGTCTGTCTGTCT
>NW_027185809.1:10346252-10346548 GCF_028583685.1 Petaurus breviceps papuanus
TATCTATCTATCTATCTATCTATCTATCTATCTATCTATCTATCTATATCTATAATTCCTCCAACTGCCCTAGTACTGAGAAAAGTCACATGATTTACAAACATCATCTTTCTATGTAGGAATGTAAACAGTTCAACTTTAAAAAGTCCCTTATGATTTCTCTTCCCTGTTTACCTTTTCATGCTTCTCTTGATTCTTGTATTTGAAAGTCAAATTTTCTATTCTTGGTCTTTTCCTAATTCTCTGGTCTTTTCAGCAACAATGCTTGAAACTCCTCTATTTCACTGAATATCCAT
>NW_027185809.1:10346648-10461639 GCF_028583685.1 Petaurus breviceps papuanus
ATACTCAGTTTTTCTGGGTAGGTGATTCTTGGTTTTAATCCTAGCTCTTCTGATTTCTGGAATATCAAATTCCAAGTCCTTCAATCCCTTAATGTAGAAGCTGCTAGGTCCTATGTTATCTTGATTGTATTTATGCAATATTCACATTGCTTCTTTCTGTCTGCTTGCAATATTTTCTTCTTGACCTGGGAACTCTGGAATTTGGCTACAATTTTTTTTGCCTTTTGGAGGGCAATAGGGGTTAAGTAACTTGCCCAAAGTTATACAGCTAGTTTTTGTGTGTGTGGGTGTTAAGTGTCTGAGGCTGGAACCAAACTCAGGTCCTCCCGACTCTGGGACTGGCACTTCACTCACTGCACCACCTAGCTGCCCTTTCATGATTTTCTTGCATGACTATCATTTCTCTATACAATTTTTCCTCTGCTTCTCTTACTTGATTTTCAAAATCCTTTTTGAGCTCTTCCATGACCTGCAACCAATCTTTATTTTTCTAGGAGTCTTTTGATGTAGGAGCTTTAACTTTGTTGTCATCTTTTGGTTTTATGTTTTGATCTTCTTTGTCACCAAAGTAGGATTCTATAATCTGAGGTGTTTTTTTTTTTTTTTTTAACACTCTTTGTTCATATTCCCAGTCAAATACTTCTCTTTCTAACTTTTTTGTCATGGTAGGACTTTGCTTCCATTGGGGTTGGGGGTAGGAGTCAGTGTACTGTCCAAGGCTTCAGTGTTTTGTATCAGCTGCTCAATTCCCCAGTGTCTGTGGGGCCAGAGCTCTGAAGCAGCCACTATTGCTGCTGCTGCCACAGCTGCCACCTCCACTGCTGTGGACCTAGTGCTGGACCATGCTTCTCTTTCACTCAGGTCCCACAGAATTTTCCCACTGACTTTCTATGCTGTCTTTGGTGATTGGGGGTTGAGAAGCCTGAAAATTGCTACAGCTGCCAGAGAGTCAGTCCCCTGAGGCCTGCTGTAGTCCTATCTTTGCTGGCATGGCCCACACCAGACTGTGCTCAGCTCCCAACCTTGTGTGATATACCCTTCCTGTCCACCTTCCAGACTGTCTTGGTGTAGAAATTTGTTTCACTCTGTCATTTCCTAGGATCTGTAGCTCTAGAATTTGTTTAGAGTCATTTTTTACAGGTATTTGGAGGGGTTTGGGGGTGAGCTCAAGTAACTCCCTGCTTTTACTCCACCATCTTGGCCTAAATAAATATGTTTACCTTTCTGAGGATCAATTTTCTCATTTTTAAAATGAGGTGGTAATATTATGAGTCCTTAAAACTCTAAGCCCAGTGATAAAAGTTAATATATGTGGAAGGAACATAGACTTTGGAGTCAAAATTAGAATTCAAATTCCACCTTTGTAATTATAGCTGAGTGCTTGGACAAGTAATTTAATTTCTTGATATACCTCAGTTTCCTAATCTGTTTAATGACAGTGTTGGACTAAATAGCTATCTTTAAAGTCCTTTCTAGCTCTGACATTGATTTTGGCTCCTCAAAGCTTCAATCTTCCAGCTCTAAATCTATGATTTTATTTTATTTTATTTTTTTTTTTAAGCAATCAGGGTTAAGTAACTTGCTCAAGGTTAGATGGCCAGTTATTCCTGGGTGTGGTGCTGAGTATCTGAGCCCGGATTTGATCCAGGTCATCCCGACACTGGAGCAGGTGCTCTTACTCGCTGAGCCACCTGGCCGCCCCTAAATCTATGATTTTAAACCTAGATTAGTTTCCAGGGACTTTCCTCTCTCCTTTCCTTTTTTTGCTCCCTCTGTCTTTTCCTCCTTTCCCTTCCACTCTTCTTCCCTTCTTCTCTCTTTCCCTCTTTCCCTCCCTTCTTTCCTTCCTTCTTCCCTGTCTTCTTGCTTTTATACACAATGACTCTTATTTTATATCATGTTTACCTTCTGTATCAAATACAAACCAAAAAGAAACCATCCCCCAATAAGAATTATGAATGCAACTAGTGTCTATGCGCTACAAATCCAATACTCTTCCTATTGCTCTCATCGCTAATGAGATGGTGGGACTACTTTATCTCTAAGGTGCTTTTCAGCTCTAACCATTCAGCAGTTCAATAAGAATACGACACTTGGAGTGGCTTCAAAATCTGAACATTGTTGAACAAGCCTTTCTAGAAGAAGGCATTCAGTAAGCAGGTCACTGTTGTTGAACTTGATAAGTATAATGAGAACAAAGGCAGTGAGGAGAATAGAAAATGATTCCTCAAAGAAAGGAAAATAGAAGCAAAGAAAATGACTGTTTTCTCTTTTCAAACAGAACATAAAAGAAAAATAAAAGCACCAGGATACATGACAAAACCTGACTGAAGATAGAATGAGAGATTTTAGGACCAGAAATTGGTTCTCTGACAACTGCTCATTCATTTTAGGCTTAAATAAAGACAGTACTGGGACTGTGATTCCATCTTACTTTAGCAGGAATACCGACACACCCAGACTCCCTTCCCTGAGGCTGAGGCTTCCACCTACTGAGCTATTGTTGAAAAATGAGCAGGAGTAATTTTTCCCATTTGAATTCAAGACACCAGCAAGTCCTGATGTGAATCAGCAGGTCTTCAGACCCAACACTGAAAAAAATTGGGGAACATAAAAAATTTCATCTGATTAAAAATAGAGCACTTGATAACTGTTTGCTATTTTTCAACAAAGACTTTTGCAAGAAGAAATATGAAGGAAATCAAAACTTTCATGGTTCTTTTCCTTAAAAGATTTGATTTCTCCTATCCACCCCTCCCCATCCCACCTCTGACAATCTAGAGGAACAAAGAATCAAAAGAAGCATTGAACAGTCTCAAAAATGACAATACCAAATATAGATTTATCTGCTCATTACTCCAGACTTCTAAATTTTTAAGATATCATCCTATGTTATAATTGTCCTCCCCTCTTTCCAAATTTTTCTTAAGCAATTCCTTGCAAATTCAAACCTATTCCAGAAGGTTATTACAGAGAAGTAAATACAGAGGAGTCACTGGAGCTAGGGCTACAGTCACTGGAGTCTGGCTTCAAATCCTGGCTCTCAGGAAATAAATTACTTTTACTTCTCCGGACATCTGGAAAGTTAGGGGATTGAACATGATGACCTCTTTGGGTTTTACAGCTTTAAATGAATACTCTTACTAATTAATTGATTGATTAATTAATAATTTATTTTCTCTCTCTCTCTCTGTTTCCCTCAAATTTTTACTTTTGTCTTCACCTTTTGTGGAGATGGCTTCCAACTATACAATTAAATAATGTATACATACATTTTTTTTAACTCTGGAAGGTAGAGAGATACTACAAATATTATTAACCCTCTTTCAAAAATGAAAGAACTGGTGCTTAACAGATCCACTCATTCAATTATGGAAAACTTTATGCTCCTTACCTTGTTGATCTCTTCATTGGGAATGGCTTCTAACATATATATATATATATTTTTCTCTCCCAGGTAGTTAATGTTATTGAAGATGTTACACATAAAGAGGGTTAGGGTTACTCTGGAAATCCCAAGATATTAACATGCCGGATCCTGCTGAATGAATTTGACTCAAGCCTTCTCTTGGCCAAAGAAAAGTAAAGTTTATGGAAACTTCACCATATTGGTTAGACTCTTAAGGAGCCTAGGTATCTGTGACAGTTGCATTGGACAAGCAGCCAGAATCATCTGACACAGAATAAGTCTGTGCTAAGTCATTCTATGGTGCTCTCATGGTGTGAGATGGGGTCTTATATACACAAGATTGTGGGAGGAATCTAGGGGTGGTCTAGAGGAGGAATCTGGGAAGGGTCTTCAGGAGGAGTTAATGTAGTAAATGAGTGATTAAGGGTGGGAAGTTGCTGGAGGCTACCTGGAGACTACAGACAGTGGTGGGCTAGGCCAGTTCAATGGCCTCCTGCAAAAGCCTCATCAAATGGGATGATTTAATCAGAGTTCAAGTGGGTGTCCATAGCTTGTAGCTCAAGGACTCAAGGAGAGCTCAATGTGGGGGCTCCCAGATCCTGCACCTCATCATTATGAAAACAAAATTTAATCCTTTAAGGATTCAACTGGAATTTCTGTCTAAAGTTATATCTTTCCCTTGGTTTTGCATATTCATAACTCTGGGTATAACTTTGATTCTTCCCTTTATCTAACTTCTGTTAAAAGGCAAGTCTTTTGTTCCATCTTTTGCCCTTATTAATAAGGCAAAACTCAGGACTAAGAGAATTGAAAGGAGCTTTGAATTCAAGTTTATCAAACAGTTATTCAAAGCTTTGATAGGACAATCACTGGAGATCAGTAAGGGATTCAAGATAGAGGCAGCTTTATTGATAACTTTCATAATGATACAAGGGTAGATCAGATAAGTCTAGGTCAGCAAGAGGTGTTGGTTGGGCCATTGCTCCTCAGCAACCACCCAACCACGTGAAGGCCAGAAGGTACATGTTCTGATCAGACTCTTCCCTTACTAATCATATCCTAGACTATCTATAGAACTAATCATCACTCCACTATTTTTTTTTATCTCTTTCTGTTGTCTGCTTCTCCAACTTGGCCACAGTCAGAAGGGAGAAAGAGACTCCTTTTCTAAATTATTTTTAAAAACCTTGAAAGTTCTAATGAAATTTCTAGGTCCTAGTCACCTCCTGTCCCCTCCCATCATTGTGAATATCTGTCCTCATTATCTACATCAGAATCAGGGCCCAGACAGTGGTAGAAGTGGGGTAGGTGGTACCAAGTGGCTGCCAGTGGGGTGGTTCGTCTTCAGTTAGGCCTTGCTGTGGATTTTATGAATTTCCTTGTCCATTTCTTAACCCCTTTCTCTCTGTCTTTTCCCTTTAAGGATAAGCCTGGTCTTTGTCTTAAGATTAAAAGGGTAATTACTATTTCAAAGCCTCTCTCAACAGTGCTAAAAATCCCAAATTTGCCTAGGCTTTAGATCTCCAAATAAAGTTTATAATGTGGGTCTGATTGAGTATAATATCTAACCCATACCATCCCTTATCTGACTCAAATATACTTTTTCCATAATTTTCTAGCCTATCTAGCTTCATATCTCAGTTGTGGACATAACTGACAGGATTTTCTCAAACTTTTGTAGTTTGTCTACCTGGAAGCCCCACTCTCTTTATGAATACCAGTATTCTCATGCAAATGCATCCAAGACCTTTTGCATATCTTTCCCAGTCAGTCCTTTTCTTCTGCCTTCCCTTCATGCACAAATAAAAAAAATAAAAATTTGAATTTTGGCACCTATTTCTCCTTCATCTTCCCTGAGTTTGAAGAAGTTAAATTATTTGTCACTTCATAGCTTAACTAACTGCTGGGGAGGGGTCAATTTCAGTCTGCTATCAGGCAATGCCTGATGCTGCCTCATGGGGTGGAACAGGCCCACCCACAGTGATAAACAGGGATAAAAGCTCACAGAAACTCCTGCCTGGCTCATCATCCATCTCTTAAAAGGAAGATTCTTTGATTTTTCACCTTGAATAATGAGGCAAAACTTAGAACAGAGAATTGAAAGGAGTTTATTAAAAATATGTCAAGGTAGCACACATTGAAGGGTCGATCACAGGCAATCAGCAAAGGATTCAAGATAGAGTCAGCTTTTACTGAAAATTTTCATAATGAGATAAAGACAATTCAGAGAGGTTCATCTCAGTTGAAGGGGATTGGACCATTGGACCTAAGCATCTCCCCAAGTGCCAGTTTGTCAGGACTACCAAATCTTGCTACATGATGTATAGCAGGTAATACAAAAATTGCAGATGGGGTGATGTCTCATCCACTACAGACTCCCTCAATAGAACCTCCTCCAAAACTGATTTATAATCAGGACTTGGAATAATGAGTCCTTGAGTCAGCATAGCTTTCAATACTTCTCATGCCTAAAGATTTACTCAGTCGTATATATTCCATTTCTGCAACATTTCATCTACCTGTCTAATCAGCTAGCTTTCCTCCATCAAACTAGCTAAGGTCCTCCAATATTTCATTCAATTTTAGCATATGTTCAGCTAGAGTAAGCACCAGATTATTTCATAAACATAAATGACATCACTACTCTTTTCACAAGTTTTGAGTGGCATTCTGTTGTCTATCATATACAATTCAAACTCTTCTATTGGGCATTATGTCTTCTATACTCTTCAATCTACTAACTTCCTACCATTTCAACATTATAGGAGTTTCCAAGCCTAGGTTACTTAAGAGCCCAGGGAAAAGGAGTAAAACTAAATTCCTTTCGTGATATAAATAGGGTGCTGATGCCTAAACCAAGAAGAGAAAAAAAAAGAGATAGGAAACCATAGTCTAATTTCCTTAATCAATATTAATGCAAATTTTAAAAATCATGTTTTGCTATGACATTTTTCACATTTTATTTTATCATTTGTTTTTCATATTTTGACTTTGGTTTATTATCTCTTGATGTCTAATGGAGTCATTAGCTTTTATTTGGCCAATCCTAATTTTCATGGAGTAATTTTCTTCAATAATATTTTGTGCCAGAGGCAGAGCCAAGATGGTGGAGTAAAAGCAGGAACTTGCTTCAGCTCCCACTCCAGCCACCTCCAATACCTGCCAAAAAAAATGACTCTAAACAAATTTTAGAGCTAGAAAACCCACAAAATGACGGAGAGAAACAAATCTCCTACTGAAGACAGGTTGACAGAAAGTGTCTTTCGTACCATGGTGGGAGCAGAGTTCAGTCCCTTGTGAGGTCGGTCGAGGCCCATGGCATAGACTGGCTGGAGCAGACTTCAGGGGATTGATTCACCAGCAACTATGGTGGTTTCCCTACTTCTCAACCCATAAATGACAAAGAGAAAGTAAAGGGTCAGTGGGGAACACTTTTGGAACTGGGTGAGAGAAGTGCAGAGTCTGGCCCTTGACCCCGGAGCATTGGAGGTGGTGACAGTGGTTACAGCTGCTGCTCCATGGCTGTCTCCTGATTGTAGAGGAACCAAGCAACCATTCAAAGGGCAATTGTTCTTACTTTGGCCTGCTTGGATCTGGGTTGCAATCTCGGGTGGTGGTCCTGGGGTAAGGATTGCTAGTGTGGCAGAATTTATTGAGACTGTGGAGAGGCAGTCATCCTCACAGCTCTGAGGCAGGTGCCTAGAAAAAGCTCTGACAACAGCTGCACAAAACCCCAAAATTTTGGGACACAGCACTAGTGCTCTAGTCTAGAAGCAGAGCTAGATAGTGGCAAAGGGCTCAAAAGTCAAGTAATTGACTGGCAAGCTGAGCAAACAGAGGAAGCATAATCGAACTATAGAATCCTTTTTTTGTGACAAAGACAATAATAACTAGAACCAGAGAAAGACAACAAAGCTGAAACTCCTGCATCAAAAAACACCAAGAAAAATATGAACTCCATGGAGAAATTCAAGAAGGATTTGGAAAATCAAGTAAGAGAAGTAGAGGAAAAATTGGGAAGAGAAATGAGAATGATGCTAAAATATCATGAAAAGTGAGTCAACAGCTTGCTAAAGGAGACCCGAAAAAATGCTGGTGTGGGTAATCACTTTAGCCAAAAATATCATCATCCTATAGCATTCTAGCAATCTAATGAAGTCTATAGACCCTTCCTTAGAATAATGTTTTTAAATGCTATATGCACATAGATAGATACACATACACACATATGTATATGTGTATATATATATATATATAAAGATATATATACACATTACTTTATGAAAAATTGAGAAATTATAAAAGACACCCAAAAGGATGAAAAAATAGAAGATATTGTGAAATATCTCATTGGGAAAACCACTGACCTGGATAATTGATGCAAGAGATGTAATTTAAAAATTATTGGACTACCTGAAAGCCATGACCAGAAAAAGAGCTTATACATCATCTCTCTCAAAAAATTATCAAGGAATACTGCTCTGATATTCTTGAACCAGGGGGTAAAATAGAAATGGAAAGAATCCACCAATTGCCTCCTGAAAGAACTCCCAAAAGGAAAACTAGAAATATTGTATCCAAATTCCAGAACTCCTAGGTCAAGGAAAAAATATTGCAAGCAGTCAGAAATAAACAATTTGAATATTGTGGTAATACAATCCGTATAACAGAGGACCTAGCAGCTTCTACATTAAGGTATTAAAGGTCTTGGAATATGATAGTCCATAAGTCAGAAGAGCTAGGAAAGTAAGGAGGAAGGGCAGGGAGAAGGAGGGCAGACTGAGGTAAGGGGTAAGCAGAATGCAAGCCATCTTGGAGGGGGGAGAGATGTGGAGAAAATTTGGAACTCAAAATCTCGTGGAAATGAATGTTCAAAAGTAAAAATTATTTAATTATTAATAAATAAATAAATGTAAAAAGCAAATTTAGACCCTGAAAAAAAAACAGTAGAAAGCAAATCAAGAAAAAAATATACCCAGTGAGTATAAAAATGTATATAGAAAGAGCTCCACACACCCCACCCCCCAAAATAAAAAGTGAATATAACACATTACAAAGATGAGGCGGGACTTGAATGAAGAGATATGAGAAGATACTTCTAATTAGTACTTTTGTGGATGTGGAAAGTCCACTGGTGTTACACATTTTACACATTTTCAGACCTTCTCAACATATTGATAAGTTGTATTGAGTTTCTCCCACTTTTTTTTCTCTACCAAAAATACTATTTGCTATCATTGTAACTCTCCCAAGTATTCACTGTCCACTTCCCACTGATCAGAATGATCACATACACCAAATTGAATTTTTAAAGAGGGAAAAATTAGCATAACTGATAAGTACATTGAAAATGTACAAAAATCTCTGCAATGTGTAAAAACTGTGGACCTCCCATCTCCATGAAGGTATGGGTTAGAAATGTCCTCTGATATCTCTTCATTTCAATTCTGCTTGATCTTTGTAATCTTGTTACATTTACTTTTGGGGTGTGTGTGTGTGTGTGTGTGTGTGTGTGTGTAGTTGTTGCTTCCATTTTTATTGAAGTTTTTCTGTACATGGTTTTATTGACCTTATTTACTTGATTCTGTATTAGTTCATAGACATCTTTCCATCTTTCTCTCTATTCATCAGACACATGGTTTCTTTCTGTAATATTCAGTTACAGTCATGTATCATTTGTTTAGAAATTTCCCAATTGATGGACTTATACTGTATTTCCAAAATTCTGTGTTATCACAAAAAAGTGTTGCTGTAAATATTTTGGTGTATTTGGAGACTTTCTTCTTATTGATAGTCTCTTTGTAGTAAAAGCCAAGTAATGCAGTCTCTGGAACAAAAGGCATTGTAATTTCATTTCAAATTGTTATCAGTAATGTATAGATGGTCATTTTTCTCATCTTTTCCAATTTACAAAGCATTTGATGAAATCTCAGGCCTGTTTTCATTTGCATTTTGTTATTATTAGTGATTTGGAGAATTCTTTCATGTGGTTGTAAATATTTTACAATTTTTCTTTCAAGAACTGTTTGGCAACTTTGATCACTCATCTTGGTTATTAGTCATATATGTATATATATAAATATATGTATTGATGTATACACACATACATATATACATACACATATGTGCATATATGTGTATATGTATTGTACGTTTATGTATGTATAATTTGCTAATTTATCTTTTTCCCTATTATTTTTCCCTACTTGACTGCTTTCTTCTTCTCCTAGGTGCATTGATTTTTCCAGTTCAGAAACTTTAAAATTTCATATAATTAAAGTAATCTATTTTACTTTTTGTATTTGCCTCTATTTTATTTGTTGAAGAGTACATCTCCTACTAATAATTATTAAGTTCTATGATTTGTTCTCTTATTTTTATATTATTTAATATTAAGATCATGCATCTATTTAGAAAGTGTTATGTAATATGGTTTAAGACATTAGTCTAAGCATAAATTCTGATGGTTTTCTTTGCAGTTTTCTCAGCAGTCTTTCATTTAGTTTTGATTAATTAAGGCGTTTTTCCCAGGCAATTTATATTTTCCACCTTATCGAACACTAGAATTTTGACTTCTATTGTTCCTGATTCTTCCTTGTCTCATCTGTTCTATTGATCTATCTCTCTATTTTCTAACCAACTTCAGGCAATTGTGATGACTACTCCTTTATAATATAGTTTGAAAGTGGTAGTCTTCTTCCTCCTCTGTTCCTACTTTGTTTCATCATTTCCTTTGATATTCTAGATCTTTTTTTTTTTCTGAATGAATTTTGTAATTATTTTAACAAATTTTGTAAAATATATCCTTGGTTTAGCACTAAAAATACAAATTAATTTAGTAGAATTGTCATTTTATTATATTGCCATGGCCTAACCATAAGCATTAAATATTTATCTAAGTTTTTCTTTATTTCTTTAAGGAATTTTTTGTAATTGGATCTCTACACTTGTGTGTGTGTGTGTGTGTGTGTGTGCTTTGATAGGCAAATTTCCAGATATTTCATGTATTTTGTAGTTTTTTAGAATGAGATTTTTCTATTATTGCTTTTTGTATTTTGTTAATAATGAACAGAAATGCTATTGTTTTCTGAGGGTTTATTTTGTATCATACAACTTTGTTTAAATTATTGATTAAATCATTATTTTTCTGACTCTCTGGGATTTTCCAAGTATACTATGATATCATTAGCAGATAAGGATACTTTGATTTCCTTCTCTTATCATTTTGTTGTTGCCAGCAATTCCAGAAATATGTCAAAAATAGTGGGGAAAAGGAGGAGGCATCCTTGCTTCACTTCCATATTTATTGGAAAAGGTTCTAGAGTATCTCAAGTGCCTATGATACTTGCTTTTGGTTTAGATATGTGATTTTTATAATGTTTATAGAAAAGGACTTTAGTCAGGACTTTTGAAAAAAATTATTTATTTACTTCTAGTTTGCAACATTCAGTTCCACAATCTCTTGAGCTTCAAATTCTCCTCCCCACTTCTCTCCCTTCATTGAAACATGTAATCAAATATAGATTCTAAGCATACTTTCATGCTGAACATTAGTGATGTTGTAAAGAAGGATTATAACCAATGGGGTCAACAATGAAAAAGAAGGGACAAAACAAAACAAAATACAAACGTGAAAGAGCAAACAATCTGCAGACTCTGTATTTCATTCTCTGGATATGGATATTCCTTTCCATCATGAGTCTTTTGGAGTTGTCTTCTAAACTTGTATTACTGAGAGGAGCCCACTCTATCAAAGTTAGTCATCACACATACAATGTGTCTGGAATTGTGTACAAAGTTCTCCTGGTTCTGCTCTTCTCACTCAGCATCAGTTTATATATGTCTCTCCAAGTTATTATGAAGTTTGTCTGCTCCTAATTTATTTTCTTTCTTTTTGTTTTTAAGCAATCGGGGTTAAGTAACTTGCTCAAGGTTACGCAGCCAGTTATTTCTGGGTGTGGTGCTTAGAGTCTGAGCCTGGGATTCGATCTCCAGGTCATCCCAACACTGGAACTGGTGCTCTTACTTACTGAGCCACCTAACTGCCCCTAAGCAATTGGGGTTAAGTAACTTGCTAAAGGTTACATGGCCAGGTGTTTCTGGGTGGGTGCTAAGTGTCTGAGCCCGGGATTCGATCTCCAGGTCATCCTGACACTGGAGCCGGTGCTCTTATTTGCTGTGCTACCTGGCCGCTCCTGCTCCTAATTTTTTATAGCACGATAGTATGCCATTACATTCATATACCACAACTTGTTTAGTCATTGCCCAAGTGATGGGCATCCCCTTGATTTCCAATTCTTTGCCACTACAAATAGAAATGCTATAAATATTTTTGTACATATGGGTCCTTCTCCCACTTCTGTGATTTCTTTGGAATACAGCCCTAGAAGTAGTGGGCATGCATTTTTTTTAATAGCCCTTTGGGCATAGTTCCAAATTGTTCTCTAGAATGGTTGGATCAGTTCACAACTCCATCAACAATGCATTTGTATTCCAATTTTTCTACATCCTCTATAGCATTTGTCATTTTTCTGTTTTGTCATCTTAGCCAATCTGACCAGTGAGATGTAGAACCTCAGAGTTGTTTTGATTTGCATTTCTCTAATCAATAGTGATTTAGAGCATTCTTTCATACACTTATAGATATCTTTAATTTCTTCCTTTGAAAACTGTCTGTCCATATCCTTTGACCATGTGTCAATTGGACAATGACTTGTATTCTTATAGATTTGAATAAATTGTCTGTATATTTTAAAAACGAGGCCTGTATCAGAAATACAGGGTGTAAAATTTTTTTCCTAATTTCCCACTTCCCTCCTAATTTTGGTTACATTGACTTTTTTTTGTACAAAAACTTTTCAATTTAATGTAATCAAAATCCTCCATTTTGCATTTCATAATGATGTGTAACTCTGGTTTGGTCATAAATTCTTCCCTTCTCCATAAATCTGGTAGTTAAACTATTCCTCTTTGTAGGGTTTTTAACATAAAAGAGTATTGATCATAATGATCATGCTGTTTTGTATCTTATAGTTTTAATAGGATTAATTATATTGATGATTTTCTTAATGCTGAAGTATCCTTGCATACCTGGTATATAAATTCCCCTCGCTCATATTAATGACTTTTTAATAAATTAATATAGATTGAAATAATTTTGTTTGGATATTTTGAATAAATATAAATTTTTTATATTCGCATATAATTTTCCTTCTGTGCTTTATCTTTCTCTGGTTTAGGCATTAAAATTATACTTGTTTAATAAAAGGCTTTTGGCAGGGGTTTTCTTTCTCTATACTTGAAAATAACTTTTGAGATATGCAAACTAATTGTTCTTTAACCATTTTATAGAATTCTCCTGTGAATCCTTCAGGATCAGGAGATTTTTTTCCCCCTTTGGTTGTTGCTTTACTGATAGGTAGATCTCTTTTCCTCAAATTGGGTTAAGATCTGTATCTGGTCTTAAAGTTTGGGTATTTCATATTTTTAAGGTATTCCTCTATTACTTTTGTTTTCTGAGTTTTGTTAGTATATAAATGCACATAATATGTTCTTATTCTTTTTATTTCTTCCTGGATTTGTGTGATTTTACCTTGCTCTTTTATTATTTTATTTTATTGATTTTTTTTGTTCCCTTCTTTTCAATCAGGTTAACTATGAGCTTAGGAATTTTGCTAGGTTTTCAAATGATCAGCTTTGAATTTTATCTATCCTTTCTATGATTTTTGCTTCTAATTCATTCCCCCTCTAATTTTTAATGTGATATATTTTGTAGATACTTTAGGTTTGTTTATTTGTTAGATTTCTAATTTTTAAATGTACATTCAGTTTATTAATCTTCTCTTTATCTATTTTGTTAAAGTATGTGTGTAGGGCTATGATTCTTCACCCCAAGCACTCCAGTCCTGATGATGACTTTGTTGTACCCCAGGATTTATTTTTTTCATTATTATGACTTTATTTTACATAGTTATTATTATTATTTTGTTTTATCATTTCAACATTGACTCACTTAATATTTTGAATATAATTGTTAAATTTCCATTTGGGTCTATATATTTCTAATGTGATCCCTTGAACCAATCACTATTTCTATTGCCTTACTGTCTGTAAATCGTGCATTGTCTCTTTCTATCTTTTTCTCCCCTTTTTCCCCTACCCCCACCCCAAGATAGAGATACTACTAAATACCCCTCCCCCGAATCTTTTTTCTCATATATTCTCCCTTATCCCCATGCCTAACTTTCTAATAGGGCAAGATGGATTTCTATACCCCAGTACTTGTGTATTTTATTTTCCAGTTGCATGTAATCAGATATTTTTCTAATACTTTTGTGCACAAGCCCCCATCTCCAGTGTTCTCTGCAATTTCATATGACTACCCCTAACATCAACTAACCAGTTAGCATTAATTACCTTTTACAAAGAGATATTTACTGAGATTTAATAAAAATTGACATATTAAATCATTCCAACCTAAAATCATAGTCTTCTCTTTCACCTTAGTCCCTAAAATAAATAAATAAACAAACAAACAAACAAAAAGTAGAGTGGTTATTACAAAGCATTCCTCCCAACAACTTCAATTCTGGGTACGGCATTAACTAAATGAACAATTTTCCTCCCTGACTGCAGGACAAGATGTCTCAGTTGCCAGGCCAAACCACTACAGAACTGAGTTTAAGAAGGTAGCTGCTCCTCAGTGCTGGCTCCTCATCAGTCTACTGCTACTATTGTCTCCAGTTGCTAAACAGACCTTTGATGATTCTTCTAGCCTTTCAAGGTTCACAAGGTCATAACTTGATCCATTCCATTTCAGCTACTAATTCACCAAAGATCAAGAAAGAAACAGTTGTGCCACCTATTCATAATCAGATGGTGCCTGGGTGGAAAGATAAGGCAGCTAGCAATGTACTGCTGCTGTTTCCAAATGTGCCACATCTTTGTCTGCCCGGAGGCTTGTAACAGCTATTATTTCACTTACCACTAGGAAAGAGGGAAAATTGGTTCCTTGCTTACACATTTACTTCCAGCTCTGCAGTCAATTAGATTTTGTCATTATGTAGTGTACTGAGAGGATAGAGTCAGGATGAAAGACCTTGGTGATCAAGAGCTTCTGGAAATGGCTAACCAAATTCCACATTGATTCATTGTTCAGTTATTTGGTCTTCTAACCCTATGGACTATAAAACACCAAGCCCTTCTATCCTCCATTATCTCCCAAAGTCTGTCCGAGCTCATATTTAGTGCTTCCATGACACTAGCTATCCTTCTCAAGCTCTGCTGTCCCCTTCTTCTTCTGCCTTCATTTTTGGGCCAATATTAGGTTTTTGTTTTGTTTTTCACTGAGTCCTGTAGTATCATTATGTGGCCAAAGTATTTAAGCTTCACTTTCAGTATTTATCTTTCCAATGAACAATCTGAATTAATTTCTTTAAGCATTGACTGATTTCACTTCCTTGCTCTCCAGGGCATTGTCAAAAGTCTTCACCAGCAACCCCAATTCAAAAGCGTCATTTATACAGTGCTCACTTTTCTTTATTGTTCAACTTTCAAAGTCATGTATTACTACTAGAAAGAATATAGCTTTGATAAAACAGAGCTTTGGCAGCAAGGTGATGTCTGCTTTTCAGCATACTGTTCAGATTTGCCATAGCTTTCCTTTCAAAGGGCAAACATGTTTTAATTCATAGATTTAATTGCATCCCTATTGATCTTTGAGCCCCAAAATATAAAATGTGACATTACTTCCATTTCTTCTCCTTCTGTTTACTAGGAAGTGATTTGACCAGTTGCCAAGATCTTAGTTTTTTTCTTTTTAATGTCAAACTTCAACCCAGTTTTTACACCTTTCCCTTTCACTCTCATCAAGAGGCTTCTTAATTCTTCTTTACTTTCTGACATCAGAGTAGTATTTTCTGCATATCTGAGATTGTTGATATTTCTCTCAGCAACCTTAATTCCAGCTTTTGATTTGTCTAGCCTGGCATTTCACATGATCTATGCTGTATTTAAATGAATAAAAAGGGTGAAAATATATAGCCTTGCAATACTCCTTTCCAAATTTTTAACCAATCAGTTGTTTCATGTTCAGTTCTAACTGTTGCTTTTTGACTTGCATACAAGTTTGTTAGGAGAGAAGTAAGATGATTTGGTACTCTCGTCTTTTGGAGGACTTGCCACATTTGTTATTATGTGCAGTCAATGGCTTTAGTGTAGTCAATGAAATAGAAGTAGATGTTATTTTTCTTGAACTCCCTTGCTTTCTCCATAATCCAGCTAGGATTGGCAATTTGGTCTCTAGTTCTTCTGTCTCTTTAAAAACCATCCTGCACTTCTGGTAATTATCAGCTCATATATTACTGAAGCTTTACTTGCAGAATCTAAAGTATAACCTTGTTGGTGTGTGATATGAGCATAGTAGTTCAGTAATTTGAACCATTCTTTGGCATTTCCCTTCTTTAGAACTGTGATGGAAACTAGTATTTTCCAAACCAGTGGCCACTGTTTAGTTTTCCCAATTCTCTGGCATTTTGAGCACAACACTTTAAGAGAACCAGCTTTTAGTATTTTAAATAGCTCTTTTGTAATACCATCTCTTCCATTAGCCTTATTGTTAGCAATGCTTCCTCAGGCCCATTTCACTTTATTCTCCAGGATTTATCTCCAGATCAATAACCACACCATTGTGGTTATTAGTGATGTTAAGATTTTTTTTTATAGTTCTTCTGTATATTCTTGCCACCTCTTCTTAATCCCATTTACTTCTGTTAAGTCCCTATGATTTTTTCATTTGTGTAAACCATTCCCTTAATATCTCTAATTTCTTAAAGAGATTTCTTGTTCTTCTCATCCTATTCTTTTCTTTTATTTCTTTGCATTGCTCTTTTAATAAAACCTTCTTATCTCTCCTTGCTATTCTTCAGAATTCTGCATTCAGTTAGTTATATCTTTCCCTTTCTCCTTTACCTTTCACTTTCTTTCTTTTCTTAGCTATTTGTTAAAGCTCATTGGACAGTTATTTTTCATTCTTTCTCTTCTTTTTCTTTGGAATGTTTTTTTTTGGAGAGAGAGTGGGGAGTTGTTCTTGTTGTTGCTGCTGCTTTAAGGGCTTCTCCTCTAGCCATTTCTGTGCTGTGATCTTTCCTCTCCTTGATTCCATTTCCTTTCCTTAACGTGCTTGAGCAGAATCAATATTGTCCACCAATTCTGAGGTCTGAGTCACTGTCATGATGGGATCAGTTAAGGACTCCCCCCAAATTTGGACCCTAAGGTCAGGAATGGATTTTTGTTTTGTTTTGTTTTATTGGCTGTACCTGAAATGAATATTGGCTGGAATTGGAGACAATGACAGACAGCTCTAACTTAGAAAGATAGATTAATAGGTAGAGTATTTGTAGTACCTACTGGATGGAAAATACTCTACTCAGTGTGAGGGATACAAATATAAGCAAAAAAAGAAATAGTCTCTACCGTAAAGCAGTTGATATACTAGTAGGGGAAGACAACACTTAAAAGGGATCTGGAAAGAGATGAATGGGAGTCCATTCACAGAGGCAAGACTGTTAGTAGGAGGAGAAGTCCTGAAAGTGAGGAGTGGAGCTGGGAGTAAAGTGAGAATGGCCTGGAGACCTCATAAAATGGTAGTCTGGGCTTGGAACTTACCAATAAGTAGAGAAGACTTCAGGGTAGAGGAATTTTTAAGACATGAGGGATGTTGTCTAGAGAGTCAAGAGTAGAGCTAGAAGGAATTTTACCTCCTGTGGTGTTTCTGTTTTCCTCTCTTGATGCCTCCTTCTTCAGATTACCTTCCATCTATTCTGGATATCTATTTTATATGTAACTAGTTATTTACAAGTTATTTTCTCCCAACAGAATGTATGATTCATAAGGGCAAAGGCAGCATTTTTTTTTTGCCTTTTTTTTGCATCTTATACTCTTGAGACAGTGCTTGACATACAACAAGCAATTAATAAGTTCTTGTTCATTGACTGACTGACAATCCATATTCTGGGACTGGAACTGGGAGTTGTATCAGGAAATTATTATAATATAAAATATAAAAAGTTAATAGAGACTAATAGTTTCAGTAAAATGGCAAGATAAAAAATAAATTCACAAAATAATCTTATCTATAAGTAAAAAATAAAAATAGAAGAAAATGAGGGAAAAGGAAAACCCCTTTCAAAATATCTACAAAATATAAAACATAGCTTTTTCCCTTATCTCAAGATGGCAGACAAAAAGCTCCAAAAGGAACCAAAGGAAAAGAAGGTCAAAAAGGAAAAAAAAAAGAGAATAAAAAGGAAGATGTGGCTGAAAAGGTGGTGAAAAAAGACTTGAAAGCATTGTAATCAGAACCCAGTCCTAGACTGAGAGATTCGTAGGTACTCCAGGTCTGCAAGATATTCCTGGAGATCCACGTGCGAGTGGAAATACATTGCACCAAAAATCCAGATTGAAAGGAAAAAGAAAGAGAAAGTGACTGCTACTATCTCAAAACCAGTTGGTGGTATAAGAATGAAAGAACTTGTGTGATAAAGATTCACAAAATGCCTAGGTATTACCCTACTGGAGATGGGCCTATAAAGCTGCTAAGTCATGGCAAAGTCAAGGCAAATAGCCCTTCATTCAGCATGTGAGGAGACTTTGTCACCCCAGGCACCATTCTGATCATGTTCACTGGCTGCCACAGGGCCAAGTGAGTGGTTTTCCTGAAGGAGCTGGCTAGTGGCTTCCTACTGGTGACTGGACCTCTGATCATCAACCCTGTTACTCTGAGAAAGACCCATCAAAAATTTGTCATTGCCACCTCTACCAGGGTCAACCTTTCTGGTGTAAAATTTCCAAATAATCTTTCGTATATTTTTCATTATTATGATTACTTTGCTCTAGCTCTTCAATTTTATCAGAGTATGAGAATGTAGCTTCTTCTTTATCTGATTGATGTACAGTACTATATCTGTAAGTTTGCTAGAATCATTATTTTCCCCAACAAAACTTCCTTAAAAACTTGCTAAGTGTCTATTATGTGTAGCACTCTGAGTTGAAGGTACAAAGATGAAAAAATATCAGAGTTATTGCATAAAATCGTTGAAAATCTAATAGAAAGTGATTAACATGCATGTCAAAGCAAACAATGTGATAAAGATAAATAAGTGAAACATAGAGTTGAGGTGAAATAAGGCATTTTGAACGTTTCCCATTAAGTTTTAAGAGAGAAACTTTTTTCATTTTACAAATCTTAGAATTTGGGGAAATCTTATTGCTTCATAGCCACTTAAATAAGAACAACAACAATAATAATAAACAAGCAACTTTCAAGGTCATCAAGACAAAAACCCTCATTTCAGTCTCAGCTGGTAAATGTTTTAGTTTTTACTGACCATGGTTCATGGAAGCCAATAATTTCATGGTCAGAATAGAAATGAGTCGGAAGATATTATTCAACTCCTGAAACACAATCTGAGGTTTTCATTAAAAATTCTTTCAAAACTCCAAGCTGAGAAAGGGGCAGGACCATAAAAATTGAAGCACTTATGATCCAGTTGCAAAGAGAGCTGGAAAAAAAAAAACAACCTGATTAGACTAGGAAATTTCATGATTATCCACAAGATCCCCAGTGACAAGGTCATGAAACACTTGCTTTCCTGGGAATGAGTCCAGAGCTTTATGCAGAGAAATATCAAAAATTCAGCCTGAGCTCAATTTTGAATATGTCATTCAGGAACAGATTCTAGGAACCATCTCCTTTCAGGTCCTATAAGAAACTTGACATCCTCTTTATATACCCAGCATTTGACATTGGGTCCTATATGTCACAACCACTTAATAAAAGCTGGTTGTAGCGTTTGTGTGGTATAGTGACATTGTATTTAAAAGTGAAACAACTGTGTTTAAATTGTACTTCTGACATTATTTTCTGCTTGACCCTGAGCACATATCCTTTCCTTTCTGGATCTTAATGTCTCCATCTGGAAAATGAGGCAGTTGAACTTGCTGTTCAACTAGCTCTAAGGACAACATTGAAGTATAATGGAAAAAGCCCTAGATTAGGAGGCAGAAAATACAGATTCACATCTGAGCTCTACTACTTCTTAGCTGTGTGACCTTGGGTGAACTCTTTCATCTTTATATACAATTAGGAAGTTAGAGCTTAGTGACCTTATTGGGGAATTTCACATCTTGGGGCTCCATTCTCCCAAAAGCTGGGTCCCCAGAACCAAGTTCAACAGCTGTAGAGACCAGCTGGAAGGGACATAGTAAGACTATTCCAAACTGGTTCAGGCGACTGGTCACTAGAAAGTGATTAATCAGTCATAGTTCAGTTTTGTTTTTTGTAGACTTTGTATGGTAAAACTCAACCCTCTCTGAAGAGATGACAGAGTTAATAAAGAACTCCAGCAGCCAGAGACCAGACAGAGTGAGGATATCCATATAAGAGCACTTTGCTCTCCTCCTCCATAACTTCTGAGATCCTTTTCTGTCAGGGCAATCTTTGGAGCCTTCTACCTCCACTTACTACAACTGAACGAGTTCATTTTACTTTCACAGAAATATTTATGTTTATCAAGTGTCCACACACTTTGCTTTAGAATTCCATAGGTTAATGGAAGGCACAAAGCACTAATTCATTTCAAAAAACATTTAAGCACTTGCTGTCTACAGTAGTAGAGGATGAAGATATAAAGGTAGACAGGGAGAAGCATACACAGTGACCCTGCAACCAAGGAGATCATATTCAACTGAATAGATATAAAAGACTTATACAGTACATAAAAAAAAATTAAAGAAAAGTAATTGTGAGAGGTAGAGAGGAATAACAGTTTGGGGATCAAAAAAGACAGACTGCTAGAGGTAGCATTAAACACTGTACTCAATTAGGATTAGTTAGCATATGTAACATTGTACTGACTTTTATCTAGCAGAGGTCAGTAGCTTGTGCAGAGTTTGTTAAGCTGGTGCCACATGGAGGACTTAGTTGCTTCCAGGAGAATTATGAAGTGTGGAGCATGAGTGGACATTCTGTGCTGGCCCACCATGTGATTGGGAGAATCCCCTTTTTCCATTGGTTTCATCGGTGTCTTCAGAATGGTCAAAGTCACTACCTGTTGAGACTTTGCTGGATTTACCTCCATGGGGCTGATATGACTCCACTTATGTCTGGTAAGGCCATGAAGTAAGGGGAGGGGAGGATCTCAGTGCTACTGTCTTCACCTCATTTTACCCCTAAGGTCATATGACTTCCAAGAAATGGGCCTGGTCTCTTGGCCTTTTTATTCACTGATTTCCATTCTAGGTACAGAGAATGGAATTTCTCATTTGAGAAAGTGGCTCAAGTTACAGAGATCTAACCAGAAATCTTGTTTGGTTGTTGTAGCCAGCTCAAGAGAGAAGTACTGAGAAATAAGAGTCTAAGGCTCCAACCCAGAAAAAGCCCCAGTGATATTTACTTGGAATATGGACTTAGTAGCAACAGAGCCAAATTGTGAGCCTAATTCCCATAGCCCTCCTAACCCAGGTGGTAAGGGGGTCCCTGAGGTATTGGGGAAATGGTTCCATATTTGTTCTTGCTATGTGTTTGAAGTTAATATTATTTTGTAAGAGTTAATTTAATTTTAAAAGGTTAAATAAAACTGGGATACTAATTGCTGGGTCCCCAAGAATGGATGAAACAGTCAGTGGGGACTCAAGTCAACTGAAAAAAAAAAAGAGAATTCACAAAATCCCTAAAAAAAATGAGTATGCACCCCTGGAACATTCACTTTCTTTGCTCCCACATCTTAGTCAAAGAATAAGTTTTTATAAAGCACCTACTATATGTCAGGCACTATGCTAAGGATACAAAAAGAGGCAAAAATAGTACCTGCCTTCAAGGAGCTTAGAATCTAATGAGGGAGACAACATGCAAGCAAATATATACAAAGTAAGCTATATACAGGATATTTAGGAGATAATTAATAGGGAAGGCCCTGGAATTCAGAGGGGTTGGAAAAGGCTTCCTGTAGAAGGCCAAATTTTAGTTGGGACTTAAAGGAAGCCAGGAGGCAGAGATGAGGAAGAAGCCAGAGAAGATGTTCAGAGCTGAGAGATGGAGCATCTTGTTCATGCAGGAGCACAGCCAGGAGCACAGTGTCACTGGATGGAAGGGTAGCTGGCAGGAGGGAAGATGTAAAAAAACCCACAAAGGTTGAAGGCTAGGTTATGGAGGCTTTTCAATGCCTAACACAGCATTTTATATTTGATCCTGGAAGCAATAGGGAGATTCTGGGGTTCATTGAGTGGGAATTATAAGGTGGGGAGAATGACTGTGTCTATTTTACATAAACATAGTCTACTTCAAAACTCAGTCCAAATGCTACCATCCTGAATGAAGCCATTTCTGCTCACCCAGCACTCAGTGCTTTCTCCTCAAATTATCTTGCATATATTGTGTGTGTTAGTATGTGCATGTGTGTATTCAAATGTGCATACATCATTCTAACAAATTGTTGTTCTTACCACCACCACTCTCAATGTAAGTTCCTTGAGCATAGGAATTATTATTTTGTCTTTGTGTACTTAACACTTAGTAGGCACATTAAAATGCTTTTTGACTAATTGCTTGATAGGAAGAAGAAAGATACCTTTTTTTCTATACCAGAGTTACTACATGCTGAGTGGTCAGAGTTCTTTTGAAGGAAACATTTGGTCATCATTTAGCTCATGGAACAAGACCAGACAGATAACAAATCCTACAAAGAGTTTTAGGCACTTATCACTGAAAAAATAAAAATAAAATATTTAACAAAACAAATCAAACAAACAAACAAGAAAAAAAAAAACAGACGAGAGCTATTGACCGCAAACTACTGTAAGGATTTTGAAAGAGCAATGTGCCTAGCCAGCTAATTTAGCGAGTAAACACCAGGCAGCCACTTTCTTAAGTGGCCTTGAGTAATCAGAAATGAAAGCCAAACATCACCATCATCATTAGCATTAATTGCTGAGAACCATTCCATAATCAGTCAGTGGAAAACAAGGAGGAATGCAAGGGCTCTACCCAGGACTTCTCATTTAGGTTCCTCAGATAACTCTAAACGTCAGCTTGGCTACATATTCAGCAAGGGAGAAAAATAGATGATGTCTTGATCTTCCCTGAGAGCAAAGGGCATGAAACTCATTCTGTCACATATACTTAGAGAAAGAGTTGTTCTGTTAACAAGCCACTTTAGGAAATGTGGTCTCCTGTGCTTTTTTTTCCTGTCCAGGAGAGCAAGAAAGGATGTCAGCTGTCCAATTAAATGGTGTAGGTGAGGCAAGTCTCCTTATAGTAATGGATGGAGTTTGCATCATTTGTTTAATCAGTACATTTGCTGATTAATTGAATCCTGAATGAAGAATATATCTGTACTAATTCACTCAACAAATATTTATTAAGCAGCCACCATATGCTAGAACAATGGGGAGAAATATAACATTTAAATAAGACACTATCCTCTGCCTTCCCCCCATCCTCATAGAGATTATAGATTAATAAGAGGACAAAGCATATGTAGAAAACTATTACAATAACAGCTAACATTTAGTTTAATGTTTGCAAGTGATTTGACTCATTTGATGCTAACAATAGTGAAAAGAATATTGGTACTAGAATCAGAAGAACTGGACTCAAATCTCACTCCTGATGGTTGATATATGTCTGACCTTAGCCAAGTAATTTTTAACTGTCTGAGTCTCATTTTTTTTTCCATCTGTAAAATGAGGAGGTGAGTCTGAATGATCTCTGAAGTCCCATTTAATTCTGGATCTATGATTCTATAATGAGGCATGTGCTGTTTTTAGCCTTGTTTTACAGGCAAGTGAACTGACATTAAGATAACATAGGTGACCAGTGCACACTGGAGACCAGACCACAGTGGAGCCAAGTGAAGCCCCTGCAAGCAAATTTACCCACCACAAGGGCAATTTGCTGACCTCTAATCACAGGATAAAGGATCTGTCTGAGCCAAGCAAGAGACAAGCCCAGGATCCACCAGGGGCTATGTTTAAAAATTATTTACCTGAACTTCTGGGAGCCAACATGGTAGAGTAAACCCTATCTACTCTAATACCTCACTCTGACCCTGAAAACCCAGAGATTATTGCCCCAGTGTTAAATCCTGAAATACTGGAACCTATGGCAGGCCTGGGAGTCCTAGAGGAAGGGTATGACTGAGGCTGTGCAGAACCTGAAACAGAGGATGGGAGGTGTCCCAACAAGCCCCATCTCAGTTTACCAGCAGGAGATCCTGAAAACCCGGGGGGGGGGGGCGGTGAAGCCAGCAAACACTAACATCAGAAACCTAGCTGTGCCTTAGCACAACCAAGGGAATCTGCAGACACCAGAGTGGCTCAGACACCAGTTTCTGAGCCTACTTGAGCTCAAGCCCAGGGAGACATAGGCAGAAACGTAAAGTGTCCAGACTACCCTTCCCTCCCACCTTACTATGTGAGCCTCAGGGTAACCCAGGGAAAACACTGAAAGTCCTGACTTTGGACTCAGTCAAGACACCCAAAGGCAACACCACACAAAGTTAACAACAAGGCCCCCAGAAGGGTGGGTCAGAGTGCTCTGTACTCCAGAAGCAGAAATCCACTTTAAAATCCAGGAAATACACAATCACAATGGGCAGGAAATAATCTGGAAAAACAAAAGGAAATACAATTAAATTCTATTATTGTGAGAAGAACAAAATACAGAGGACAGCATTGACTCTATAGACAGACATGAGACCACAGAAGGAAATATGAACTTGTCTCAAGCCCAGAAAGCATTCTTAGGAGAGCTCAAGAAAGATTTTAAAAGCCAAATTAGAGAGATGGAAGATAAATTGACCAATTCTTTTAAAATTACAATTGTCAAAATGGGGGAAATAATCTCACTGAAGAAAACAAATCCTTAGGAAGTAAAATCTGTGAATTGGGAAGGGAAGTTCAAAACGTAACTGGAAAAAATACTTCCTAAAAATGAAATCTGAACATATGAAAAAGGAACTTCACAAACTGAGAAAAAAATTTACTAATAATTAGAATCATTTAAATCAAAGCTAATGACTCTATGATGCATCAAAAAGCAGTAAAAAAAAAACCAAAAGACTGAAAAATTAGAAGAAAATTTAATATATCTGATTGGAGAAACAATTGACCTGGAGAACAGATCCAGTAGAAATAATCTAAGAATTATTGGTCTACTGGAAAGCCATGATAAAAACAAAATCTGGCCAACATGGTCTAAGAAATTATCAAAGAAAACTGCCCTTAGGTCTTAGAATCAGAGGGTAAAATAGTTATCAAAAGAATTCCCTAGACACCTAATGAAAGAGATCCTAAATTGAAAACTCCAAGAAATATTGTAGCCAAATTCCATAATTATCAGGCCAAGGAAAAATACTGCAAGCAGCCAGAAAGAAATATTTCAAATATCATAGAACAACAGTTAGGATCACAAAGGACCTAGCAGCTTCTACATTAAAAAAGATTAGAGGGATTGGAATATGATATTTTGTAAAGCAAAAGAGCTTGCAACCAAAGATCAACTATCCAGCAAGGCTGAGGATAATCTTTCAGACAAGGAGATGATTATTCAATGAAATAAGGAACTTACAGACCTTCCTGATGAAAAAGCCAGAGCTCAATGGAAAATTTGATCTCCAAATACAAGACTCAAGAGAGACATAAAAAGGTAAACAAGTAAAACACACACACAAACACAGACAACTTGTGATTCAATAAGAACAAACTGTTTCCATCCCTATATGGGAAGTTTATGCCTGTAAATATCGAGAATTGTATAATTATTGCAACATTTAAAAGGGATATACATATTTAGAGGGTGCGGGTATAAATTACCTAATCTGATGATAAAAATCCTTATGAAGGAGTCCAAAGGGATAGTAATAGGAGAAAAGGAAAGGAGGAGGAAGAAAAGTGTAAATTATGCCACATGGAGAGGCATAAAAACATACTATAGTAGAGGGAAAGGAAGGAGAGGAGCACTGTATGAAATTTACTCTCATCAGATTGGACTCAAGGAAGAAATAATACTTTGTTAAGCATAGAAATATATTGTTCCCTACAGACAGTAGAAGGGGAAAGGGAAAGGGGGGGATTAGAAAGGAGAGAAGATGTAATAAGGGGTAAAGGTAGGTAAAGGGAGGGAGGGAGTGGTCAAAAGGAAAACTTAAGGGGGGGGAAGGGAGAAGGGAGGAAAAAAACATATAAACACTGGAGGTAAAAGGATGGAGGAAAGACAGAGATAATCATAAATGTGAATGGGATGAAATATCCCATAAAATGGAGGTGGATAGCAGGATGGATTAAAAACCATTATCCTACAATATGCTGTCTAAAAGAAAACCATTTGAAACAGGGGGATACACACGGGGTGAAAGTAAAAGGCTGGAGTAGAATATATTATGCTTCAGCTAAAGTAAAAAAAAAAAGCAGGAGTAGCAATCCTTATCTCATTAAAGCAAAAGCAAAAATAGATTCATTAAAAGAGATATGGAGGGAAATTATATTCTGCTAAAAGGTACCATCGAAAATGAAGCAATATCATTAATAAACCAAACCATATAGCAGCCACATTTCTAGAGGAGAAATTAAGGGAGATAGTGGAAGAAATAGAGAGCAAAACTATGCTAGTGAGGGACCTCAATCTCCCCTTCTCTGAACCTGACAAATTTAACCTCAAAATAAACAAGAAAGAAGTTAAGGAGATGATTAGAATGTTAGAGAAGGTAGATATAATAGACATCTGGAGAAAATTGTATGAGGATAAAAATAAATATATCTTCTTCTCAGCAGTACATGGCACATAAACAAAAATTAACCACTTACTAGGGTATAATATTTTGCAATTCAGAGCAGAAAGGCAGAAATATTAAATGAATCCTTCTCAGATCATGATGCGATAAAAATTTTATGTAATAGTCAAAATTAAAACTGATTGGAAACTTGTTTAATTCTAAAGGATGAATGGGTCAAACAAGAAATTATAGAAACAATCAGTAACTTCATTCAAGAGAACAACAATAATTACAAAACACACCAAAACTTGTGGGAAGCAGCAAAAGCAGTTCTTAGGGGAAGTTTTATATTTCTGAAAGCATATGTGAATAAAATTGAGAAAATGGAGGTCAATTAATTGGGAAGGCAACTTAAAAAGCTAGAAAAAGAACAAATTGAAAATCCCCAATTAAATACTGAATTGGAAGTACGTAGAACCAAAGAAGACATTAATAACATTGAAATTATGAAAGTTATTGAATTAATAAATAAAACCAAGAACTTGTTTTATGAAAAAAACAATGAAATTGACAGACCTTTAGTCAATAAGATAAAGAAAAAAGAAAGGAGTAAACCAAATTAGGGATATCAAAAATGAAAAGGGTGATTCTACCTCCAGTGAATAGGAAATTAAAACAATAATTAGGAATTATTTTGCCCAATTATATGCCCATAAATCTGATGATCTTAGGGAAATGGATGAATATTTACAAATATATAGGGTTTTGTACTTCAGTTTGGTACTAAAAATGTTGGCAGTAGCAAGAAAAATAAATTAAAGGAATCAAATTAGGCAAAGAAGAGACTAAGATATCATGTAAAAAATATGAACAGGCAGTTTTCAGAGGAAGAAATTATAGATATCTGTAAACATATGAAAAAATGCTCTAAATAATTATTGATTAGAGAAATGCAAATCAAAACAATTCTGAGGTACCACAACTCACTGGTCACATTGGCTAAGATGAGAAAAAAGGAAAATGAGAAATGCTGGAGAGGATGTGGAAAATTTGGAACATTAATACATTGTTAGTGGAGTTGCAAACTGATCCAACCATTCTGGAGAGTAATTTGGAACTATGCTCAAAGGGCTATAAAATAAGTTCATACCTTTTCACCCAGCGATACCACTTATAGGGCTATACCCCAAAGAAATCACAGAAGTGGGGGAAGGACCCATATATACAAAAATATTTATAGCAATTCCTTTTGTGGTGTCAAAGAACTGGAAATCAAGGGGATGTCTATCAATTGGGGAATGGCTAAACAAGTTGTGGTATATGAATGTAATGGAATACCATTGTGTTATAAGAAATGAGGAGCGAACAGACTACATAATAACCTGTAGAGGCATATAAATTAATACTGAGTGGGGAAAGCAGAACCAGGAGAACTTTGTGCACAATTACAGACACATTGTATGTGTGATAACTAACTTTGATAGACCGGGCTCCTCTCAGCAATGCAAGGTTATAAGACAATTCCAAAAAACTCATGATTGAAATGGATATCCACATCCAGAGAAAGGATTAAAGAGTCTGAATGCAGAATGAAGCAAACTACTTGTCCCCCCCCCCCTCTCTTTTTGGTTTTGCTCTGTTTTGTTTCTTCTTTATCATTGTTCACTCCATTGGTTATAATCCTTCTTTACAACTTGACTAATGTTTTATGTGAAGGTATTTGTAGATCCTCTATTTGATTGTATGCCGCCATGGCCCGGGGAGGAGTGAGAGAGGAGGGAAGGCAGGGAGGGAGAGAAAATTGGAAACTCAAGAGATTGTGAAACTTAATGTTGTAAACTAAAAGTAAATAATTTTTTAAAGATAATGTAGGTGACCTGCCTAGACTCACAATGCTTTTAATATCTCAGTTGGAATTTGAACTCAGTTCCTCTACTATTCCAAGTCCCACACTCTAGCCACATTAATCTGCCTCATGTAAATATTTCTTGATACATTATTCAGAGAGATTTCAAAAAAGGGCAATGAGAGACCCTAGTTCTCATTTGCTGGAAGTTATTTTTCTTATTTGATATTTGCTTCGTATGTGGAAAAGTCATTATTTGATGATCTCCAGTGGCTGAGGGTCACATACATAAATGGATCAGGTTTCAGGCATTCAAGATACAACAGAGATAATCTTCCTGTTGAGAAGAAATCTATTTTACTTTTATTTCATAAATAGCTTGACATCCACCAGTGTAGTACCTGGGGACACCTCTCAACTCCCCTATATCTATACTTCACAGAATGTATCCCTCAGAAATAACTCTTCCAGGTTCAAAGTATTCAGTGGGTTTGCTTCTGCTTAAAATTATAGCTTTCAGTCTGCTACTAATGCATTTAGTTCGAATAGCCTGCCATGTGGACTCTTTTGAGTGACAGCATTTTGCTACCTGGTCCACTTCAGACTGTCATTTCTTCTGCTCTGTCCTGCAGATAATATTTGAACAAAGAGATGAGGAAACCAAGTCCTTCTAATTGGGTAGGAATTTGTGAAGCAGTATTATACTCTGATGAACCAGTATTAGATAAGCTGCAAAGATTTTATGCAAAGAATTCCCTTTCTATCCATGGAGGCTTGTATTTCAAGAGAAAATAAGCTGGTGCTACATATGAGCAAAAGTAAATCCACTAGAAAATTATATCCCAACATTTTACAACTTGTCATATTGAGATTGGTCACCTGGATACTCATGTCCTCCCTCAATGAGAGTGGTACCACCTAGGTGACAGGATTGGTGTCTAATGACAGGCAGAAATTTCTGAAATTCATGCAAATACTTGTACTTTCTCTAGAGGGCTCCATTGCAAACAAATTCTATATTTATAATTGCATCTTTCAATATCAATAAGAAGTTTATGGGTGGTATCTGTCTTCAAACCAAAAGAAGAACCTGAAGAAGACAGAAAACCCAGAGTAGATCCCTGATGTTATTCCAAAAAATTCTGGGATTCTATATTACAATAACATCTCCAATAATTGTGTGAAATACCTGTATTAACCTGTTGTGGGGAGAGTAGGAGTCAGGATCAGCACCTGAATACAAAGCCAAACCTATAAATCAAGAAGGAAAATCTAAACCAGTATCTGAAGCATTCATTAGTTTCTGAGAAGACTCAAAATGATTCTTCTGTACCTTCCTGTAGATTCTTTCCCAGTAGTACAGGTGGGCTTTAATTTCTTTTCTTGGCTGACTGTTACTAGTAAGAACCTCTCACCAAATGGAACTATTCAATTGTCTATGACACCACCTCAGTTTGCCAAAGTGTCAGATTGACAGTCACAAGCAGAATCGAAATCTGAATCTTCAACATCACAGCAGAGGCTTCATACGTCTCAGAGAGTGAGAGAATAATGAACTACCATGTCACCCCGGGAGGGATCCAGAACAATTTTCGAACATTGTGAACAGTATAATATAGATATGTGGAGAACTGTGAGATATCCAAAAAGTCACCAATTTTTTGATTTTCCGGAAAATTGTCCCCATAACATGGACAAAGTGGAAGTTAAGATGTCTTACAAAGATTTTATATTTCTTTCAAAGGTTATAGGAATCATGTGGAAATTCAAATAAATAGTGGTGGGAAGTTATTCAATTTTTATTTTATAGTGTGTGATGACCCAGAGCAGCAGGCTTAGTATGATCAGAGGAAAGGAGATACTTTTGAATGTGGAGGAGACGCAAGTTGTAGAGAATGTGATTTTCCAGATAATAGCCCAATTGAGACCCAAGTGGCGGGCTAGGCGGTAGGAAAAGAAGGGATCACAATTTGGAACTGAAAAAGAGATTCATCAATGTCATTAATTCAATAATCAGGTCTTTACCAGGTAGCATAAACCTTTGCTCTGGTAGCAACATGAATTTTAGACTTGAACATCTTAGAATGTGACCTTAGCTTGCAATATATTGACTGTTCAGATTTGAGACAGTAATGGAACCCTTTTTGTTTGTGTTTTCATTTTTCTTTGTGTTGTTTTCATTTCCTGTCCTTAACCTCTCACTTAATCTTCATCCCTAATTCCAGTTCATTGGAAGAATACTTTAGGAAAAAAATTATTTTAAAGGAGGAAAACATAGGTGAAATTCCTTGCTCACTTCAAATATAGGGATTAGATATTTTTTTCTTTATTTTCTTTATATTTTAGCAAGTCATTTCTTCTAAAGAACTATATTTTTTCATTAGAATTGCTATAATAATAACAACTTGCCTGTTCCTTTTTTATGTATTCCAAAAATCTGCAAGAGACCTAGAATCTGGGAATAATTTTATGGACAGGAATAAAAGTTTTTCATTGAGGGCATCACTTTTAGGTTTGGAGTTGTTGCCACTGGAAAAAATGATGATCCCATTTTTTTTCCCCCTGTGGCATTGTTAAAAAAAAAGGAAATAATCTTTATTTGTTCATGAAACCTTTTTTTTCTTTTGAGAAACACAAAATTGAATGCTAATGTACTTTTTAACCACTTGCAGCAACAGACTATAGGATAAATTTTTGGAAAATAGAATTCAACTTTAAAAAAATTTTTTAAATGATTTTGTGGGAAATCTATTGAATTAGGGAGTTTTTTCATGCATTTAAGAAAAATAGTAAATTTAAAATTAAATTTAAATTTCAAAATACTATAATTGTGACTTCAATTTAGCTCACATTCTGGTCTGAACAAATAGATTTTAAAATAAACAAAAAGTAAAACCGTCTAATAATAGTATATCAAAGGACAGAATTCATACAGAGCAAAGACATTAAATGAAGTGAAACAATTTAGTAATAAAACATTTCCTCCATAAACTCTCTGACAAATGCACATATCAGTGGGCAGAGTTGATAAAAGTAGGGATGTGGAATGGGGGGGAGGGGAGGTGGGAGGTTGATAGCCCTTATGACTTCATCTATCCCTTATTCCTAGGTTTATGTGAATGTCTGTCAGAGAGCATTATGGGAGCTGAAGCTCTGGTGTGGTTTTATTGGCTGGCATCCCTTAACTAACTTTGTGATACAGACTGATAATTAAGGATTTAACTGGAATTAAAAGAAATTTTTCTAACCCTAACTCAGGTAGTAGTCTAGGGTGAAGGATTATGAATCGGCACCAAGAGAAAGATGGTCAAAAGAATACAGTTAGTAACTACTTCAGATGGAGGCAGAAGGGTAGAAAATAAATACAAATCAGCATTTATTAAACATCTACTCTGTATAAAACACTGTAATAAGCATGCAAAGAGATATTTTAAGAAATTACAACTTAGTGTTTTGAATATGACAATTCTTATTGCCAAATATTATTTACCCAACGAAACCATAAGCATGCTTTCCAATCTAAAGAAAATACACATCCATAGAAATTAGTTCAATATACCCATAAGATCATTGATGTAAACACTCAGTTCAATTGGACCATTTACTTCTCATCTTTGCCTTTTTACATCATACAATTCTTGACCATTTCTCCCAATAAATCTGCCAAAGAGAGCACCCTCAACATGGTGGGGCCTTCCTTTAGAATTCTTCATGTAATGAGTTAACTAGGCAACATATGGATGGTTCATCAAATATTTCTTGCTTTCACATAATCACTAACCAATATATTTCTGTGATAAGTTCTTTCATATTGCTTTCTGCATGGAAATCAACATGTGTAATATGCTACAGTTTTTTTTAATGTACACCACATAACCTTCTGCTGTCCTTTAGATGATCTGCAAGTTTGATTCCTCAAAGAACATGATATTCAATGCTTCACACCCATCCCCTGAAGAACATTATTGTTGGAAAAAAGGGAACATGTGGATAATAAAAATATATGTGTAGATGCCAATGAAGCTTCTATAAAATGACAAATGCACATATCAGTGGGCAGGAAGCAAAAACTGTAGTTGATTTGGCACATTCTCTATAACATCTGCTAGATTTTGAATATTTAAATGCTAGAGCTAGAAGGCAAGGGAGAATAGATGTATGAAGACTTTAAATGTTGTATGAGTGAATTAAGAGGTGTGTCCATATAAACATTGAAAGCTGACATATCTATAGTTTAAAGTTTGGGGATAATCTTAAAATCCAGGTTGGTTTACCGTGCTTTCATTTTTAAAATCTCATTTTACCGATATATTTGTTTTTATGTAAACTTTCTTTCTGAAACTATCTCTCCTCCTGCCCTAGCACTAATATACTATCCTGAGTCTTTATTTTGATTAACAATAGCGTTCATAGTACCTTGTATTTACATCATATTTACACTTCACAGAGTATTTCTTCACAATATCCCTGTGAGGTATCAATGTGGTGCTGTAGAACAAGGACTGTATTTGGAGTCAGAGGACATGTTTCAAATATCTCCCTGTCACCACCCATATAATCTCAGGCAAACCACTACATCTCTTTAGGCCTCAATTTCCTCTTTTGTAAATAAGAGAATTGGCCTAGGTGACCTTAAAGGTCCCTTTCACTTTTAAACCTCTAATTCATAAATTAACCATTCTTTCTCTTTGTTGATAGAGCTATGAATGGTATAGTATGCATTGAATATTGGATCTGAATCCTGAGGACCAGAGCCTGAATTTTGGCTTTTTATGCTTACTGATTATGGTACCCTGGAGAAAGCATTGATTATCTCATGACCTGTTTCTTTATATGCAAAATGAAAAAGTCCATCTAGAGGATGTCTGAGGTCCCTTGCATCTCCATATCTATGATTTATAAGGTAAATACTAGTAATAACCCTATTTTGTAGATAAAGAAGTTGAGTTTCTGAGAGATAATTTGCCCATGGTTGCCTCTATTGTAAGTAAGTGAGACAGGATTTGAAATTATGTCTCCTGACTGCATTTTCAGCATTCTCTCTAGTTAAAGGAGGTGATTTTGAATAATTCACTTCTGGAGATGTTAATTCTGGCTCTAGAGAAGATGTAAAATGATGCAAAGTATGAAATTACCATTTATTCCATTAACTTGAATATCTTGACACGTTGGAACCCCAAGTGGAAGAAAGAGATGAGGTTTTTAATCAGGCTCAGGCTTTTAAGATCTTTCATAAATTTTCCCATCACATGGGTTTTCATTAACGGTAATATAGCAAGGAATATAATAAAAGGGGAAATGAAAAATGGAATTGGAAGCTGATGAGAGGGAAGAAAACAAGAGTGATCATTTTGAACAACTTAGCCAGATATAGTATCCATACTCCAATTTAAACATCGTCTTTCCTACTAAAGATTATGTCCAAAGGATGATTTTCAGTCCTGAGTATTAGTCTTTTGGGAGAAAGATATTAACAGACAACAGGTGAAATACCTACATAAATGGAATTCAAAATTAACATGGGAAGTGAAATTGAAGACAAAAATTATAGAAAATCTCATTCTTGGCGGACGCTCCAATTCATCTTTTCTACACATCATTTGTAAATAGTCATTTTCATGGTATTAAACTGTGAGCTTCTTGAGGACAAGGACTTCTTTGAATCCCCAGACTTTGTCTGGCACATAGTAGGCACTTGATAAATGCCCATTGACTGACTGACTGCTTGCACATATATAGGGTGATGAATGACACAAATATTATGCACAGTTCCTTCCATTTCATGGCCTCCACTCTAAGTTCCCCAACCATTCTTTCCACCAGAATGATTGGAACTTGCCCCTCTGACCATGGACAATGATAGGAGAGCTTTTATCTTGCCTAAAACTAGACCTCCATGTCACTGACCAGACATTCCAAACAATGCCTTGTGATTCTATCCAGCTCCCACCCCACTCTCCTATGCCTTTGTGAACTCTGTTCCTCCCTTAGAATTCAAGTTTCTTAAGGACAGGGATTGTTACTTACTCTGTTCATGGTTTATGGTGAACATTTTAAAAATTCCTTCATCATCATTTTTCATAAAGACATATATAGAAATAATGACTTCCCTGAGAATTAGGACTGCAGGGAAAATTCATTTATAGCCAATTATTTAAAGTATTTTTATTCACATTTTCAAATGTTAAAGATAATTGGCTGCTAAAAACAACCCGGAAGCAGGAAAACCACACCTTAATATCCTTTCTAAGGGTTATCACTACTAAATGGCAATGTTGTACTCATATTATTTGAGTGCCAAAATTAAAAAAAATTAATTTCTAATCTAGACATCTTGTATCCAAGAAATTCATATGCCAAATCATCATACCTATCCATTTGCCTCCAGCCAATAGTATTACCAATGAACATTTATTAAATATTAAAAATCATACTAAATGTCAATTATATAGCCTGAAGAGTCGACTAACATCCTATTTTTTTTACAAGGCTATCTGAAGAGCAAAATCAAAACATAATACTAATGATTTTCTGCTTGTGAAGGGCAGAATTAAATGCAGTCTCCTTTTTTCCCAGTCATATATTAAAACATTTATATTTCTTTAATTTCATTCTACTATTTTTTTTAACATGGAATACTGAATACATATCAGGAAAAGTTGACAATAATATTTTTCCAGTCTTTTTCTTTTTCATATCTTTCCTCTTTTCCTACAGGAAATAAGTCTTCTTTTCAAATTTCAAATATTTCATAGGTTGAAATATTTCAGATATTATGCTTATGGATTACACATATATTATATACATATGTGTGTGAAGAGATCATAGAGCTAAAGTTGAAAGAAACCTCAAAGATCATTTAGTCTAATCATTTCATTTTACAGATGAGGAAACTGAGGAACAGAATTACTAAGTGACCTTCCCAAAGTCAAAGTTAGCAATTAGCAAAGTCAGAATTTGAACACAGGTTACTATAACGCATTGCCTCTTCCCTTAAATCATGATTCTTAAGATCTAGTTCAGATCCAATAACAAAAAAATAAATAACATAATACCCACTACTTGTGGGCTGCTTTTAGCATTTTCAAAGTGCTTTCATACTTACTTTCCTACAATCTTATCTTCTGACCTTCCTTCCTTCTAATTGAATCCTATAGAAAGAAACTCTATATGTCTAAAACCAGAACTCATTATTTCCTTCAAAATACCTATCCCTCTTCTAAATGTCTCAGTTTCTGTCAAGGGTATCACCATGTTCTCAGATAAAATAGTTGAAATGCCTGTAGACTTTGGGGAACATTTTGAGGAAGTTCTAGCCCTAAATTCTGAGACCAGTTGAAATGTCATGTCCTTCAGGAAGTTTTATTCGATCCCTCCTGTTTTCTATAATGCTGTATGTTTCTATAGCTCTTTACTGTTTAACGATATGTGAGAATATGATAGGCAATATTTATATGTGTACTTTAAGGCTTATCCTTACATGCATTTTCTTGTTTGATCTTACCAACCTGTTAGGTAAGCACTATTTTCCCCATTTATTACAGATTAGGAAAATAAAGCACAGAGATTTTTAATGTTTTGTCCAAGATAAAAAGTCTTTAAATATGAGAGGAAAAAATAGAAAATTATGTACTTAAATCAACTAGTATGAAGTAGAATTCATAGTTTCATATGTTGTTCTATTAATTTTTGCATGTTTTTATTTATGTATGGAAATTTTCCTTCTTCACCTTGCAAATTTGGTAATAAATAAAATGTTATAATTCAGATATAGTGCTGGACATTGGTGATACAAAGACAAAACTGAAACAAATGATTTCCTTGAGGAGTTTACATTCTATCAGAGGAAACAAAATACATAACAAATAATAAGATCATGGTGATGCTTCCTAATCTTCTGTGTTTATAACTTCCATTTCTTTTCCCTTTCTTCATTTAGTGGCATCCCTTTCTCCAATTCAGATACCTATTTTTTTATTTTGATTTGATTTTGAACCCTTCCTACTAACCACCAAGGGAAGAATCTAATATTATTAGCAAGTAATTCTACTAGCATTTATCAATCACTTACTATTGTATCATTGTCTTAAGTAGTGGGAATACAAAAAAAGGCAAAAAAAAAGAACTATCTCTGTTCACAATCTAGTAATCAAATGAGTTAACATATCTAAAACTCATTCATTCATGCTAATGTGTTAATAAATCAACCAAAAAGCAGTTAAGTGCCTACTACATGCCAGCAACTCTGTTAAGAACTAGGGATGAAAATTATGCAAAAGCTGCAATAACTTTTACTCCTAAGAAAACTGAATGTTTTAGGTCTAACACATCTCCCACCCCATCTTGCTGGATGGATTTCTTGCATTTATAGAATTAAACGTCTCTCTGTTTATGTTACTATATAGGATTTTTATATTTACATGCTTGCAGCACTACATAACAATAGAATTTATGATTGTTTTATTTTCCTGAGTGCCATTTTTTTAGAAATTCTTTAACCCAGATATTTATTTTAACCAGACCTGTGAGAAGCCACATAAAGCAGTGAGGAATAGGGAAAAGGACACTTTGGCTTGATCACATAGTGTAGGGGGTGAGCACTGGAAAAATAAAAGTTATGGCAAGGTTATAAAGGATTTTAAAAGTTAAACAGAGTTCATAGTTTATCCTAGCATTTTTTTCTAAACCTTTTAAAACTAATCATGGAATGAAATTCATCTTTTGCTTTTATTTTCTCTACCAAGGAGAGCAATGTTTACCTAAGAAGTATAACAATTTTTAAATGGTTAACTGGGAACTTAAGTGGAAGACAAATGAGAAGATAGTATGAATACCTCTACACGTGCACTAAAGAGTTCAGTCTCACTTAAGTGCAGAAATTTAAAAAAGAGAGAACAACAATCATATCCTAAGGTAATGAAAATAGTTGCAGGTGAGAATGTTAAGAAGAAGGGAGAAGTGACACAGAACTAGAGATGGACAAATGCTCGTAACAATTTTACATAAAGGAGCTGTATGCTTCCTATAGTTCACATTCATTGCCGGTAAGATTCTGGAATGGATTATTTTAAAAATGGTCTGTGAACACACATAGAAAAGAATGGGTGGCCACAATTAGACAGTACAGATTTTTAAAGTATATTTTAAAGTACATTAAAGTGCATTTCATTAGAATGCCCCCCACCTCTGGAATTTTTTAAAGCTTTACACAGTCTCTAAATAAGTATAGCAGGGAAGCTAGTGGCCACAGTGAATAGAGCACTGGCCCTGGAGTCAGAAGGACTTGAGTTCAAATTCGGCTTCAGACACTTGACACACTTACTAGCTGCGTGACCTTGGGCAAGTCACTTAACCCCAATTACCTTGCCTTCTCCCCCCTCCAAAAACAAAAATAAATATAGAAATCACCAGATGGAGAGGAAGCAAGTCACAGCTGTTCATGAAGTCCTAGGTTCAAGTCCTGCTTCTGATGCATATTGGTTGTATGACCCTAGGATTAAGATTTTTGTGCTCTAGGCAAGTTTCTAAGACTGAGTAACAGAAAAGGTGCTGGTCTGCATTGTTAGGGGAGTTTCCTCACCAAGGAATGCCCAATATCAATAAAATAAAAGGTCCAGAAACTGTCCCTCCTTTTTTTTTTTAAAAAAAAAAGTGTGTATTTATTGAATACTTTGTCATAAAGGAATTTTTTTTAATTTCATTTTTATTAGAGAAATTTTTACATGGTTATCACAATCCTCAGAAAGTCCCCTGACTATGTGCATTTTACAGAGAATATACTAAAACCAATATCTGTAATGCTTTGACAACTCTGACAATCCTGTTGACATAAAAGGTCCCTGTCATGCTTGTAGAAATTAGAATTCTTGTATATTCAAATATGATAGTGATCACGAGTCCCTGCAGTGATTAATTTTAACAGAAATTCTTAAAATGATAGCTTTTTCAAACTCGAGTCCAACTGGACTACCATTCTATCGTCTATGTATTCCCAAGAGATATTAGTCTACATGTATCGGATGCCATGTTTTGTGGGGTGATTCTTCAAAAAGAAACAAAATCCCGCTATAAAACAGGAAGTAAGTATAAGGTAAATGACAGGTCTGCAAAGTACAAACATCAAGTTATGTTATTATAAAATGAGAAACAGGATCTGCTATAAATCAAGGGGGGGGACATCACTGAAAATTTTTAATAGTCTGCCAAATATACAGTTATTAGGATTATCTAACTAGCACTTAAGTTATAAAATTGGTAGATGATTCTGTAAAATAATGAACACAAGTTTATATCAACAACCCCTGAAGTCCAGTAATGGCCCCAAAGCCCAACAGCATGAATTACAGTCAAACACATTTTTAAGCAGACATAATTTAGACATTTAAATCAAAGTAACTAAGACCAGACTAAGTACATTCATTCAAGTACAGTCAATTTAGCTTTTCAGCTTTATAATCATCAGTTAATAACAAAACTTTAGGTGCAATTTCGCATGTTGTCATACACTTTCCATTCCAGTTCCCAGAGTAATAAAGTGTCTTTGTGCACTACATTTTCTTTTTATAAGTAGGTGCAATATACATTGTTTATAGAATATTTCACTTTCTATTAAAATTGTTAATACATACTGTTGGTGAACACCATATTAAAACTCAACTGCAATAACTACAAAATTTCAAAGAAAAGACTTGAAAGCATTCTAATTACTGTCTAAACACTTGATTATGATTCCTTGTATGGGAGCCTATCAAAATAATTGAGAATAACTGATTCTGATATTGACTCCAAAAAGAAGAGCCTTCAACCCTCCCAAAACATTAATAGTTTATTACAAGTTAGTCATTTTGCCTACATTTCAAAAAGGATTTCTAGCCCATCATATTCAACCTATTCACACTCTGAAAACATAAGATCAAGGTTTAAAATAAATATCAGTACAATATTAAATTGTTCTATATGAAAAAAATGTGTAGTATTTTGCTTGTGGATATGTAATGGAATTGTACTTCACAGTAATTTTACGATATTATTCTACTTTCTATATAACTGAATGAACACTATAAGTAAAACATACCCTCTGGACAAGAAATAAGGCCTTTGGATGTCATCTGTCATCATCACAATATTCAAATTGTTTCTTCCTGGCTGCTTGTAATATTCTCTCCTTAATCTGGGAATTCCAGAACCTGGCTATAATATTCCTAGGAGTTTTCTTTTTGGGATATTTTTCAGGGGGTGATCGGTGGATTCTTTCAACCTCTATTTTGCTCTCTGGTACCAAAACATAAGGGCAGTTTCCTTTGAGAACTTCCTGGAGGATGATTTCTAGGTTCTTACTTTGGTTATGGCTTTCAGCCAGTCCAATAATTTTTAAATTATCTCTCCTGGGTCTATTTTCCAGGTCAGTGTTTTTTCCCATGAGATATTTCACATTGCCTTCTATTCTTTCATTTGTTGAGATCTGTTTAACAGCATCTTGATTTCTCATAAAGTCATTAGCATCCATTTGCTCCAATCTAATTCTGAAGCAATGTTTCTCATCACTGAGTTTTTGAGATTCTTTTTCCATCGGGCAAATTCAGCTTTTTAAGGCATTCTTCTCCTCATTGCCTTTTTGGCCCTCCTTTGCCATTTGAGTCAGTCTGTTTTTTAAGGTATTATTTTCCTCAGTCAAGTTGTTGACTCTCATTTCATAATTTTCTTGCATTGTTCTCATTTCTCTTCCCAATTTTTCCTCCACTTCTCTTATTTGGTTTCCAAAATCTTTCTTAAGGTCCTCTATGGCCTGTAACCAGCTTGTATTTTCCTTTGAAGCTTTTGGTGCAGGAGTTCTGACTTCACTGTTTTCCTCCTGTTCCATGCTTTGCTCCTTTTCGTCCCCCAAATAGGAGTGTATTGTTAGAATCTTCTGTCTGCTTTGTTTCCTTTGCCTGATCATTTTGCCACTCAATTACTTGACTTAAGGGCTTTTTGCCACAGTAGGACTCTGCAACCAGACAGGGGAGCTTTCGTCCCAAACGCTGGGGTTTTCTCAGCTGCCAGAGGTGTTAGATGGGTGCCCTCTCTGAGGTCTCCCCACACTCTGGCAAGCTGGACACACAACCCAGAACCTCCACCCTAGACTGCAATCCAGATCCAAGCAGGTTAAAGCAAGAGCAATTATCCCTCAGACTGGTGCTTGGTCCCTCTACCCTCTGCAGGCCCAGAGCTGAATCCCCCACATGGCGCTGGCTGGCTGTGCCGGCAATTCAGTGGCTTCTTGCACCGAGGGTAAAATCCATGCACTCCCACTTACTGGTCCCAAAGTCCAGACTTTACTGACCTCTCACTTTGTCCTTTGTGTGTATGTGTTGGTAAATCTGAAAATGGCCACAGCTGCTGCTGATCTGGAGTCCCTCTGGCCAGCGGCTGGTCAGGCCTGACCTGGGGCAAAAGCCTTGGCATGGTGCTGGGCTCGGCTCCCAGAGCACTGTGCTGGATTCCTGCCGGCCTACTGGTCTGTCCTCAGTGGGAGGTTAGCTTCTCTGTGTCATTTTGTGGGTTCTGCAGCCTCAAGTGCACTTTTCTAAAAAGAAACTGAAAGGTGAGATCTTTTATTCATTGGATCATAGATATAAAGCTGCAAAGAACCAAGGAACTCATAAAGTCTGAAATCCTCATTTTACAGATTAAGAGACAGAGCCAGAGAGCTTAAGTGATGTTCCAAGGCTCACTCAGCTAGTAAGTGTCTGACTTCCGATTCAAACCCAAGTCTTCCTGACTTTAAACTCAGTATGAATTAACCCATCACGTTGCCGCTAACAAGTTAGCTAATTTTGAAATTGTGTTAGCTGCAAAAACAAAACAAAAACAAATTAGCAAAAGCCTGTTCCCTTTTAATATTTTCACAAATTCTTTATAGCCACTACCCTGAACTTAGCATTTTTTAAAAGAAAAACAAAAGGTTTTAAATTCTACTTAGAATCTGCAGCTAGCCTGAATTCATTCTGTTTTGATTTTCTAGACACTAATCATGTAGTATCATATCCAAACTTTTGTATTACCTAGTGTTCCTTTCATCTTCTATGCATATCTTTCAAAAATCTTATTTAAAAAATTTTATTATATTATTTAAAAATCAGAGGCCTGATCAACTAGGGGGGCAAGTCGTCCCACCAACCACAAGGGTCACTACCAGGCCTATCACCAAAGGGCTGGGACTGGAAAGAGCAAGGTAAAAACCAAATGCGGGACCCTGTCCGGGATAGCAAATACTCCTGGGACTACCATTCCATAGACCAGAATTTTTTTTTAAAAATCCCTGTAAGCACCTCCAAGCACCAGGATGGCAGAGTGAACCCTGCCTGATCTGACACCCACCCCACTTGACACTGAAAACATAGTAATTATTGCCCCAGGGCAAAACTCTCTAAAGTAAAGGGTTGGGAACCCTAGAGGAAGGGCATGCCTAGGGCTCTCCCTCAAAAGGGTAGAGAGAAGACCACAAAGTCTCTGGAATCCTACTATCCTCAGAGGGAGGAACCAAACTCAGAGGAAGACAATGTAGACTCCACACCCACAGCTGAAACATTAACAGGGAATGGGTTTCAAACACAGAAAGGTCTCCTAGATAAGCTCAAAAGGAACTTTGAAAACCAAATGAGAGAGATAGAAGACAAAATGAATAATTCTCTTAATATCAAAATTGCACGATTAGAAAAACATTATAATGAAGAAAACAGCGCCTTAAAAAGAAAAGTGTATGATGTAGAAAAGGAGCTCCAAAAACTAACCAAAGAAAATGATTCACTAAAAACTAGAATCAAACAAATAACTCTATGAGGAACCAAGAATTAGTCAAACAAAACATCAAGAATGAAAAATTAGAAAAAGAGTAAAATATCTCAATGGAAAAATAACTGACCTGGAAAACAGATCCAGGAGTGAAAACCTGAGAATCACAGGCCTATCAGAATATCATGATGAAAAAAAGAGCCTGGATAACATTCTCCAAGTGCTCATTAAGGAAAATTTTCCTGAGATACTAGAACCTGAGGGTAAAATAGAAATCGAGAGAATACACCAGACGCATCCTGAAAGAGATCCCAAACTGAAAAGCCCTAGAAATATTGTGACCAAATTCCAGAACTACCAGATAAAAGAGAAAATATTTCAAGCATCCAGAAAAAAACAATTCAAATATTGAGGGTCCAAAGAGAGGATATCACAGGATTTGGCAGCCTCTACACTGAAAGATCAGAGGCAGTGGAATACAATTTTCTGTAAGGAAAAAGAGCTTGGGTTACAACCAAGGATCACATACCCAGCAAGACTGAACATATTCTTCCAGGCAAAGAGATGATAATTCAACAATAATAAAGATTTCCAGAACTTCCTGATGAAAATGCTAGAGCTCAAGGAAAATTCAACCTCCAATTATGAGATGCAACAGGGACATAGAAAGGTAATCAAGGAAAACACACACACTGTTATTTAATAAGAGCAAACTGTTTATAGAAAAGTAGAGGGCATGAGTACAAATTACACAAAATGACGATTAAAAAAATTTATATCCGTGAATGCATACATGAATAAATTAGAGAAAAGAGAGGTCAATAAATTGGGCATGCAATTGAAAAAGCTAGGAAAAAAAACAAATTGAACATTCCCAATTACATACTAAATTAGAAATATTGAAAACCGAAGGAGAGATTAATGAAATTCAAATTAAGAAAATTATTGAATTAATAAATAAAACTAAGAGCTGGCTTTACGAAAAAAAAAAAAACCAATAAAATTGATAGACCCTTAGTCAATATATTAAAAAAAAAGAAAGAAAGAAACCAAATTATGAGTATCAAAAATGAAAAAGGTGAAACTACCACTGATAAAAAGGAACTTAAAACAATAATTAGGAATGATTTTGCCCAGTTGTATGTACACAAATTTGAAAATCTTAGTGAAATGGATGAATATTTACAAATATACAGGTTGCCCAAATTAACTGAAGAGGAAGTTAATTACTTTAATAACCCCATCACAGAAAAAGAAATCGAACAAGTCATCAGTGAACTCCCTAGGAAAAAAATTTCCAGGACCGGATGGATTTACTAGTGAATTCTATCAAACAATTAAAGAACAATTAATTCCAATTATTTACAAACTATTCAGGAAAATTAGTGAAGAAAGAGTCCTACCAGATTCTTTTTATGACACAAATATGGTACTGATACCTAAATCAGGAAGTGATAAAACAGAGAAAGAAAATTATAGACCAATCTCCCTCATGAATATAGATGCAAAAATTTTAAATAAAATATTAGCAAAAAGACTCCAGAAACTTATCACAAGAATAATACACTTTGATCAGGTAGGATTTATTCCAGGAATGCAAAGATGTTTTAATATTAGGTAAACCATCAGTGTAAATGATCATATCAACAATAAAATTTGCAGAAACCACATGATTATCTCAATAGATGCAGAAAAGGCTTTTGACAAAAAAGAACATCTATTCCTATTAAAAACACTAGAAAGAGTAGGAATAAATGTAGTCTTCCTTAAAATAATAGGTAGCATCTACTTAAAGCCATCAGCAAGTATTATATGTAATGGGGAGAAGCTAGAAGCATTTCCAATGAGATGAGGGGTGAAGCAAGGATGTCCACTATCACCCTTTTTATTCAAACTAGTACTAGAAATTTTAGCAGTAGTAATTAGAGAAGAAAAAGAAATCAAAGGAATCAAATTAGGCAAAGAAGCAACCAAGCTATCACACTTTGCAGATGGTATACTTAAAGAATCCTAGAGAATCAAGTGAAAAACTACTTGAGACAATAAATAGATTTGGCAAAGTTGCAGGATATAAAAGAAACCCACATAAATCCTTGGCATTCCTGTGTATATCTAATGAAATTAAATAGTGAGAGATAGAAAAAGAAATCCCATTTAAAGTTACTGTAGCTATTATAAAATATTTGGGCATCTACCTGCCAAAACAAACCCAGACCCTATATGAACACAACTACAAAACCCTCTTCAGACAAAGAAAGTCAGATCTAACTAATTAGAAAGACATCAATTGCTTGTGGCTGGGTCAAGCTAGTATAATAAAAATTACAATTTTAAAAGTATATATTTAGTGCCATACCAATCAGTTTAACAAAAAAAAAACTACTTTATAGAGCTAGAAAAACTAGCAACAAAATTCATTTGGCAGAACAAAAGGTACAGAATACCAAGGGAATTAATGAAAAGAAATGCTAGGGAGGGTGTACTAGCTATACTAGATTTTAATCTGTACTATAAAGCAGCAGTCCTCAAAACTACTTGGTACTGGATGAGGAATAGAGGAGTGGATTAATGGAATAGATTGGGTACACAAGACTCGGCAGTCAATGACTATAGTGACCCACTGTTTGATAAACCCAAAGACTCCAGTTTTGGAGACAGGAACTCACTATTTGACAAAATCTGCTGGGAAAACTTTAATACAGCATGGCAGAAACTGGGCATAGACCATTATCTAACACCATATACCAAAATCAAGTCTAAATGGGTGCATGATCTAGGCATAAGGGCGGATACTTTAAGCAATCTGGGAAAGCAAGGAGTAGTTTTGTTGTCAGATTTGTGGAGAGGGGAAGACTTTATGACCAAACAAGAATTGGAGGACATTATAAAATGCAATATGGATAATTTATTTACATTAAATTGAAAAGATTCTGTACAAAGAAAGCCAATGTAACTAAGATTAAGAGGGAGGTGGGTAATTGGGAAAGAATTTTTACAACCTATGTCACTGATAAAGGACTCATTCCTAAAATATACAGAGAATTGAGTCAAATCTATAAGAATACAAGTCATTCCCCAATTGATAAATGGTCAAAGCATATGAACAGGCAGTTTACAGAGGAAGAAATTAAAGATATTTATAAGCATATAAAAAATGATCGACATCACTATTGATTAGAGAAATGCAAATTAAAACAACTCTGAGGTACTACATCGTACCCGTCAGATTGGCTAAGATGACAAAACAGGAAAATGACAAATGCTGGAGAGGATGTGGGCAAATTGGAACACTAATGCATTCCTGATGGAGTTGTGAACTGATCCAGCCATTCTGGAAAGCAATCTGGAATTATGCCTGAAGAGCTATAAATAATTTCATACACTTTGACCCAGCAATATATGTGATATTCAATTTACATTTCTTCCATATGGATACTTCTGCCAATGCTGCAATAACACAATCTCTCCAGTTCTACTCATTCTGTGCAATTCTTGTTCATCTTTCCCCAATAAAGACTCTGCTGAATGCACCAGAGTCCTTATTCTGGATAGTCCATGGTCTAAAAGAAGAGGGTAGTCATTTAGTATTGGGGTCATTTATCTATAAGTCCTCAGTCTTGCTATGTGATCTTGTTTGCTGATCATATTTGTTAATTTATTCTGGTTGCAAGAAAGTCATCATTGGTAACACACAGTAGCATACAGGACCACCATGTATCTTTCCATTATCTTTTGCATATTTTGCAATTTTTGTTCTTCTAAAATTGTCATGTTCCATGATATATATCCATAAAGCATCAACAAGAAGTCTGGGACAATTGGAAACCTTGAAATTGAAAGCATGTTTCTTACATTGTGTCCTACTTCAATATCTTATAATTCAATTGAGACCCAGTTCATTGTCTTTATTCTGTGTTTGTCTAATGTATGTGTACAGCTACATTTGCTCATTGGACTGGCTAAGCATCCAGCAACATGCATTATATGAAGAAAATGATTTTTTTTCTTTTTTTTCAATTTCTTTCTGAACTATCATGAATTTCTGTAAACCTGAGGAAGGTTTACAATACTTTGGGGACTCATGTGGTTATCATATATGTGAATATTAGCATTTGAAGACCTTATTGTGGAGTAGGAATCTTTTTGTTTTCACTGTGTAATGCACCTTCTCTGACACTGAAGACTCCTTGAGATGAACCTATATCTCCTGTGTCATGCCAAATTTTATGTAAATACTCATTAAACTATAGTCAGAGCAAAGCTATAATAATAATAATAAAATTTACATAGCCCTATAAGCTTTGCAGTATGTCTTACATGTATCGTCTCATTTTGTCTTCACAAAAATATTATAAGATAGGTGCTAATGTAATCTGCAATTTACCTCTAAGGAGGTAAGATTTACCTCCAAGAAGGGAGATTTTTGAGACTTTTCCAGGTTCACATAGCTAATAAGTATTTGAGACAGGACTAAGATTGCAAATCCAGTTTTCTATTCACTACATCATCTAACCAAGGGTACAGATTTTTTGGGTATGGATTTTAAAGTTGCTTTTGTTCCCTTTGAACAGTCATCCCCATACCTGACACATGAAAGGAAAAAAATTAAAATATGTGTAGGTCATGAGATATTTTCTTTTCCTAGAATCAGACTTGTCACGAGAAGTGGAGTATTTTACCTTCTCTAACAAAGCACTGATGTTGCTTGTGTAATGTTATTTCTGGTTCTTTTATTAAATTAACTTTTCCACTTACCAGAGCATTGAGGTTTCATCTGTCAAATTTTCTTTGCTCTTCAAGTTCTCTGGGTCACAACCTTTTCTCTTTTGAATATGACTGCTACTAAGGAAAATGTTTTAAAAAACCTGACTTATCTAAATCTAATGGTGATAATTCATGTACCAAAATAATAAAATACAATAAATTTACTCTTAAATTCTCATAGTATCAATCAATTGCTGAACATTTCCCACCCCTTCCGTGCCCTAAATCCAGTGGACTTTATTTTGTAATGAAGATTGTTTTAATTAAAATCAGCAAAATCAAGCAACATACTGAGTGCATCTGAGACTATATGCAACATTGCATACCTGTAGTTAGCTAACTTTCAATGAAAAGGAAAGGGGTATAATTTCTAACGTCCTCTTTAGCTACCTCCTTCACATCTTTCTGCCAACCATTTCACCACTCACTGCAGTGACCATGCCCTGGAAAAAAAAAACAACAACAACAACTTCTAACCTAAGGCCCTATTGTGTTCACTATCCAGTCATGCTTCCCTTTTCTTTGTTCATGTCCCCCACAGCTTCTTCACCATGGTCCTTACAGCCATTTGAGACTCCATTTCTTTTTCTCTTCCACTATATCTGGAATCATGGGGTATGATCAAATCAACTTTACCATTATAACTGGATGGTGTGTGTGAATCTACTCCCTTATGTCACCATTTCTGCAACTTTCTGAACCAAAGTGTCCTTAGTTAAACAGCAATCCCATCCTCTGTTGTTTTACTTCCAACCTGAAATGTCATGTATCTGGAGAGAGAGAGAAAGAGCAATTTTCTTTCCTAAGACATCAGAAAGGGCCTTAAGTATGCATCACTCTAATCCTCAAAGATCCAGGGTGACCCAGTTCCAGGAAGTAAAGATTGACTGAGATCAAAATATTCCACAACAACTACATGATACCCAGGGGGGGAATGAAACAAATTTTTTTTAACAAAATTAAAGCTCTACAAAAAAGAATTAGGGAGAGAATAAAACACTTAAGAACAGAAAATAGGAAACATTATCCAAATAGCATATTGCATGAAAAACAGAACAGACCAAACAGAAATCAATGACTCCATTAAGTAGTAAGAAATATTAGAACAAAAGCAAAAGACTTAAAAATAAGAGGAATATGTAAGGAACTGACTATCAAAAATAACTGGCCTGACAAGGATGTCAATGAAAAATAGTTTAAGGATCAATGGATTCTCAAAAAATCATTAATTTTAAAAATCCTGAGCACTATACTTCACAAAGTCATAAATGAATATTGTTCAATTTGATTAGAACTAGAGGACAAAGGGATTTTTTTTTTAATCTGCTAATCTCCTCCCAAAAGAGATGCCTAACTGAAAAGTTCCAGTAATATCAAAGCCAAAATCCAGAATTTCCACTTAAAGGAAATAATACTACAATCAACCAGAAAGATTTCAAGTGCTAAAGAATCATAGTTAGGATAACATAAAACTTAGCAACTACTAATATAAACATGAGAAGTCTTGAACTACATCTCAAAGGACAAAAGATGGAGACTAATGACCAAGAAAAATTAACCATACAGAACTAAGTATAATCATACAGGGAGGCGGGGGGGGGTGATGAATTTTTAATGGAATAGATGACTTTCAAGCAATTTGGATGAACAGATGGGAGCTAAGTAGAAATGTTGAAATGCAAACACAAGATTTGAGAAACTTAGAAAGGTAAGTTTATTTGCAAAACTGGAAAAAGCTGCCTCACAAAAAAAGATTAATATTCTAAGAAGGGGAAAAGAAACAAGTGTTCATTGAGAATACAGTAAAATATATTAATATAGTAAAATGCAGTAAAAGATATTAAAGGAATTAAGAAAAAAAAAAGGACCTGGAGTTGATTACTTTTCTTCTGAGGGTTAAAGAGGGGAAGGAAAAGAGAGAATCTGTAGATGAGTATATAAAGGAAAAATAAGGGAATTAGATTTTGCTATTCCTCCCAAATGGGGTGTGAGTAAAGAGGATATACAACATAGAGGAAATGGACAGGGGCCAAGATGGCAGAATAAACAGTAAATCACTGTCACTCTCCCATTTCAAAAACAAACAAAACTCATAAAATACTGCCACAGGAAAAATCCTGATACAGTGGAGCCAGTGGAAAGACTGGGTGGAGTCTGGGAAACTTGGAGGATTGGCAAAAAAAAGTCAGTTTCACTCAGGTAAAAAGGGGACACATTCCAGGACAGAAGGTGTCCCAGCAAGCCAGCAGCAAGTCCCACCTCAGTAAACCAGTAGTAGATCCTGCAGCCCAATGTGGTGGAGCAGGTAAATGTCAAAACTATGACTCCTGCCATGAGCCTTAGAATAGCCAGGCAAACCAACAGATTCCAGTTTGGAAATCTGCCACATGGTTTAGCACAGCCCCAGGTGGACAGGCATTCTCCAGGGTCCAATGTCCACATGCTTCAATGTAGCCACAGAGAAATTCAGAAAAACTCAACCTGGCTTCAGTACATGCCAAATATCACTTGTAGGACAGCAGCCCAGCACCAGAAAATCTGCTAGATCCCCAAAGTCTCCAGATGGGAGCAACTGAGTCTGCAGAACACAAAACCAGTAACCAGACCCATAGGCCCCTAACACAAGAAGCTGGGAACAGTGTGCCCTGTGTTCTAGCAGGAGAGCCCAACTTTAAAAATCAGGAAATAGGTACTTCTGAGTGTCAGGATGTCAGAGAAAGCAGTAAGTCACTCTTGCCCTCCTTTGTTGATCTTTAAAAACCCAGAGAATATCACCCCAAGAAAAATCTTGGAACAATGAAGCCAGCAGAAAGACAAGGAAAAGCATTCTTTTAGCTCAGGGAGCTAGGGGGATTAACAGGAAAGGTCCCACCTGCTGTGGCTGAAAGGAACCAGTATAGGACAGGAGGTGTTCAAGCAAGCCAGAAGCAAGCCCTATCTCAGCAAACCAGAATGAGATCCTGAGCACCAGGGTGGCGGAGCAGGCAAGTGGCGACACCACGCACACACCAGCCACTACCACAGTTCCAGCTCAGCACCAGGTAAACTACCAAAAGCCCAGAGCCTCCAACTGCCAGCACCTAATGCCCTAACAAAGAAAGCTAGTAACCAGGCCCCTAGCCCCCAGCATGAGAAATGTGGTACAGTGTCGTATGGGCCCCAGAAACAGAGATCAACTTTAAAAGTCAGAAAGAAGGCAAACATCATGAGCAAAAAGGAACAAAAAAAAAAAACAATGATGACAGAGAAATATTATTGTGACAGGGAAGATGAAAACACAAATTCAGGAGAGGACCACATTGTCAATATATCCACATCTGAAACCTCAAAGAGCAATACAAACTGGTCTCAGGGCCAAAAAGTCTTCTTGGAAGACCTCAAGAGGGATTTCAAAAGTTAAATAAGAGAGTTAGAATAAAAATTTAACAATTCCTTTAAAAATACAATTGACAAAATTTTAAAAAAAGTACACTGAAGAAAACAACTCCTTAAAAAGTAGAACTGGCCAAATGGAAAAGAAGGTACAAAGATAACTGAAGAAAACTATTTGTTAAAAAATTAGAATTCAGCAAGTGGAAGATAATTACTGTATGACACATCAAGAATCAGTCAAACAACATCAAAAGAACAAAAAAATAGAAGAGAACATGAAATACATGATGGGAAATGCAACTCACTTGGAAAATAGATCCAGGAGAGATAATTGAAGAATCATTAGTCTACCTGAAAGAAGTGATAAAAAAGTGCCTGGATGGCATCTTTGAAGAAATCATCAAGGAAAACCGACCTGAAATCCTAGAACCCGAGAGTAAAATAGTCATTGAAAGAATCCAGTAATCACTTCCTGAGATTTCAAATTAGAAATATCAAGGAATATTGTATCCAAATTCCAGAATTATCAGCTGAAGGAAAAATACAACCAGCACTCAGAAAGAATCAATTAAAATATCATGGAACCACAGTCAGGATTATATAGCACCTAGCAGCTTCCACATTACAAGATTGGAGGACTTGGAATATGATATTCTGTAAAGCAGAGGAACTTGAATTACAACCAAGGGTCAACTACCCAGCAAAACTGAGCAAAATTTTTCATGGAAGGAGATGGATATTCAGTGAAATAGGGTACTTCCAGACTTTCCTGCTAAACAGATCAGAGTTCAATGGAAAATTTGATCTTCAAATACAGGACTCAAGAGAGGCATAGAAAGGTAAATAGGAAATAAAAAACCACAACACATGTTATTCATAAGGGCAAACTGTTCACATTCCTAGATGGGAAGAAGATACTTGTAACTATTAAGAACTGTATCTTTATTAAGACATTTAGAAGGGGTATACATAGACAGAGGCTATGGATATAAGTTGACTTTGATGTGATTTTTAAAAAACCTCCTTAAGTGGTGAAAAGGAATTGTACTGATTGAAGAACAAAGGAGGAGATAGAAAAGGGTAAATTATATCACACGAAAAGACAGAAAGAGATATTACATTAGAGGGAAAGAAGGAAGGGGGTTGAGCATTGTTTGACGCTTACTCATATCAGAATTGGCTTAAGGAGTGAATAACATGCTCAGGTACATATAGAAATCTAACTTGCCCTATACACAGTAGGAGGCAAAAGGAGAAAAAATGAAGGATAGAAGGGAGGAAAGAAGTAGTAAGGGAAAAGGGAAAGAAAATGGAGAGGGCTGATAGAAGGGAGGACAGACTGAGGGAGGCAGCGGTCAAACAAAAAAAAACTAGTGAGGAGGGAAAGGGAGAAAGGCGAAAAAAAGCATAAAGAGCAGAGGGGGCAATAGAATGGAGAGAAAGACACATATAGTAATCATAACTGTGAATGTGAATGGAATGAACTCTCCCATACGTGGAAGTGGATAGCATCATAGATTAAAAAGTACAGTACTACAATATGCTGTTTACAAGAAACACAACTGAAGCATAGAGATACACACAAATTAAAGACAAAAAACTGTAGTATAATAAATTTTTGCTTCAGTTGAAGTGTAAAAAAAAAAACAGGGGTAGCAATTCTGATCTCAGACAAAGCAAAAGTAAAAATAGGTCTAATTCAAAGAGATAAGAAAAACTACATCCTTGAAGGAAGCCAAAACATCTGATTCAGAAATCAGGCTGGTCCTTGATAGTTAGCTCTAGATTTTCTCAGTGTTGTTGCCATTCCATATGGCCATCACCGGTTTTCCTGTTGATTCAGCTGTAAATAAGAGCCTGCCTGACATCCTGAGATCCAGAGCTGTGCCCTGTTCTGGGATTCTGGCCAGAAGATATTAGCTGCTTTTCATGATTTTTATACATTCTTAGATACTATTCATATGGTTTGGAAATCATCAAGGCCATGATCATCATCAAGGCTAACTTGACATCACCGTCTGGCATCTTGAAATTGAACAAAGCAGTATTAGAAAACTAAGTGACCTATAATTACATTCTTTTTTCATAACTCTATAAAAACCTTGCTCATAGTATCAATAAATGGATTGCATTGATGATCTCACCTGGACCACGATTGCACATCACACTTTCTCAGGTTGGTGTGTCAGTTTAGAGCTGGCTTAAGAAACCACTCAAGTTATCTCTACACGTTCTGTTAAAAGACACTATAGACAATGATATAATATCATTACTAAACACTTATGTAACAATTGGTATAGAATCCAGATTCTTAGAGAAGAAGTTAATAGAGTTACAGGAAGAAAATGACAGCTAAAGCATACCAGTGAGTCCTCAATCTCCCTCTCCCAGAGCTGGATATATCTTATCACAAAATAAAGAAAGAAATTAAGGAGGTGAATAGAATTTTAGGGAAAAACTAATGAGGATAGAAAGGAACACACCTTTTTCTCAGCAGTACAGAGCACCTACACAAAAATTGACCATGTATTATGGCATAAAAACTTCATAATCCAGTGCAGAAAGGCAGAAATATTAAATGCATCCTTTTCAGACCATGATGCAAAAAAAATGCATGTAATGTAATAAAGTGCCATGGAAAGACAGACAAAAAAAAATAATTGGAAACTAAAAAAAATCTAATCCTAAAGAGTGAGTGGGTCAAACAACAAATCATAGAAACAATCAATAACTTCATACCAATGACAATAATGACACAACTTATCAAAACTTATGAGATATAGCAAAAGCAGTTCTGAGGGAAAGTTTTTTATCTCTCAGTGCTCACATCAATGAAATAGAGAAAGAGGAGATCAATGAATTGGGCATACAGCTAAAAAAAAGCTAGAAACAGAGCAAATTAAAAATCCCCAATTAAATACCAAATTATAAATACTGAAAACCAAAGGAGAGATTAATGAAATTTAAATTAAGAAAATTATTGTACTCATAAATAAAACTAATAGATGATTTTATGCGAAAAAATAAAATAGATGAATCTTTGGTTAATTTGATTAAAAAGACAGAAAGAAAAAAAACATATTACCAGTATCAAAAATGAGAAAGGTGAATTCACCACCAATGAAAAAGAAATTAAAGCAATAATTAGGAGCATTTTGCCCAACTGTTTGCTAATAAATTTGACAATAAATGAAATGGATGAAAATTTGTAAAAATATAATTTGCCCATATTAACAGAAGAGGAAATAAAACACTTCAATAGCCCCATTTTGGAAAAAGAAATTGAAAAAGCCTAAGGAAAAAAAACCTCTAGGGTCAAATGGATTTATAAATGAATTTTATCAAACATATAAAGCAATTAATTCCAATTATTTCCCCAATACTCAAGGAAAAAGGGAAAGGAGTCCTACCAAATTCTTTTTATGATACAAATATGATGCTGATACCTACATCAGAAAAAGCCAAAACAGAGAAAGAAAATTATAGGTCAATTTCCTTAATGAATAAAGATGAAAATTTTTTTAATAAGCTATTGGCAAAGAGATTACAGTAACTTTTCATGAAGTTAATATACTATGATGGGGTGGGATTTATACCAGGAATGCAGGACTGGTTCAATAATAGGAAAATCATCAGGATAATTGACAATTCCAAAACTGACAGAAATCATATAATTGCCTCACTAGATGCAGAAAAAGCTTTTGACAAAATACAACACCAATTCCTATTTCTAGCAAAAGCAACAACAAACACTAGAGAGCATAGTAGTCAGGGGAGGGTTTTTTTTTCCTAAAATGATAAGAAACATCTATCTGAAACCAAGAGCAAGTATTATGCATAACAGGGATAAGGTAGAATCATTTCAATATGATCAGGGGTGAAAATAAGATGCCCATTATCACCACTGTTGTTCAATATTATACTAGAAATGTTAGTGCTAGCAGTAAGAGAAGAAAAAGAAATTGAAGGAATTAGAGTAGGCAAAGAAGAAACAAAGCTATCACTCTTTGCAGATGATATGATAATATACTTGGAGAATCCTAGAGAATCAAGTAAAAAACTGCTTGAAACAATTAGCAACTTTAGCAGCTGCAGTATATAAAATAAACCCACATAAAGTATCAGCCTTTCCTTATGTTACTAACAAAGTCCAAAAGCAAGAGATAGAAAAATAAATTTGAATTAAAGTAATTGTAGACAAGGTAAAGTATTTGGGACTCTATCTGCAAAGACGAACCCAGGAACTATATGACTTACAAAATTACAATTATGAAATTGCAAAAAACTTTTCATACTAATAAAGTCAGATCTAAATAATTGGAAAAACATCACTTGCTTGTGGGTATGCCAAACTAATATGATAAAAATGTCAATTCTACTTAAATTAATTTACTTATTCAGTGCCAATACCAATCAAACTACCAAAAATATTTTATAGAGCTGGAAATAACAATAACAAAATCCATCTGGAAGAGCAAAAGATCTAGATTATCAAGGGAATTAATAAAAGAAATGCAAGGGAGGTGCTGAAGTCATACCATATTTAAAACTGTATCATAAATCATAAATCATCAAAACTACTTGGTCCTGGCTTAATAAAAGGGAGGTGAGTCAATGGAATAGGTTACATACACAAGACATAGTAATAGTAGTCATTGACTATAAGTAATCTGCTGTTTGATAAAGCAGGAGATTCAATCTTCTGGGATAAGAGCCCATTATTTGATAAAAACTGCTGTAAAAACTGGAAAATAATACGACAGAAACTAAGCATAGATCAATATCTTATACCACGTATCATGATAAAGTCAAAATGAGTACACAATTTAGATATAAAGGGTGATACCATAAGCATGTTAGGAGAGAAAGGAATTGTTTACCTGTCAGATCTATGGAGAACAGAAGAATTTATGACCAAATGAGAAAGAGGACACTGCAAAATACAAACTAGATCATTTGATTACATTAAATTGAAAAGTTTTATACAAACAAAGCTAATGCAACTAAGATTAGAAGGGAAGTAGAAAGCTGAGAAACAATTTTTACAGCCAGTGTCTCTGATAAAGGCCTCATTTCTAAAATATGTAGGGAACTGAGTCAAGTTCATAAGAATACAAGTCACTCCACAATTGATAAGTGGTCAGAAGATATGAACTGGCAGTTTTCAGATAAAGAAATTAAAGCTATCTGTAGCCATATGAAACAATGTTCTAAAACAGTATAGATTAGAGAAATGCAAATTGAAACAACACTGAGTTACCACATTTTCTTTCCTGTGTTTTTCCCTTTTGTTCTGATTCTTCTTTCACAACATGACTAATGTGGAAATATGTTTAATATGATTGTACTTCTATATCCTATATAAGATTGCATGCTGTTTTGGAAAGGGAAGAGTGGAGGGAGGTCGAAAAATTTAGAACTTAAAATCTTCTAAAAATGAATGTTGAAAACTAAAAATAAATTATCATTTTTTTTAAAGATAACACCAGGGAAAAATATCTGAAAACACAATAAATTTCCTGACCTAGAAGAGTGACTAAATGGTGGGATGAAAGAAAAAATGTGGAAACCAAGGGAGTAACCATCAATGGAAGAATGACTAAATAAATTGTTGGATGTTATGGAATATCACTGAGTCTTAAGAACTGATGAAAGAGATCATTTCAGAGGATCTCAGGAAGTAGAACCTGATGCAGAATAAAATAAGACTTAGGAAAACAATTTACATAAGACAACGGTATTTTGAAAAAAGATACAACTTTGAAAGACTTGAGAATGTTGATTAAAATAATAACCAACTAACCTTCCAGAGTACCTATAATGAAGCACGCTATTCATCTCCTTGAAGAAATATTCTGGGCTCAAAATATAGAAGGAGATAATATTTTTTGAACATGGTCTTTATGTAGATTTGTTTTTATCAACTATGTTTATTTGTTACAATAATTTTTCTGGTTCTAATTTGGAGAGGGAAGGAAAGGGATAGTTATAATGGTGCCAAAAAGAGAATAAAAATCTTTTTTAAATGGGGACATTGAAACATTTTCAAAGGATGTAGAGGAGTACATAAGGCAGTTCAGAAGAAAGCACAAACAGGGACAGTTTTGAAAATATGAATTTATCAAATGCTTTAATATAAGCGAGGCAAGTGGTATGGAACAGAGATACATGGTTTGATACATAATTCTATTTTTATGTTCTACTGTCTATGGGAATGCTTATATTTTGGACTTTGTTAGATTCAGATTTTTTTTTTATTTAAAAAGTTTATGAATTCATTGAGAGTAGGGATTGGCTTTGACTTTATATTTGTACCTCAAGTGCTTTGCACAAGACTTAGCACATGGTAAAAATGTAATAAATGCTTTTCATTAATGAATTAATTTATTTATTCATTATTTTCCAAGACCAAGTTTGATCATTATAATAATATAGCATTCACTTTAGATTTACTATTCTTCCTGTTTATATATGGTAATGTGGGTATCCACAAAAACTAAAGCAACTACATTTTGTTCGTAGTTCTATCATGCTCCTGGACCTTTTTTTTCTATTATAGCCCCAGCCCACCTGTCTGTAATCTTTTTTCCTGCAAAAAAAAAAAAAAAAGAATTATCTAAAATAGTTATAACTATTAGGGCAAGGTACAAGAGATAGCTACCTGAAAAATAGCCTTTCCTGTTATTAACTTCAGCAACAGTCCCTATCCAAGGGTGGAGTACTTTTGACCTCAAGGACACATGTGACCCTCTAGGTCCTCAAGCATGGTCCTTTGACTGAATACCAACAATCCTTTTATTAAGGGGATTTGTTCAGTGAAGTTTAGATTCAGTCAATGGGCCACACTTGAGGACCTAAAGGGCCATGTTGCCTTAAGGTCATAGGTTCCCCACCCCTACTTTCCAGTCAAGGGATATCACACCCCCCATTCCTACTCTGCAAACCCAAAGCAGCAAGCTCTATAAAATCCAGGGGTACATAAGCTTTGTCCTTTCCTTCTTCCTGGATTCTCCACCAGTGTGGGTGGGGATCCCTTGTTTATGAACTCAATAAATAAAAACGCAATAAAAATAAATTTGGTTCCTAAATTTCCAGTTTGGGCTGTTTCTGTTTCTTGTTTTTTCCAACATCAACAAATTTACTCCCTCGTCATTATCAATATTGTTTTCCCCATTTCTCCCATTTCTTAGAGCTGAATAATCTTCCATTACATTTATGAGTCATGATTTAAACTAGCATACCCCAATCAATATCAAGCTGTCTTTTAAAGGTAAATTAAAGCCCAGAGAAAAGAAGTGAACTTGTATAAGACCCTTTTTAGACATCAAATCCTGACCAGATATCCATGATATTCCAAAGACATAGAAATTTTCACTTAAAAACCTCTATGCTGTTAAGACAATCATCAAGGTATCCAATCTCACCCAAACTTAGTTTTTTGGAATAGTCTGGATCCTTCTCTCCACTCTAATTCAGACTTTGAAAACTTTTTTTTTCTGTATTACTAAAACAGAGTTCTAACCAATATCCCCATACCCAGCCTATCCTGAAAGCACATGCCCATATTATTCATCACCTCCAGAAACTCCAATAACTCCACATTGCTTCTAGGATAAAATTCAAATTCCTCAATTTGTTATTTTTAAACCCTTCACAATCGGAATCTCGTCTATCTTTGTCAGCTAATTACATATTCGTTCTCCCTCATACACTATTTTTCAGCCAACTTGACTCATGTGCTCTTCCCCCAACATGACATTTCACCTTCCTTCTTCCTTTTTCAGAAAGGGTCCTCTGAATGGTTATTTTCAAAATCTTACAATTTTTTTTCCCTCAAGAACATAACATTGTAAAGTAAGTTCCCTATTCTTAGAGTCAAAACATGGAATTTGCTTGACATTAACATGAGGAATATAGATATGATTTAAAATGAGTAAAACAAACAAAAAGAGGAATGATGTCTGAGTTGCATTTGTTGCAGTTGTTCAGTCATTTCAGTTGTGTCCAATCCTTCATGGCTTCATTTTCTTAGCAAAGATTCTAGAGTGTTTTTCCATTTTCTTCTTTAGTTCATTTTACAGATGAGGAAACGGAGATAGATGGGACTAAGTGACTTGCCCAGGGTCACAAAGCTGGGGAGTATCTAAGACTATATTTGAACTTAGGTCCTCCTGTCTCCAGGCCTAGGGCTCTTCCCACTATACCATGTAACTGCCTCAGTCAGGAGACTATAACATATCAGTTAACATTTGTGAGGTTTGTTTCTTCAATGAGATTGTTAGGTTCTTGTAGGCAATTCTTCTATTCCCCTTACATCTCTTCATAAGACTGAATACCATCCAGAGCACCTTACAAGTACTAATAAAACTGATCAGTAGTTTTTTTAGACAAGACAAGGTAGATCACCCTTGGAGAAGGGAAAACTTTAAGTATATAAAAGCCATTATTGTGACAAGTGATAAAAAGAGTTTAATTCTTTCTTCTGTTCTTCTTAGCCCCTTATTTCTCACCTTTGGGGCTGGTGCTTGAGATGAAAGAGAACAGTAGAATTCCCCTCCCCCATCACTCTATTTATGAAACAGTGATAAAATCTTATCTACTCTAAGCCTTTTATTCAGAACACAAAATGTCCTTAAATATTTTTTTTAAGCAATCAGGGTTAAGTAACTTGTTCAAGGTTACATGGCCAGTTATTTCTGGGTGTGGTGCTGAGTATCTGAGTCTGGATTTGATCCAGGTCATCCCAACACTGGAGCTGGTGCTCTTACTCGCTGAGCCACCTGGCCGCCCTCCCCCCTTTTTAAAAAATATATACATATATATATATATATATATACATATATATATATATATATTTTTTTTTTTTTACAAAATGTCCTTAAGACAGATAGCCTATTCCTAGATCAGTGGCATAATCTGTTTATGAAACACGGGAACTAGCTGAACCCAATTAATAAGCATTTTTTTTTTTTGTACTTAGAAGAAAGACAGTAAGAAAAAGCAGCAATCAATGAAGTATAATCTTTTCCCCACCAATTGGTCAGAATCAGAAAGACATTTTGACTTGATATGTGGGAACAGAAGAGAAGGGAGTGATAAAAGAAAAAGAACAGGAGGGAGGAAATCATGGCATGGTAAAATATGTACTTCATTTAATTTTGGGATTTTTCTAATATCTTTTCTTTTTAAATCACCTTCATATTCAAACATTCCCCTCCTTCCTCCCTTCCACAGAAAGTAATGTCTTGTAACAAGGAGGGGGAAAAAAAAAAAACAAGGTCAGCAAAATTTACCAAAAAAGCAACTAATTCTGATCGTGAATTCACTATCCATATTTCCTCACCTCTCTGAAGAAGTAATGGAGGTACAAAAATGCATTTTTTTAAATAGTGAACCTGAACAAAGTTGGAGGGATGACTCAAGAAACATCCTTCCCTCTGCTCTTTCTAAGAAAAAAGTTAATGTGTAGGCTAGATTTCAGAATAGAAAAACTGAGCTTATTGTCACCTTGGATGAGTCTGAACTAGTAAGAGGACCTGGGAATATAATTGAGTTACTTAAGCTTTCCCTATGATCTTGAACTATCCAAAATACTTATTAAAATCAGCATGGGGAGTGGATTATGGCATATACAGAACTAGTCCTATAGTGTTCTTTATACTGTCTTTGATTTTGTTGGGAAAAGCGAACATGGGACACATATGTTTAATGCCTAGTCGTTTGCTTTTTTCTGCTTTCCAATAAGCAGATAATGCTTAGTCATCTCTTCTGTTGATTTAAAGAGAGGCAGTATGGAGTAGCACATGGGTTACTTTCTTCCTACCTTCTTTTTAAAAAAATATTTATTTTTTTTATTTTTTCAGATGCATTAAAAAAAAATTTCCAGTTCCAAATTTTCTCCCTTTCTTCAACCCTTCTTCTACCCATTAAGAAGGCAAAGAGTATGAAATCATTGCATATGTGAAGTCATGCAAAACATATTTTCATATTAGCCATGTTGCAAAAATATAATAAACAAAATATGCATCAATATATACTTAAAAGTTCATCATTTCTCTCTGGAGGTAGATAATATTTTTCATACTAAGTCCTTTGGAATTGTCATGTGTCATTTAATTGATTAAACTAGTTAAGCCTTTCACAGTTGATCATTGTTACAATATTGCTGTTACTATGTACAGTGCTCTGTTAATCCTGTTCACTTCACTCTATCAGTCTTTGTAGGTTTTTATGAAACCATTCTGTTTGTCATTTCTCATAGCACAATAATATTCCATCACAACTATATACCATAACTTGTTCAGCCATTCCCCAGGTGATGGACATCCCCTCAATTCCCAATTCTTTGCCCTCACAAAAAGAGTTGCTATAAATATTTTTTGTACATTTTCCTTTCAATTTTCACTGATGTCTGCGATACAGACCTAGTAGCAGATTTCCTGGATCAAAATATATACAAAGTTTTGTAGCCCTTTGGGAATAATTCCAAGTTGTTCTCCAGAATGGTAGGATCAATCACAACTCAACCAATAGTTCATTAAACACATGAGTGCTTAACCTTTTTTGAGTCATGAACTCCTCTGACTATTTGGTGAACCCTATGGACCCCTTCTTACAATTAAATAATAATTATTATTATTATTGAGGGAAACGCTAAATTTCATTTGGAAGCTAGTGAAAGTAATAATTTTTTTTTTCCTGATCCAAATTAAAAATAAACCCTTGAAACCTTAGAGAATAAGAATCCTTCATGTTAATGAATCTGTTATCAGAGGACCTGGGTTTGAATTTCAGCTTATCTGTGTGACCCACTATACCCTTTTTAACCAAAGTTTCTGCCTTTTTAAAATGATAAAGTTGACTTAGATTATCCTGCAACTCTTAAATAATATGAAAATATGTGAGATTTCTGTCTGAGAAACTAGGGTGCTCAAACACAGGTTAGGATTCAAATGACTCTTAAAAATTATTCTACTGAACACAACTACAAAGGTCTTTGAATAAATAGGTCTTAATGTAAGCATGTGTGTGTTTTAATATTGAGTGAAAATCAGGTCAAGGGGTGGCTAGGTGGTGCAGTGAGTAGAGCACTGGCCCTGGAGTCAGGAGGACCTGAGTTCAGATCTGGTCTCTGACCCTTAACACAAAAACTAGCTGTGTGACCTTGGGCAAGTAACTTAACTCCAATTGCCCTCCAAAAAGCAAAAAAAAAAAAATCAGGTCAAAATTGAGAGGCAGATCCAAGCATCAGAATCAGTGACATCTGAGTTATGTCTCAACTCTGAAGCATATTGACTGGATGGCCCTGGGTAAGTCACTTACCTTTTCAGTTCCCCTGGCATAGAAGACCTAAAGACCAATCTAGAATATTAAATCGCCAAAAAAAACCAAAGCTTGAACTGTAAGTGTGGAAAGAATTCCCTACATCAAAGATAAGTTTAGTCCCTATCCCTATCAATCATGTATGTCATGAAGGCAATAGTCTTACTTGATTAATTAAAGTTACAATAACAAAGCATCATTAAAACATGCCATTACTTTCTAATGGCATATGATAATATTTACATGTATTTGTGATATTTCAAAGTGCCCACTTAGAAGTAGATCTCATCATCTAATGACCAATAGTATATCAACATATAAGCATAGGTCCTAGATTATTTTAGTGAATAACAACATAAAGTGCATACATTTGTATTGTTGAAATGTTTACCACTAAAGTCCAGCAAAGATGAATAAATAGCTATGTATGCAATTAATTAAAGAAGAAAAAGAAAGAAAACAACTTTATATGAAAACCACTTTTCAAAGGTATTTGAAACATCTAAGAAATAACTTTGGATACCAAACTTTCAGCTTGAAATATGAAATATAATTTAGAAGTGTGTGTGGGAGGGAATATGGTTCAGGGGACTGCTTGCTGCAGTTCATTACATCTGCCAATCTTTAACCAAATTTCCTTATATTTTCATGTACAAATAGACTTAAGAGTCTAATTTCTTTACAAACTGCAAATCAGCCTCTAAAAGTCTAACAAATTGTAAGTTAATTAAACACATGAGGAGGTTCCCATCTTCTCAGACATCCTATTTCTGTTGAGGGTACAATCATCTTCCAGTCACCCAGGTTTATAATTTCTTTCTTTTTTTTTTTTTAAGCAATTGGGGTTAAGTAATTTGCTTAAGGTTACACGGCCAGTTATTTCTGTGTGCGATGCTAGGTATCTGTGCCCGGATTTGATCCCCAGGTCATTCCGACACTGGAGCCGGTGCTCTTACTCGCTGAGCCACCTGGCCGCCCCTAAGTAATTGGGATTAAGTAACTTGCTCAAGGTTACAAGGTCAGGTGTTCTGGGTGGGTGCTAAGTGTCAGAGCCTGGATTCGATCCCCAGGTCTTCCCGACACTGGAGCCAGTGCTCTTACTCGCTTTGCTACCTGGCCACCCCTAAGGTTTATAATTTCTTAGACATTCTTCACACTTCCCTCTCTCTCACTGCCCAGTCCCACTCTCATTCTACACTAGTCAGGTGCTAAGTGCATTGACTTTACCTCTACAGCATTTCTCACATCTATCCATTCTTCTTATTTAAATGACCACTGTCCAAGTCCAGGTTCTCATCACCTCTCACCTGTACTTGCGAAACAGCCTCCTAATTGCTCTTCCTGTATCCAGACCCTTTCCTTTTCAATTAAATCCATCCTTCACCCAGGTTTCAGATTGCTATTGCTATCTATATGCACAGGACTCACTAGGTCACTCCATTGCTCCAGAGGCTCTGAAGGCACCTATGGCCTCTAGAATAAAACATAAACTCCTCCATTCGGCATTTAAGGTCATTTGCAAGTTGGTTCCTATCTACCTTCTAGACTTATTGAACATTACTCCTCTTTCTGCATTCTATACTCTAGCCAACTCACATACTTTTTCTTCCCCATATATGATATTCAAATTTCTGTCTCCATGTTGTTCTACAAGCTGTCCCTCTTGCTTGAAGTGCCCTCTCTTCCCATTAATACATCACAGAATCCCCCTACAGGAGGCCGCTCCTGATTCCTGCCAGCTGTTAGTGTTCTTCTAAATCTTGTATTTAGTTTGTACATATTTTGCATTAGGTTACCATTTGTAAGTTGTTTTACCTCAATAGAATTTACTAGAAGGCATGAAATATTTTATTTTTGCATTTTTATCCCCCAAGTGCCTGACATTTGTATTGTTAATATATTTTTGTTTAATGGAAAGATGATTCCCATTCATTAATAGACGTAAGTGAACTGCTGGAGTCACATGGAAGCCTTAGTCATATGAGCCTGTGATGGGAGGAGCTTTCTAAATGGGTGGAGCAGAGCTGAGAAGAAGTTAAAGCTGGGAGTGAAAACAGAGCTGAGGGAGAGAGAGGAAGCAGGCAGCAAACTGTGAGTGTTTATGGGGAGAGAAGGCCCTAGCAGGGAGAAGACTTGGGGATGGCAGCACCCCTGCATTGTTATTGTGTATAGATTTCTTTTTTGCTTGGTTGTCTGGTGTTTAAATAAATCTTTTGGTTCTGCCTTACATGTGGATAGTCTGCTAGATTTTGAGATTCTGAATTATGCTGGCATATTTTTAGTTGTTGTAGGCTCTGTGAATATGGTGTTGGTGCACAACAGTCAATGAGTATTATTAAGTACATACTTAATATATACTTAACAATGCCATTATAATACTTAATAATACTTAATAATGCCATTCCCAGGCATTATGCTTGCTGAATGAATGAGTGAATGATTCTGAAGATGAATAGTGAGCAGCAAGCCAGAAATTTATGTGATATTTGAGCCTCATAACTTTTTTGTAGATAATGCAAATATTATTATTCCAATTTTATATATGAGAAATCTGAGATGGAAGTGCACATGTGTTTTAATATTGAATGAAAATAAAAAATGGAAGGATTTTTTTGCAGGATCATGAAGCAGATTTGGGCTTTGAACTCAGTTTTGCTAAATCCAAGTCCATGAAACTTTCCATGACACACACACACACACACACAAAATTTTTTTAATGTATGCAATAATGATTCCTTTTTTGCATTTCTTTAGAAAGACAGCTTGCAATCACATATGCTCGGATTTACATTGTGCCCGAAAGCTAGTTATCCAGAAATCTCATGTTTTCTCTATTCTCCTCGTTTCTCCTAAATCTAAGATCAGATAATTTCCTGGCTCTACAACTCCTGGGAACTCTCAGATTTCTTGCATCCCTTGGCCTCATACAGAATGAAAGAAAGGATTTGACAAGCTTTTTCAAATAAGAGATTCAGAGGAATGCGTTTTGGAGTGTTCGTCAATTGGGGAATGCCTGAACAAGTTGTGGTATATGATTGTGATGGAAATCTATTGTGTTATAAGAAATGACAAGCAGGATCACTTCAGAAAAATCTGGGAATTCTGATAGAGAGTGAAGTTAATTAACAGAATTAAGAAAACATTTACCAGAGTAACAACAATATTGTTATAATGATCAATTTTTAAATTGATTTTGAACTTTTTGCAAAAGTCTGAATACTGTGCTGAGAACTGTTCTTACCAGTATATATTAAAGGAGTCTGGAAAACATAACAGGATTTCTCACAATTTCCACATGATTTGATGTGGATTAGAGGGTGAAGACCTGAGGGAAACTGTGTTGCAATTCTCTTTCCACATGTATTCATGAGTCACTGAATGTCTTTCCAGAGTGCCTTCCACAGCATTTCCAATCCTCCCTCTTACCTTATTGCAACTTTCTCTTTTTGGACCCTAGGAATGTCAGTTCTCAGAATTAGAGTGGTGTTGGACAGGGTACCCTATCCATGTGAAATTGACAATAACAATGAACTGTGAGTTGAATCTGATCTCCCAAGTCATTCAGATTCTATTGTGTTCTCTGCATGCCATTTATAGAAAGGGGCCATTTCAAAAGATGTTTATGATTGTAGATCAACAAAAACCAGAGATACCAATTCAGGTCAGATCACACCAGGCTGGAAAAGTAGCAGAAGTCCTTAGAAAGCAACTTCACCATTTCATACCCTTTGACCCAGCAATACCACTTCTAGGGTTATATCCCAAAGAGATCACAGAAACGAGAGGAAGACCCATATGTACAAATATACTTATAGCAGCTCATTTTGTGGTGGCAAAGAATTGGAAATTAAGGGGGTGCCCATCAATTGGGGAATGGCTGAACAAGTTGTGGTATATGAATGTAATGGAATACTATTGTGCTTTAAGAAATGAGAAGCAGATGGACTTCATATTTACCTGGAGAGTCTTATACAGGCTGATGCTGAGTGAGAAGAGTAGAACCAGGAGAAATTTGTACACAATTACAGACACAGTGTATGTTTGATGACCAACTTTGGTAGATTGGATCCTTCTCAGAAATGCAGGGTTATAAGTCAACTCCGAAGGAGTAAGCAATGTATAGAATTTTAGGTCTCAAGGTTTCCAGATACGGTCTTAAAGGATTAAGAATTAATAACTGTTTGGATCAATATAATAATAATATTTTACAGCTATATGGTGTTTGAAGATTCATAGAACACTTTCACAGAGCAAACCTCTAAAATAAGCAGTTTACATATTATTATGCCCATTTTACAGAGGAGGAGAATAAAGTTCAGAGATAAGTGACTTATCTACGATAACACAGTTAGTAACATTAGCACTGAGTTTCAAATTCGGTTATCCTTTCCACATCATGATTTTTCCCACTGTGGTTTTGCTATATTGTGGGCAAGCATAAGAAATTAAGTGCAAATTTTGGGTAGTTTTATGGAAGCCACTAATGACACCAAAAGGCCAGCAGATGACACAGAGCCTATGGCCAAATACTTAACCCAAATTTTACAATAAAGTACTGTAAACACACTATAAAAGAAAAAGAAAAAAATCAGACTTCTTCTCTGGTATGAAGGAAGGGCCAAAAAATTTTATGGTTGTTTTCCAATTTGCAAGATCTCTGTACCCCTAACCCCAGTGATGAGGAAGAGACCACTATAATGCTGTTTGGAACCTAGGGCCTGAATGACCAATAACCAGAGACTTCCGAAGTGAAGTTACTTTTTTTTTTAAATTTTTGGTCTTTATTAATTTGTTTGTTTACCTTTAGTTTACAAGATTCAGTTCCATAATTCCCTGAGTTTCAAATTTTCTCTCCCTCCCTTCCCCCCCCCCCCCCCCCCATAATGGCATACGATCAAGTATAGGATCTACAAATACTTTCACATTAGACATGAATCAGGTTATAAAAATCGATTGTATCAGATGGAAGGAAAAATGGGAAAGAGGAAACAAAACCAAACAAAAAAATAAAAAGATCAGGTAGTTTGTATTCAAATGCAGTTCTTTCTAGTTCTTTCTCTGGATGTACACATCTCTCTCCATCATGAGTCTTTTGGGGTTGACTAATTTTTTTATTGACGAACACTCCAAAAAGCATCCCTCTGAATCTGTTATTTGAAAAAGCTTGTGAAATCCTTTCTTTCATTCTGTATGCAAGAAATCTGAGAGTTCCTAGGAGTTGTAGAGCCAGGAAATTATCTGATCTTAGATTTAGGAGAAACAAGTTACCTGTGGGAAACACAGATACCCGGAAGAAAAGAATTTTATTTATTTATAAATAGTTATTTGTTTAGTTATTCTTTAGTTATTCTTCCCAGCTCACCTTGACTCCCACACCTGGAAATTCATGATTTGTGTGGTTGGGTCAGAGATCAATCAACAAGCATTTAAGTTCCTCCTATGAGCTAGGCACTGTGCTAGGCAGCATGATAGGTGCTATAGATGAGTTATATGAGGCTAGCTATGAAATGCCCATGGCCTCATATACTAAGCCCCTGTATGTAACAAGTTTGGAAAATTACTGAAATCCTCCTGAACTCGTATGTGCCTAGCCAGGGGCCCCAACGACCATCTTGAACTTGACCAAACATGCTGTTGCACCAGATAAGTGTGACACTCTTTATCTGACCCCTGCTGCAACTTTTCTGTACCCTGTGCACTTGGATAAGCTTGTGGTTTTTGCCTTTATATACCCTGCCTTGACCGTGGCTCCGGGCAGCTCATGGAGCCTAGCTCCTGAGTCTGTCGCCAGCCGGCTAATAAACGCTCCCTGAATTGGCTTTATCTAGTCTCGTTCTCTGTTCAGTCTCGGCGTCCATTTCAGTTAAGGGACAAAGTAGTAATAGTAACTTCCTCCCCTCATTCCACTGAGATAGGCAGTGTGGTTACTATCATCTTGCCAATGAAGAAGACAAAGACCTTACTTACATTGTTACCTAACTAGTTAGTACTGGAGAAAAGGCTTGAACCCAGATCTCATGATTCCTTGAGAAGTAGATGAAGAAATTATTAAGATGGGCAATTTCCAGAAAATACTAATAAAACTTATCCCCCAGGCTAGGTCTCTTTTGACTACTACACATTGCTACCAGGTACAAATAAGGCTTCATATTTCTTTGTGCAAACCAAAGCCTCAGTCATTTTAATCAGGTTAACCCCCTTGGATCCTGTTTACCTACCTATAGAATAGATATTGTCACTAGGCAATGACAGGGTCATTCTGGAGGGATTAAAACTTTTGTGGAGTATTTTCCAAGTTCATTATTATAAACATTTCCAAATCAACAGACTTGGACAGATCCCAAAATAAAGATTTAAGTACATAAACTGGTTCATGCTTTGAAGTGAACAAGGTGGGACACCAACTTTAGAGACCATTATTCCATTACCTTTTCTTGAGAAAATGTTATGAGGTAAAAATGCCATATTTCATCGATTCATGCCCTAAATCTGTGCTCATCTATCCTAGACCTGCCCACCACTGGAGGCCTGATGTTTGGGGCTTTTCTTCACTCAGCCAAAAGCCCAAATCTTCCTGATTGGGTAGGCACATTTTCCACTCAAGTTCTCTCCCTCAGAAGTTTTTTCATTAAAGCATTTCTTTTTTTTTTTTTTTTTAAAGCAAGGGTAACTTGCACAAGGTTACACGGCCAGTTATTTTTGGGTGTGGAGCTAAGTGTCTGAGCCCAGGATTCGATCTCCAGGTCATCCCGACACTGGAGCCAGTGCTCTTACTCGATGTGCTACCTGGCCACCCCATTAAAGCATTTCTTAGTTGATGTAATAAAAATAGACTTGGTTTTCAAAGCCATGAGAAAAATAATGAAATGGAACAGGTTTAAATTATGAACTAAGACTCATTTATATGGCTGCCATTGAATTCAGGAGATGGTATGTCACTCCAAGCCACCTGCCACCTACCCTAGACTCCCTTTTGTCTTCTCTTCACATATCTAAATTCTAGACTTCATTCAAGGCCTACCTTAAGCTACTGCATCATACTGTCATCTCTTGAATTTAGCATTAGTATTGAATAACATTGTAGTAGAATAGATTGCAGAATCATAGATTTATATATTATCTAGTTCAACTCCCTCATTTTAAAGATGAGGAAACTGAGACCCCTAAAAAGTCCTAACTTGACCAACGTCAAACAGAAAATAAATGGTGGAGCTAAGATGTGACCCTAGAATGTCTGACTAATCAATCAGTAAACTTGCCCCTTTACCACACAAGTTCATTGTATCCCATATTCCTCTAACACTAAATCCAATCCTCATACCTGAAGTAGACAGCTAGAGCCTTGCCTTACAATTTTATGAGTCCATGAGACTCAACTAAGGTGATGTTAAGAATATAGTTAGAAGCTCCTTACTATTGTAAATATTGTTAGCAAGAACTTCCTTAGGCTTTTATTTAGTTCTAATGAAACACCTAGTTATACCAATACAAAAAATATGGAGTCACTGTCATAATAAGAAATATGAAATATGGAAGGCATGGTGCTCTAGTGAATAAACAAGCTTACTTAGAGTCTGGCAAGCCCAGGTTTGAATCATGTCTCTTCTACTCACCAAATGTGTGACCTTAGGCAATCACTTAATCAAAAATTATGCATTAAGTATTGTGTTCCAGGAGCTGGTCTAGGAGCAAGGGATATAAGGAGAAAGAATGAGATAATCTCTCCTCATCATGAGTTTACATGCTAATGGAGGAGAAAAGAAATACCTATAAAACACATAGAACATAAATATAAAGTTAATAAACACACACACTCACTAAATAGGTAAATACAAAATAGTTTGAGAGGAACACTCGAGGGGATCCAAAAAAGCATCATGTAGAAGACAGTGCTTAAACTTACATCTTAAAAACAGAGAGAGAATCTATGAGGCAAAGGGAAAGAGGATGAATATTCCAGACATGGTGGATGGTCAGTGCTAAAGACGCAGAGATGAGAGACGGCATGTCATGAGTGAGACACAGTAAGAAGGCCAATATGTTTGGATGTAAGAATGCTGCAGGAAGAATAATGTTCAATGAGGCTGAAAAGATTTACAAGTCACTTAATCTCTCTGGGCCTTATTTTCCACATCTGTTAAAATGGGAATTAGACTAGATTATGTTTAAGGTCTTTTTCAGCCCTACTTCTCCAATCTTAAGGTCCTACAGCCTTGAATCGACATTTATCCTTATTGTGATAGATCAATTTAGTAATGAGGATAAGACAGAAGAAATACGCAAATTCACAGAATGGTCTAATGAGAAAAGTTATCTCCTTTCTATCTCCAACTCTTGCTTGGTAGGGAACTCGGCAACATTATAGGAACTTATTCCTGTTTTTAGTGGATGAGGGCAGACCGTCTTGGTGAAATCCAGGAGAAAAAAAAATGCCTTTCAAGAAGATGCAGGAGAATTCATTACTTTTAATATGTTCCAAGAAGTTAGGAGCCAGAGAAAAGGGGTCGTAAGTCCACCTTCATTCTGCTCACAGATTATATACACGCCAAGGGCAATAATTCTTGACAGGAGGTCTCAGTGGAGGTGATGAGGGGCAACAGGAGATGTGAAGCAAAGAGACTGAGGGAGGCATAAGAAGAGAGGCCCAGCAGAGGGGAGAGCAGCTTTGGTTCTGCAGGCATGTTAGGACTGTGATCACTGAGGGAAGTATGGAGTGTCTATGGAGGGAAAATAGATTTTAGACATAGCCTGATGGAAATGCTCCCCATGAATTAGCAGCTTTTAGAACTTCACTTCAAGCTAGTCTGGGGATCTTTAAGACTGTCTGCAGTTGCCACTGTGGGTTGTGGTCATAACACTTTTAAAACAAACAGAGGCTATCAAAATGGCTTTGGGACCTCCTTTTAAAAGTGAAACTGTGATCTGCAAAGTGCAGTTTCAGTCATGGGCATTTTCAGAGGAAGTCATTCTACTATGAGATGCTTCTTTTGACACCAACCTCTCCAGGGAATCTGACACATTTGAGTAAAGGGAGCAGGTTCAGTCACTGTGCAGAAAGCATCAAGATTGTTGAGATAACATTTGTTCTAACCCTCCAGATGAAGAAATCATTTGAATTCCTAAGTTCAAAATAGGCATCAAGAAAGATAACATTGTATAAAGGATGGAGGGCTAGCCTTAGAATTTAAAAGATCTGATTTCATTCAAGTCTTGCTTGACTTAGGACACACACTCGCTGAATAGCCGAACTGAAAGACAGTGTGGAAAGAACACGGGATTTGGAGTCAGAACTAGTGCTCAAATCTCAGGTCTGCCTTTTACTATCACCTATGTTGTTATTGCTGTTCAATCATGTCTGACTCTTTGTGACTCTGGGTTTTTCTTGGCAAAGATACTGGAGTGGTTTGCCATTTCTTTCTCCAGTCCATTTTACAGATGAGGAAACAAGGTTAAGTGACTTGTCCAGGGTCACATAGCTAGTAAGTTTCTGAAGCCAGATTTAAACTCACAAAGATGTGTCTTTCTAATTCCAAGTTCAATGCCCAGTCCTCTGTTCACTCTACTACCTAACTTCCCTGATATCACCCTTAGATAATTAAAAACATTTTTCTAGCTAATCACTTCATCACTTCCCACCTGACAGTTCCATTGAATTTCTCCATCGTCTCTAGAAATTCATCTCCTACAAGATCAACTTATCTTTGAAACTCACACCTGCTCAATACCTCCGTACCTTTGGGCCCATCCTCTGGAGAGTATAGAGGGTGAACATTAGATAACTTTTTCAAAGTCGTCTATTTAAGGAGAGGGCCTAGGGCATCCATCTCATAACTTCCCACCTGGCTACAGGACTTCATCATTGCCCATGCCTGGTATTGTCCCCTCTCCTCCCCCGCCCCCCGGCCACCATGCACCTTTCAACTTCTTTTTAGTGTACTGCCTTCCACCATAAGATTCTGAGCTACTTGAGGGAAGAGGCTGCTGTTTGCTTTTTGTTTTTATTTCGTATTCCCAGAACTTAGAAAAGTACTTGTAACATAGTAGGTGCTTAATAAATATTTTTTGACTAATCATTTTGCCTTCAATTTTTTTTCTGACATAGAATTAAATGATATCTAGTCCAATCTAGTCCAACATTTTTTACTTTTCAGACATAGAAACTAAGGCCAAGAGAGGGACAATATCTTGCCCAAGGTCACATAAGTAATAAGCAGAACTGGTCAGTCCTCTGGTATCACAGTCAGTCATGTGTCCAGTGCGCTGCTCTGCCTCCCTTTTCTACTTTATCTTTCAGTGTCTTCAGAGTAAACTTTCCATTGCACACTGATAATTGGGTCGTATTCATGTTCAAAAATCTTCAGTGGCTGTCTGCTACCTACAGACTAAAATAAAACCTTCTTAGCCTGATATTCCAGGTGCTCAACAATCTGGTTTCAACCTACATTTCCAGTCTTCTTATTATATATTACACTCATTCACATCAGAATTGCATGGTCAAACCAGACTACTCACCACTCCCAGATCCTTTCCTGCCCTTTTCCATCTCAGTGACTTTACATATGTTGTCTCTTCAGTTTGAAACAGTTCCTTGTATCTCTGCTTGTTGAAATTCTCCTCTTCCTTTAAGGTCAAACTTAAGTGTCACTTCTTTCATGAAGTCTCTCTTGATCCACTCACTCTATATGATCTTTGCAAAACTCTAATGTCCCTGGGATTGGTTTGCTCCTGGAAAGCTACATTTTAACTTTTAATATTGTTGCTTGTTGTATCCCCCTTACTAGTTTGTGAGCTCCTTGAGGACAAGAGTTGATTCATGTGACGTTGATCTGTTTTCTCTTAGCACAGTGGAGGGACTTGAGTGGGCACGGAATGAATATTTGCTGAACTGGACCAAACAAATTAGTAAGAAATGAGAGATATTTTGAGGGAAAATTTGACTGTGACTTAAAGAATGGGGCAGGAAGGAGGGAGAGAATATGCCTCAAAGATTCTGAACTGGAATGATATTCTAAGCTTTTAGGGCTTTGGAATTTGGGGGCAATGAAACAGAGTTGAATTTACAAGGCACACCCTCTAAAAGCAATTAGTTTCTCTTCTCTTTTGAGGAGCAGAATGTTTGTTTGTCTGTGGGGAGTGATGTTTACCTGTTATCAAAGGGCAAGCGTGACTAGAAGGATGGAATATAACTTCACTCAAACCAAAAAGTCAGGGAAGTTAGTTGAAAACTAGTTAGAACTACCCAACAATTTTTGAAAATGAAAAATAGAATTCATTATTAAAGAACCTAGTCCCTGGGAAGAGGAAACTTCACAGGAGGCAAAGTTTCCATAGACCCAAGATGTATTCTTCACATGAATGTTTTTAGTTCTTTATACTCAGAGTTTTAAAAATACCATTTCAACTCCAGATTAAAAAAGAAAACCCATCTTGCATCTAGCTCTTAAGAATTTCCCCTAATCCTTCCATTCAGCCTTGAAAGACGATATTATCAAGGTAACCTTCCCTATGAGGGAATCCCATTTCACTTTCTTTTTTTAATTAACTTTTTTTGGCTTTTTTTTTTGGAGGGCAACTGGGGTTAAATGACTTGCCCAAGGTCACATGGCTAGAAAGATACAGAGAGATGGGGGGAGAGAGAGAGAGAGAGAGAGAGAGAGAGAATGAATTCATAAATACGGAAGCTTTTTTTTTGGGGGGGGAGCAAAAAAACATAGATAAACCCTAGATAATTGGACTAAAAAAGAAGGAAGAAGAAAAACAAATTATAAGTATCAAAAGTGAACAAGAATTAACAAGAAATGAAGGATATTATTGCAAACTATTTTGCCCAACAATATTTCCTATAAAACCAACAACTTAAATGAAATAAATGAATATTTACAATAGTATAAAAAACAATTAACAGAGAATTTGAAAAACTCAGTTTCAGAAGAAGCCTCTGAATTTCCATATATGAAAACATATATTAATTTCTAGGGGAAAAGTGCCAGGAACAAGGAGCTAACAAACTAATTCTATCAAGCATTCAGGGAATAATCAATTCCCATATTACACAAAGTATTTACAAAGATAGCATAAGAAGGGATTCTACTGAATACCTTCTATGACTTGCATATGGGATAATCAAAATAGGAAAAGAAAACTATGAACTAATAGTTCTAAAAAATATGGATGCAAAAATTTAAGATTCAATATTAATGAAAAAACTAAAAAAAAAGCCATATCACAAAGATTATATCTGATAACTATATTAGATTTATACCAGAAATTCAGGGGTGGTTTAATATAAGGAAAAGAAAATTTAATCTTGTGTATTAATGATGATTATTAAAATAATATGGTTATAAATGGAAAAAAAAGGTTTTTGACAAAATACAATTTCTATTTCTGTTAGAAATTTTAGAAAACATAGGCAAATGAAGATTTCTCTAAAATGATAAATATTATGTATCTAAAACCAAGAGATACCATTATTCATAACAGAGATAAACAAGAATCTTTTCCAGTAAGCCTAGGGGTGAAATAAGGACACCCATTGTCATTGTTTCTATTTGACAAAGCAAAAGAAATGATGGCTATAAAAATAAGAAAATAAAAAGAAATTGAGGGAATAATTAACTATAAATGAGTAGAAACAAAATTATCACATTTCATATCCAATATGATTGTGTTTTTAAAGAACACTAGTGAGTCAAATAAAAGCTGATCAAAATGATTTAGCAGGGGGTGGAGTCAAGCTGGCAGACTAGAAGCAGGACCTCCACTGGGCTCTGGCTTCCACCTTCCCCAATCCATGTAAAAGGGGACGCAAAACAAATTGTAGAGTTGCAGAGCCCACAAAATGACACAGAGAAGCTAACCTCCTGCTGAGGAGAGCCCAGCAGGCGGGCAGGAATCAGCCAGCCCAGCGCTCTGGGAGCCCAGCCCAGCCACTCTCAAGTGGAGGTTTTAGCCCCAGGGCAGGCCTGACCAGCCACCAGCTGGAGGGACTCCAGATCATCAGCAGCTGTGGCCATTTCCAGATTCATCAACACATAGACGTGAAGGACAAAGTGAGAAGAAGGTGCAGCCTGGAGTTTGGGACCTAGTAGGCAGGAGTATGTCAGCTTTTGCCCGCAGGGTGAGAAGCCACTGAGATGCTAGGCCGGTGCCATGTCACAGCTTCAAGTCCTGGCCTGCAGAGTGTAGCGACCAGTCTGAGGGGTAAGCCATCTTGCTTTAACCTGTTAGGATATGGATTGCAGTCTAGGGTGGAGGTCCTGGGGTGTGTAACAAGCTTGCCAGAGAGTGTGGAGGCTTCAGAGAGGGTACCCAACTAATGCCTCTGACAGCTAAGAAAACCCCATCATTTGGGACAAAAGCTCCCCTGTCTGGTGACAGATTCCTACTGTGGCAAAAAGCCCAGGGGTCAAGTGACTGAAGGGCGACATGACCAGACAAAGGAAGCAAAACAAACAGAAGATTCCAACATTAGACTCTTATTTGGGGGACAAAAAGGAGCAAAGCATGGAACAGGAGGAAGACAGTGAAGTCAGAACTCCTGCACCAAAAGCTTCAAAGGAAAATACAAGCTGGTTACAGGCCATAGAGGACCTTAAGAAGCAGATAAGAGAAGTGGAGGTAAAATTGGGAAGAGAAATGAGAACAATGTAAGAAAATTACCAAATGAGAGTCGACAGCCTGCCTGAGGAAAATCCCACCTTAAAAAACAGACTGACTCAGTTGGCAAAAGAGGTTCAAAAAGGCAATGAGGATAGAAATGCCTTGAAAAGCTCAATTTGCCAGATGGAAAAAAATAATCTCAAAAGCTCAATGAGGAGAAGCATTCCCTCGGATTTAAATTGGAGCAAAGGGAAGCCAATGACATTAAGAGAAATCAAGATGATGTTAAACAGATCCAAACAAATGAAAGAACAGAAGGCAATGTGAAATATCTCATGGGAAAAACCACTGGAATGGAAAATACACCCAGGAGAGATAATTTTAAAAATTATTGGATTACCTGAAAGCCATAGTCAGGGAAAGAACCTAGAAATTATCCTCCAAGAAAATCTCAAGGAAAATTGCCCTGATGTTTCAGGACCAGAGGGCAAAACAGAGGTTGAAAGAATCCACCAATCACCTCCTGAAAAAGATCCCAAAAAGAAAACTCCTAGGAATATTATAACCAGTTTCTGAAATTCCCACATCAAGGAGAGAATATTATAAGCAGCCAGGAAAAAAAACCATTTTAAATATTGTGGAAACACAATCAGGATAACACAGGATCTGACAGCTTCTACACTGAGGGATCAAAGGGCCTGGAATATGATTTTCCGGAGCTGGGATTAAAACCAAGAATCACCTACCTAGCAAAATTGAGTATCATCTTTTGGGGGAAAATATGGACATTCAGTGGAATAGAGGACTTTCAAGCATTCTTAATGAAAAAACCAGAGTTGAATAGAAAATTTTACATCTAGATACAAGAAGCAAGAGAAGGTTGAGAAGGTAAGCAGGGAAAAGAAATCATAAGCCACTGATCAAAGTTGAACTATTAACATTCCTACATGGAAAAACGATAATTGTAACTGATGAAATTTTTCTCAGCATAAAAATTGTTGAAGGGAATAGAAGTCTATTATCAGAGTGTATGCAGGCATATGAATACGTGTGAATGTGTGTATATATGCTCACAGGTATACATAGAAATAGAGCACAGGACCAATTTAATAGGAAGGGATGATACATAAAAGGGGAAATTAAGAGTTGAGAGAGAAATATAATGAAAGGAGATAGAGAGAGACAGAACGGGGTAAACTATCTCATAAAGAAGAGGCAAGGGTAAAGGGATATAATGGAGGGGAAGAATAGGAAGGCAAACGGGAATGCGTCAACCTTATTCTCACAGAATTTGGCTTGGGAGGGCATGAAATACACACTAAATAGGGTATCTCTCCTTGCAGAAGAGTAGGGGGAAGGGAATGAGAGGAGGGGATGATGAAACAGAGGGCAGGCTGTGGGGGAGGGAAGTTGGAAGCATTCACTTTTGAAAAGGGATAGGATCAAAGTAGAGAATAGAACAAGTGGGTGGTGGGATAGGAGGAAGGGAAATATAGTCTGTCTTTTATAATATATCTACTATGTTAATGTTTTGCATTAGCTACACATGTACAATCCATACTGAACTGCTTATCTTCCCAGTAAGGGTGGGTGACAAGGGAGGAAGGGAATGCATCTGGAATTCCAAGTTTTGAAATCAAATGTTTAAAATTATATATACATATATACTATTATTAATACTATCTTAGATGTAATTGGGAAAGAAGATATACAGGCACTGGGGCATAGAGATCCACCATACCCTACTGAAAATGTCTAAGGGGTTATGGGAGAATATATGGGAGAGAGCAGATTGAAGGAAGGGATATCCTGTGGGATTGCTATTCTGGGATCGTGGGTAGGGGAAAAATGGGGAGAAAATTTGCAACTCAAAATCTGGTGGAAATGAATTATGTAAATTAGAAGTTAATGAAGCATTTTAAAAACAAAAAAACAATTCAGGAAACAGTATATAAAGAAGATAGATACAAATATTTGGAATTTCTACATAAAACTAAAAGAGAATACAAAATATATAAAATACTTTAGAATCTTTCTTCCAAGATACACAGAAGAACTATATAAATAAAACTTAAAACAACTGTTTATACAAATGAAAATAGACCCTGATAATTGGGGAAAAATATTCCTCATTCTTGGGTAGATCAAGTTGACAATAAAAATAATAACTTATTATTATTAATTTTTAAATTACTTTATTCAATACCCCACCAATCACATTATCTAAAGATAATGAATATAGAATTGCAAAAATAAAAACAAAATTTAAAGCAGTTTATAAAAATTAACAATCTCAATAGAAATAATGAATAGTAATGTGAACGAAGGGGAATCAACAATGCCACATCTTCAATTATATTAAAAAGCAATAATAATTTTTAAAAATTAGTAAGGAAGACCTGAGTTCAAGTTTTACCTTATGCACTTACTAACTGTATGACCTTGGACAAGTCACATAAACTCTCTGCCTCAGTTTTCTCATCTGTAAAATGGGAATAAAAATAATACCTACTTTCCAAGGTTTTGTAAGATTTAAATGAGAAAATAATTGTAAAGCATTTAGTAATGTATTATATAAATGTCAGTTTTTATTATTACATTTATTTTTATCAACACCTTATTTTATATAAAAAAGATGATAATAGCTAATGCATATCTGGTACTTAAAAGTTTGAAAATGACTGTAGATATAAGCTCTAAATGGGTAAATGACCTATATATAAAAGGTCACATCATTAAAACATTACAGAGGAGCGACTAGGTGGTGCAGTGAGTAGAGAGCCAGAACTGGAGTCAGGAGGACCTGAGTTCGGATATGCCATCAGACACAACACACACAAACAAAAACTAGCCAGGTGACCTTGGGCGAGTTACTTAACCCCAATTGCCCTCCAAAAAAAAAAAGCAAAAAAATTAAAGGAATATGGGAAAATTTCCCATCATATGTATAAAGAGAAAAAAATCCAAAATCAAATGAGGCATAGAGGATCATACTATATATAATGGGCAATTTTGATTTTATGAAAATAATTATTTCAATAGGGCATGTAGGTGGTGCAGGGTATAGAGCCTGAAGTCAGGAGGACCTGAGTTCAGATCCAGCCCCAGACACTCACTAGCTGTGTACCATGGGCAAATCACTTAGCTTTGTATGGCTCAGTTCCTCATATGTAAAGTGAGCTAGAGAAGGAAATGGCAGTGATGGAAATGACAGAAATGGAGTGATTGGTCCAATATCTTTTCCAAGAAAACCATCAAATGGGGGTCCCACTGAGTTGCACAAAACTGAGAAACAGCAACATTTGTTTTTTGCATTAAAAAAATCTATTGCAGTTAAAATTAGAAGTGAAATGGGTAAATGGGAAAATATCTTGGTAGCAAGTTTCTCTGATAAAGGCTTCATTTCCAAGCTATATATGAAACTGATTCAAATTTATGAGAAAAAAATAATTCCTTAATTGATAAATGTTTTAATGATATGGACAGCTCATTTTCATTTTTTTAAATTTTTTAATATTTTTGTTAAATTAATTTGTTTGTTTACTTTTAGTTTACAGGATTCACTTCCACAAATCCTCAACTTTCACATTTTGTCCCCCATTCTCCCCCCCCCATGGTGGAATATAGTCAAGTACAGGATCTGTAAATACTTTCACATTAAACATTAGTCAGGTTATAAAGATGGAATGTATCAGATGGAATGAAAAATGGAAAAGAGGACATAAAACCAAACAAGAACAGGATAAAGAGCAGATATTTTGCTTCCACCTGGATATAAACCCAGTTCTTTCTAGTTCTTTCACTGGATGTACATATTTCTCTCCATCATGAGTCTTTTGGAATTGACATATCACTGCATTGCTGAGAAGAGTCCAGTCTATCAAAGGTGGTCATCACACATACTTTGTGTCTGTAATTGTGTACAAATTTCTTCTGATTCTACTCTTCTCACTCAGCAGCAGTTCGTATAAGTCTCCCCAGGTAAATATGAAGTCCTGCTCTTCATTTCTTATAGCACAATAGTATTCCATGAAATACATATACCACAACTTGTTCAACCATTCCCCAACTGATGGGCACCCCCTTAATTTCCAATTCTTTGCCACCACAAAAAGAGCTGATATAAACATTTTTATACATATGGGTCTTCCTCCCACTTCTTTGGGAGAAAAGTTATTATAAAGATATTTCATAATATCTTTATTATATAATATTAAATATAATATATTTATTAATATATAATATATTATATTAAATAATAATACAATACATATTAATATATAATATTATATATAAAATAAATATAATAAAAATAATATCAAAATACATTATAAAGATAATCTCCCACTATCCCTTTGGGATATAACCCCAGGAGTGGTATTGCTGGGTCAAAGGATATGAAATTATTTATAGCCCTTTGGGTGTAATTCCAGATTGCTCTCCAGAAAGGATGGATCAGTTCACAATTCCACCAGAAATGCATTAGTGGTGCAATTTGCCCACATCCTCTCCAGCATTTGTCATTTTCTTGTTTTGTCATCTTAGCCAATCTGACATGTGAGATGTGGTACCTCTGAGTTGTTTTAATTTGAATTTGTCTAATCAATAGTGATTTAGAGCATTTCTTCAAGTGCTTATAGATATCTTTAATTTCTATCTCTGAAAATTGCCTGTTCATATCCTTTGACCATTAATCAATTGGGGAATGACTTGTATTCTTATAAATTTGACTCAATTCTCTGTATATTTTAGAAATGAGTCCTTTGTCAGAGACATAGGTTGTAAAGATTCTATCCCAATTACACACCTGCCTCTTAATCTTGGTTACATTAGCTTTGTTTGTACAGAAGCTTTTCAATTTCGTGTAGTCAAAATCATCCATTTTACATTTTAAAATGTTCTCTAATTCTTGTTTAGTCATAAAATCTTTCCCTCTCCACAAATATAACAGGTAAACTACTCCTTGTTTTGCAAGACTGCTTACAGTATCAACCTTTATACCTAGATCATGCATCCATTTAGACTTGATTTTGGTATATGGTGTTAGATAATGGTCTATGCCCAATTTCTGCTATACTATATTCCAGTTTTCACAGCAGTTTTTGTCAAATAGTGAGTTCTTATCCCAAAACCTAGGGTCTTGGGGTTTATCAAACAATAGTTGTTGACTTCTGAATGTCGTGTGCCTAATCTATTCCATTTATACACTCCTCTAATCCTCAGCCAGTACCAAGTAGTTTTTATGACTGCTGCTTTATAATACAGATTGAAATCTGGTATAGCTAGTCCCCATTCCTTAGCATTTCTTTTCATTAATTCCCTTGAAATTCTGGACCATTTATTCTTCCAAATGAATTTTGTTACTATTTTTTCTAGCTCTATAAAGTAGTTTTTGGTAAATTAATTGGTATGACACTAAATATATAATTTAATTTAGGTAAAATTGTCATTTTTATTATTTTAGCTCGACCCAGCCATGAGCAACTGATATTTTTTCCAATTAGTTAGATCTGACTTTATTTGTGTGAAAAGTGTTTTGTACTTGTGGTCATATAGGTTCTGGGTTTGTTTTGGCAGGTAGATTCCCAAATATTTTATAATGTCTACAGTAACTTTAAATGGTATTTCTCTTTCTATCTCTTGCTGTTGAATTTCATTGGAAATTTATAGGAATGCCGAGCATTTATGTGGGTTTATTTTATATCCTTCAACTTTGCCAAATTTATTTATTGTCTCAGGTAGTTTTTCACTTGATTCTCTAGGATTCTCTAAGTATATCATCATATCATCTGCAAAAGTGATAGCTTGGTCTTGATTCCTTTGATTTCTTTTTCTTCTCTAATTGCTACTGCTAACATTTCTAGTACTAGATTGAATAAGAGGGGTGATAGTGGACACCCTTGTTTCACCCCTAATCTTATGGGAAATGCTTCTAGCTTCTCCCCATTACATATAGTACTTGCTGATGGCTTTAAATAGATTCTACCTATTATTTTAAGTAAAGATCCATTTATTTCTATACTTTCTAGTGTTTTTAATAGGAATTAATGTTCTATTTTGTCAAGAGACTTCTGCATCTATTGAGATAATCATGTGGTTTCTCCTAGTTTTATTGTTGATATGATCAATTATACTGATGGTTTTCCTAATATTAAACCATCCTTGCATTTCTGGAATAAATCCTACCTGATCAAAGTGTATTTTTCTTGAGATAAGTTGCTATAGTCTTTTTGCTAATATTTTATTTAAAATTTGTGCATCTATATTCATGAGGGAGATTGGACTATAATTTTTCTTTCTCTGTTTTATCTGTTCCTGATTTAGGTATCAGTACCACATTTGCATCATTAAAAGAATCTGGTAGGACTCCTTCTTCACTAATTTTCCCAAATACTTTATAGAGTGTTAGAATCAATTGTTCATTAAATGTTTGACGGAATTCACTAGTAAATCAATCTGGCCCTGGAGATTTTTTCCTAGGGAGTTGTCTGATGGCTTGTTCAATTTCTTTTTCTAAGATGGGGTTATTTAAGTAATTTACTTCCTCTTCAGTTAATCTGGGCAACTTGTATTTTTGAAAATATACATCCATTTCCCTAAGATTGTCAAATTTATGTGCATACAATTGGGAAAAATATTTCCTAATTATTGTTTTGATTTCCTCTTCATTGGAGGTATATTCACCTTTTTCATTTTTGATACTCATAATTTGTTTTTCTCCTTTCTTTTTTTTATAATATGACTAAGGGTCTATCAATTTTTTTTCTCAGAAAACCAGCTTTTAGTTTTATTTTTTAATTCAATTGTTTTCTTAATTTCAATTTTATTAATCTCTTCTTTGGTTTTCATTATTTCTAATTTAGTATTTAATTGGGAATTTTGAATTTGTTCTTTTTCTAGGTTTTTCAATTGCATGCCCAATTCTTTGACCTCCTTTTTCTCTAATTTAATCATGTAGGCCCTCAGGGATATAAAACTTCCCCTAAGAACTGCCTTTAATGCACCTCACAAATTTTGTTATATTGTCTCATTATTATCATTCTCTTGAATGAAATTACTGATTGTTTCTATAATTTCTTGTTTGACCCACTCATTCTTTAGGATTAAATTGTTTAATTTCCAATTAGTTTTTAGTCTGTCTTTCCATGGCTGTTTTTTGCACATAATTTTTATGGCATCATGATCTGATAAGAATGCATTTAAAATTTCTTTCTTACTGCATAGAATTGTGAGGTTTTTCATCCTAGAACATGGTCAGGTTTTGAGTATGTGCCATGAACTGCCGAGAAGAAAGTGTATTCCTTTTTATACCTATTCAGTTTTCTCCAGAGATCTATCATACTTATCCTCTCTAATATTCTATTCACTTCCTTAACTTCTTGTTTATTTTGAGGTGGAATTTTTCAAGTTCAGAGAGGGGGAGATTAAGGTCTCCCAATAGTATAGATTTCCTATTTATTTATTCCTCTAATTCCTTTACCTTCTCCTCTAGGAATCTGAATACTATACCACTTGGTGCATATGTGTTAAGTAATGATATTGCTTCATTCTCAATGGTGGCTTTTAACAGGATATAGTTTCCTTCCTTGTCTCTTTTAATTAGGTCAATTTTTGCTTTTGCTTTATCTTAGATAAGGATTGCTACCCCTGCTTTTCTACTTTAGCTGAGGCATGACATATTTTATTCCAGCCTTTTACCTTTACGCTATGTGTATCACTTTGTTTCAGATGTGTTTCATGTAAACAGCATATTGTAGGATTATGATTTCTAATCCATTCTGCTATCTGTCTCTGTTTTATGGGAGAGTTCATTCCATTCACATTAACAGTTATGATCGTTATCTGTTTCTTTCCCTCCATCCTTTTCCCTCCCCTTTTAATGCTCATATTTTTCCCCTTCTCCCTTCCTCCCCTTAATAGTTTTCCTTTTGACCACTGCCTACCTCAGTATTTCCTTATCAGCTCCCCTCTCTTTTCCTCTCCTCTCCCCCTATATCTTCCCTCCCTACTAAGCACCTCCCCCTTTTCATAGAACTTTCCCCTTCCTACTGCCTGTAGGATATTTTTATATTTAATGAAGTATGTTATTTCTTCTTTGCAACAAGAGTGACAGGAACAAATCTCATGCAAAGCTCCTCTCCCTCCCCTTTTTCCCTCTAAAATGATACTTTTTGTGTTTCTTCTCCATAGAGTCCTATGTTTAACTGGTTGTTATTCCCTCCTTGCACCAGAACCCATAAGGGATGAGCTCATATGATTCTCATCTCCCTCCCTGCTTTTCCTCTGCTATACTGTTTTTATGCCTCTTTTTGTGGCATAATTTACCCTTTTCCACTTCATTTATTCCATTTTTTCCATTGCAGTCCTTTTGTGGCCCTTAATAAGTTTTTTTTAATCTCCATTTTTTGTATTTTATACTCACACCCTCTACTTGTCTACAACCAGTTTGCTCATTAAATAGCAGGGTGTGTGCATGCATGTGTGTGTGTGTGTGTTTTCCTTGTTTACCTTTCTATGTCACTGTTGCATCTTGTAATTGGAGGTTGAATTTTCCATTGAGTTCTGGCTTTTTCATCAGGAAGGTTTGGACTCTGTTATATCATTGACCATCTCTTTGCCTGGAAGAACATGCTCAGTCTCTCTAGGTATGTGATCCTTGCTTGTAACCAAGCTCTTTTGCATTCTGGAAAATTGTATTCCACTGCCTTAGATCTTTCAGTTTAGAGGCTGCGAAACCCTGTGTGATCCTCATTGTGGACCCTCGATATTTGAATTGCTTATTTCTGGATGCTTGAAGTATTTTCTCTTTTATCTGGTAGTTCTGGAGTTTGGCCACAATATTTCGAGGACTTTTCAGTTTGGGATCTCTTTCAGCAGGTGTCTGGTGGATTCTCTTGATTTCTATTTTACCCTCAGGTTCTAGTATCTCAGGGAAGTTTTCTTTCATGAGCTCTTAGAGAATGTTGTCCAGGATCGTTTTTTCATCATGATTTTCTGGTAGGCCTATGATTCTCAGATTATTTCTCCTGCATCTGTTTTCCAGGTCAGTTATTTTTCCATTGAGGTATTTTACCTCTTTTTCTAATTTTTCATTTTTGTTGTTTTGTTTGACTAATTCTTGTTTCCTCAGATAGTTATTTGTTTCACATTTGTTGATTCTAGTTTTTAGCAAATCATTTTCCTTGGTTAATTTTTTGACCTCCTTTTCCATATCATACACTTTTCTTTTTATAGAAATTTTTTCTTCATTATAATGTTTTTCCAATTTTGCTATTTTGGTTTTGAGGTAATTATTCATTTTGTCTTCTATTTCTCTCATTTGGTTTTCAAAGTTCCTTTTGATCTCATCTAGGAGAGCCTTCTGTGCTTGGGACCTCTTCCTTGTTGATGTTTAAGCTGTGGGTGTGGAGTCCACATTGTCTCCTTCTGAGTTTGGTTCCTTCCTCTGAGGATAGTAGGACTCCAGGGTCTTTGTAGTCTGCTCTCTACCCATTTTGAGGCAGGGCCCTAGCCACGCCCTTCCCCTAGGGATCTCAAGCCTTTACTGTAGAGAGTTTTGCCCTGGGGCAAGAGTTACTATGTTTTTCAGGGGGGGGGGAGGGGAGGCCAGGGGTTGGAGCAGGCCAGGTTCACTCTGTCATCCTGGTCTTTGGAGGCCCTGATAGGGACTTTTTTTTTTCTGGGCTATGAAGGGGTAGCCCCAGGAGTATTTACTGTCTGGGACAGGGGCCCCTGCATTTGTTTCTTACCTTGCTCTTTTGTGATAGGCCCTTGTGGTTGGTGGGACAGCTTGCCCTCCAAGTTCATGGGCAGACAATTTTCAAGGAAAGAAAACCAAATTATCTAGTCATATAAAAAATACTCTAAACATTACTAATTAAAAAAAGAATATTAAAGCAATTGTAGGTTTTTACTTCATACTCAAGGGAAAGACGATAAAAAAGGATAAATTATGAGAATGATGAATGTTAAGAGTGCTATGGGAAAGCAGATATTGGGGAATTCTCATCATACTGGGAGAGGCAGTGAGGATTTGATGACTGTACATTAATGGTAGGAGGAAAGACTGAAAATTTTAAAATACACACACACACACACACACACACACTTGGTTTTTATAACCTTTCAGGTCCACTCAGAGTATACAGTACAATTAGCAGCATTTTTCAGCAACTTAATAAAGCAATTCCCAGTTTGGGGAGGTGATAATAGAAAGAGAGATTAGCCAAGAGAGAAAAAGGGGAGTATTTGGAATGCACTTTGCAGGATTTACTATCAGAGTGCAAAATCATTCTCTGTTCAGGGCCAGGAGACAAGGGGAAGAGATGACTTTTACAAGTGTAGAAGCAATCCTTTTAGACAGGACTGTAGGGTCACTTATCCAAAAAGAGATGCAATGTCTATTGGGGAGGCTTTGCTCTACAATCTCCTTGCATAGGGGTTGGGGACTTTCTAATATTTAGATGCTAAATTTTTGGATGTGGGTGGGGGTTTGTGGGAGTAGTAAAATAATAACGGTTCCCATTTTTCCCCCCAAATAGGTACATTGATGGGAGACCTCTGGGTGGGTACAACCATTCTGGAAAGCAATATGTACTTAAACATTAAAAAATTATTAAGTAGTGTTTGTTCTTTTACCCAGTTATGTCACTGTTAGAGGCAACTAGATGGTTCAGTGGATAAGATGTTAGGTCTGGAGTGAGGAAGACCTGAACTCAAATCTGGTTTCAGATACTCCATAGCTGTGTGTGACCCTGGGCAAGTCACTTAACTTTTGTTTGCCTAATTCACTGGAGAAGGAAATGGTAAACCATTGCAGTACCTATTTCAAGAAAAGCCCATATGGGATCACAAAGAGTCAGACAACTGAACAACAACTAATTTCACTGTTAGACCTAAATCAATATAATTTTTGTGGCAGACAAAAAAAATCCCTGAAAATTAAGGGAATGCCTATCAATTAAGGAATGACTGATTAAGATATGTCATAAGAATGTGTTGGAGTACTACTCTACTGTGAGAAATGAGGAAAGAGATATTTTGTCTGGGTCACTGAGATGATCATACAGAAAAGATATCTGAGAGATGGGAATTGAACACAGGTCTTCCCACTTCAAGACTAGTTTGTTTTTTTTTTTGTCAACCATGGCATGTGACCTTTCCAGTAAGATCCCTAGATCTGTTTATTATATTTATCATACAAGAAGAAAAGAAAGCCCATAGAGGTTAAATGGTTCTCAAAATCATAGATGTCAGAGGTTTGAGAACTGGGAGTGACAATAGCAATCATTTAGCCCAAGCTCTTCATTTTGACACTGAGACCCAGAGACATTAAGGGACTTACTTTTCCAAGGTCAACCAATCAATAAGCAGTAAGGTTAGAATTGGAACATGGATCTTCCAGTTCCTGGGCACTATATGATACTACCTCCACAAAGGTAAACAAAATCACATTGCCCTCCTCTCTTCCACTGAAGAGATCCTATTTAATATAAATGGCCTAAAATTATTGAATATATACATTAAAGGTACATAGCTGTCATGATAAGGAAGAACTTCAACACAAATATGTGTTTAATGTATAATTTTGAAACTATTCCTATGCATTTATAGCCTCCAATAACTGTACAGCCCTAACACCTATGCCTTATTTCTTTCTGAAAGAAAATGATCCAGGAAGAAGATTATGTATCTTTGCTTTGAAAAAATAGCTTTAGACATATTGTTGAGGATTTAGAGATATTGTCTACACTCAAAACTTTCTTGTTTCTAGTAATTGCTTCTTATACATTTCATTGGAAGTCCACCATTTCCTTCATCTCATTTATATATATTCAGTTTCTAACCATTCAAACCATTGTAATAAGAGATAAAAATAAATTACTTTAGACTTTCCCCTGAAATAAGAGAATTTTGTTATTTTTGTATTTTAGTTGTTTCAGTCATGTCTAACATTTCTTGAACTCATTTGGGGTTTTCTTTGCAAAGATACTTATCCAGTTGATTTTACATATGAAGAAACTGAGGCAAACAGGATGAAGAGATTTGTCCAGGGTCACCCAATTTGTAAGTGTGTGAAGATGGATTTAGATTCAGGTCTTCCCTAACTCTAGGCCTGGCTCTCTATCCATGAGAAATAGGCAAGTATGAAAAATTGCCTTTAGACATTATTGGCTTCATTATATATTATTGCATATTATTGCCCAATATTGCTACTCATCAATTGGTGTCTTTTGGGGCTTTGCAGGTAATGGTTAATATAGGCACTGCAGGACTGACTTCCCACCAGTGCTACCTACTGTCATGTCATGAAAAGCCTCTAATACAATTGGGATGTATAAAGAGCAGGATTTCCAAAGCAACATACCTGTGTTAATGCCTCCTAGGACCGTAGCATCACAAATAGATAAGTAATTTATACAATCCACAGAAAAAAAGGTTCTCTCACAACTCAAAACAATAATTTTGAGTGACCTTGGTTTTGCCCTACACAATTTCTTTCCCCTTTCTTCTAAACAAATGTGATTTTTCCCCTAGAATTTGACATCACAGTGTTTCAATTAGATAACAGGTGCATTCATACAGCTGGTCCTCTCTTCCCTTACTATGTCCAAGTAATGTCAAAGTAAGTTGATTCACTTAATGAAGTTAAATAACTGCTCGGTTCAGCAAGCACATCTGTCAAACCAACTGATTGGCTATCTGCCAAATTGTGCTTTTTCAACAAAGAACAATATGTCACCAAAGACAGAGCATTGTAAGCAGTGTAGATTCAGACATACTCCAACCCAAGCCTCAGTCTGAAAGACCATATGGAAGCAGGATGAGTTTGGAGCCAGGAAGAACTGGGTTGGACTTGTCTCAGACACTTACTAACTGAGCGACCCAGAAAAGGAACTATCTCTCTGGGTGTCCGTTTTTTGTTTTATATTGTTTTGAATCTCTAAAATGAGGATAAAAATAGCACGTAGTGTTGTTGTGAAGATCAAATAAGATAAAAATTTGAAATTCTATGCCATGTTGTCCTGAGCCATTTTTTTTTTTATTTTCCTCCCCATTTGATGACAGGATTAGCGCTTAGTGGTCTAGCCCCAGTGACAGGAGAGGACTTTGTAGTTTAGTTTATACACCATTGGAGTTGGGAAGGATGAAGAAACCGAGACTCAGAAATAAAGTGATGTCCCAAGCCATGAAGATTGTAATAAATCATAAAATGAAAGAATCAAAGCTTGAAAACATAGCCTTTTACTCCATTTCTAGTGGAGTTTCATTATATAATTTAATACATTATTTTTGAATAAACTAATGTTCAAATGATTTAGGCGATTGCAATTATTAAGATATGCATTTTATTTAGCACTGTGGGAGTGGTGGTGAGGAATAACAAGCAAAAATTAAAAAAAAAATTTCCCATAAAGCATTGCAACACAGTTAATAAGACACACACACACACACACACACACACACACACACACACACATATATATATATATACTGAGTGAGGGACCAGTACAGGGAGGTTGGGGGAGAAACAGTAGGCAGCTTTAACTTTATTTTTTTTTTGGTTTATTTGCCCAGTAATTTATATGTCCATTCATTCATTTACTTATTTTCAGGGGCTTGTGTTATCTCCCCAACCCACAAGCCACCACTGAAAAACAAGCAAAAAAAAAAAAAATCTAAAAACCTCATAACAAATATGCATAATCCATCAAAAGAATTTCCTCCATTGACGTTGTCCAAAAATATATTACATTCATCATTTTAAGTCTATCACCTCCCTGTCAAGAGATAAGTGGAGAATTTCATCTTCAGTCTTCTATGCTAATTATTTACCATAACAATAATCAGAATTCAAAAATAATGGAAATTTTGTATTCTCTACTGTGTAGTTGTCACTCTAGATAAATTGTAATAGTTTTGTTCACTTTACTTTTCATCAGTTCACAGAAGTATTCTAGGATAGTCTGAAACTATCCATATCATCATTTTATATGACACAATAGCCTTCCAGTATATTCATATGTCATAATATGTCTAGCAATTCCCCAATAGGAAGGCATCCCCTTAGATTCCAGTTTTTTGTTATAATAAAAATTGTTGGGTTATTTTTTTCCCTCATGTACAGTTTTATTTTAATTTCTCCTTTCTTTGATCACCTTGACATATGTCAAAGAGTATACACTGTTAATAACTTTTTAGGCACAATTCCAAATAGTTTTCCAAAATGGCTAGACTAATTCACAGTGCGTCTATTAGTGCACTTCTTTGCCAGTTTTCTGGTAGTCACTGAACCCTCAGTCGCTTTCATCTTTTGTCATCTTTGCTAATCTAAGGTTGTGAGATGGAGTCTATTAGTGCTCTATTAGTGATAAAAAAGCATTTTATTAAATGGCTAGTGAAAACTTGACTTTCTTCCTTAGAAAACTGTCTGTTCATATCCTTTGGCCATTTATCAGCTGGAGAAAAGTTCTCAGTCCTATATATTTGAATCAGTTCCTTATACAACTTGGATCTAAAACATTTGTCAGAAAAATTTGCTGCAAAATCTTCCCCCCCCTCCCCATTTGTCTATCTTCCCTCTAATTTTACCTACAACATATTTATTTGTATAAAACATTTTATTTTTATGTAATCAAAACCAACCAACTCCCCCACCCAAAAGAGGAAAATTATTTCTATATTGTTTTTAAATGCATTTTGCTATCTTCTGTTTAATGAATAAAATTTTTCCCATTCATGTTCAGAATTATGATTATTAACTGTGTATATATATACATATATCCTTTCATCTATCATTTTATACTTTTTTCTTCTCTTCATTCTCATGCCCCTCTTTACAAATAAGAATATAGTAAAAGAGTCAGTGTTTGTCTGACACATAATCTATAAATTAACGGGCCCATGCCATTCTATTAGAACTCTTCTCCCTTTGCACAATCTTTCATTAAAAGTTTGCTATTTGTTCCTTTCCTTTTATTTTTTAAATTCAAAAAATAGTTTTCATTTATTTTTAGTGTTCAACGTTCACTTCCCCAAGACTTTAATTTCCAAATTTTCTCCTTGCCTCTCCCCTACCAACAACCCAAGATAGTGTTCATTCTGTTTATAACTACTACCAACCTTCCCTCCCTTCTATCACACACACACACACACACACACACACACAACCTTCTCTTATCCCCTTCCCTTCTATTTTCCTGTAGGGCAAAATAGATTGTACACCCTATTGCCTGTGTATCTTATTTTCCAGTTGCATGTAAAAACAGCTGTTAACTTCCATATTTAAAACTATGTGTGTCAAATTCTCTCCATTTCTCCTGCCCCTCCCACCCTCATTGAGAAGACAAACACTTAGATATAGGTTATAAATGTGTGGTCATGCAAAACATTTCCATAATTGTCATGTTGTGAAAAACTAACTATATTTCCTTCCATCCTAACCTGCCTCCATTTTTTGTTGTTCTCTTTTATGACCTTGTCCCTCCTCAAAAGTGTTTGCTTCTGATTACTCCCTCCCCCAATCTGCCCTTGCTTCCATCATTACCCCCCCATACCCTTCCACCCTACTTTACCAAAGAGTAAGATAAATTTTTGTCCCTAATTGAATGTGTATATTTTTCCAACCTTAAGTCAAATCCAATGAGAGTAAGGTTCACTGGATTAATCTCACCTCCCCCCTTCCCCTCCATTGTGAAAACTCTTTCTCACCTCTTTTTTTTTTTTAAAGCAATTGGGGTTAAGTAACTTGCTCAAGGTTACACAGCCAGGTGTTTCTCAGTGGATGCTAAGTGTCTGAGAGACGATTTGAACCCCAGGTCATCCCGACACTGGGGCCGGTGCTCTTTCTCGCTGTGCTACCTGGCCGCCCCCTCACCTCTTTTATGTAAGATAATTTACCCCATTCTATTCTCCCTTTCTCCTTTTCCCAGTACATTCCTCTCAACCATTTATTTTATTTTTTAGATAGCATTCCTTCATATTAAACTCTTCCTGTGTTCTCTGTCTATATCCAATCCCTATATCCTAACACTGAGAAAGGTCTCATGAGTTACAAATATCATCTTTCCATGTGAGCAGTTCAACTTTAATAAGTCCCTTGTGATTTCTATTTCCTGTTTACTTTCTCATGCTTCTCGTTTTTCTTGTATTTGAAAGTCAAGTTTTTTGTTCAGCTCTGGTCTTTTCATCAAGAATGCTTCAAAGTCCTCTATTTCACTGAATATCCATTTTTCCCCTGAAGAATTATACTCTGTTTTGCTGGGTAGGTGACTCTTAGTTTTAATCCTAGCTCCTCTGATCTCTTGAATATCATATTCCAAACCCTTCAGTCCCTTAAAGTAGAAGTTACTAAATCTTGTGTTATCCTGATTAAATTTCCACAATACTTGAATTGTTTCTTTTCTGACTACTTCCCTTGACCTGAGAATTCTGGAACTTTACTCCAATATTTTTAAGCGTTTTTCTTTTGAAATCACAGGAGGTGATTTATGGATCTTTCCATTTCTACTCTCTCTTCTTGTTCTAGAATATCAGGGCAGTTTTCCTTGAAAAGTTCTTGAAAGATGGTATCTAGGCTCTTTCTTTGATGCTGCCTTTCAGGTAGTCCAACATTTTTAAAATTATATCTCCTGAGTCTATTTTCCAAGTCAGTGGTTTTTCTAATGAGGCATTTAACATTGTCTTCTATTTTTTTTTTGTTTCTTTGGTTCTGTTTTATAATTTTTTGATTTCTCATAAAGACATGAAGCATTAAACTCTTTTGCTGAGTAGGTGATTCTTGGTTTTAATCCCAGCTGCTTTGACCTACTGAATATCATATTCCAAGCCCTTCAGTCCCTTTATGTAGAAACTGCTAGATCTTGTGTTATCCTGATTCTGTTTCCACAATACCCAAATTGTTTATTCCTGACTGATTGTAATATTTGTTGTGGAGCCAAGATGGTGGAGTAAAAGCAGGAACTTATAAGCTCATCCTCGATTACCTCAAATAGCTGCAAAAAGTGACTCTAAACAAATTGTAAAGCTACAAAACCCACAAAGTAACAGAGTGAAATATTTTTCCAGCTGAGGACATCTTGGCAAACTGACAGGAAAGATCTATCACACCAGTCTGGGATTGGAACGCAATACCATGTGGGCCGTGTCAGTACAGACCTCAGGGGATCAAATCACTGGCAATTGTGGTGGTTTCCAGACTTCTCAACTGATAAATGTCAAAAACAAGTAAAAAGTCAGTGGGGAAAATTTGGAAGCAGATAAGAGAAGAGAATGATCTGGCTTCTCGCCCTGGGTCAGTGGAGGTAGTGGTGGCAGCAGCTGCTTCCAGAGCTCCAGGCCCACAGATGGGGGGGAGGGGGGTGCTGAACCAAGAAACTGACCAGAGGGCAACTGCAGGAATCTCATTAGAATCTTTATACTTTTTTTTTTTATTCCAAAGAGCTCTGGGAAGTTTCCATGTAAGATTTCATGAAATACAGTATCTAGGTTTTGTTTTTTCTTCTAATCATGATTTTCAGATAGTCCATTCATTTCAAGATTATTTTTCTTCGAACAATTCACTTGGAAGTTCCAATTCAGTCCTTGAATTTGGCTTTAGTATTTCTATTGTCTTATTGAGTTGTCTTTTCTTTTGGCATATTCTTATTTTCAGAGCATTCAGTTCTTGGGTATAGTTTTATGTAATCTATTTTAAGAGATCAATTAATTTTGTCATTCTTTTCCCCTTAGTTTGTTTTCATTTTTTTTAATCTCTTGTTTCATTTTGTCTAGGTCTTCATGTAATCCTTGTGACCAGGACATATTTTTTTCTTTGAAACTTTACTTGGATTTGTTGTGAAGTCAGTCTCTTTCTCACGGTTGAGATTCTGGACAAAGTCCAAGAGACTTTTGCTCATTTCATTTGCCTACATGTCGAAGGTGGAGGATCTGTGTTGGGGTTAAACATTGTTTCTGCCCTCCTCAACATTGTGAGTAAGCTTTGCCTGTTCTTGAGTGTGGTGGCCAAGACCAGGATCCTCCTTTAAGGGACGCTAGGGATGCTCTCATGCCGGGCTCTACCTAAGTGTTGCCTCTTCCCAGAAGGTTCTAAGGATGCCTCCCTCTATGGAGTACGTCTCCAGTTGCTCTAGGACTATTTCCCTGCCTTGTCTACTTCAGAGTTTCTACAGGATTCTAGCAATCTTTCTGTGAAACACTGGATTAAAAAAAGGAGTTTAAGGGTGATTTTCTTTGTTTCTTTTTCAAATGGCATATGTTATAGGTTTACTATGTTGTTTGTGGAAGTTCTCTATCTCTCTAGGTCCTAGCACACTGCCATCTTCCCCAGTGATTAGACCATGCACAATATGCCCTACCTAGGAATTGGAAATTCCAGGGATGCTTGTCAACTGAGGAATGGGTTAAGAAGTTGTGGTGTGTAATTATGAATGCTTAGTGAATCTGCTTCTTAGTATGCATAATAGAGAAGACTTCCTAACTACTTTAGAGCATGCAAGATATTTTGACTATATCCTGTCAGTTTACTGCATAGTAGTGCCTTTTAATGATGGCTGGCCTATAAATGAGTTGTATACAAACTATTCAAGGTAATTATCTTTCACTGTCATCTCTGATGGCTCTTGGGTATGACAGATAAATTATTCTGAGCCCCTTAGTGGGGAGAAGGGTAGCTGGCTCTTTTCCCCCTATCTGTTCACCATGTGAACCTTAATATATGGTACTTGTTTCTTTTGAGTTATTTTTTTCTTTACCTTTAGTGAATATCTAGAGTTTAAATGACCCTATGAGTTTCAAAAGGTCAGATGAGTCATCAACAACTGATGTCAGTAACATAGCCTGCAGCTAGGTACAGCAGGTAAGTCTAGTGATGAGCCAGATCTGAAGAGCAAACTGACCCAACACAGCAGTGAGTTGACCTGGCAACCATGACACTGTATTTTAAAAGCAATTGACTATTCCATATCTATAAGTGAATGTTAGGAAGATTCCATGAAGGGAGAAAAGTATTCCCTGAACCAGGAAGTATGCTCCTAGTTTTGGGATGAGGGAAAATGTTTTATGCCAAACAGTTTAAACTTGAGCCCACTCTCCATGTGGGAAAGAGGAATCTCAGTTTGAAGGATTTTTTTTTTTACTTCTGTCCATGTTATACCTTCTCTGAATTTATTAATACTAGGAAGATATCACATGGTTAATTGATATTGGAGAAGCTACTGGTTGGGGACTTATGAGTGATATTACTAAAAAAAAAAATCAGCCACCTTCTGAGAATTCAATCTGCTTTGGGGAGTAAGAGTTGAGAGACTGAGCATAGAAGGAGTGTTAATTACATACATTGCACCAGGTAACTCGTTCAGACTGCCAGCTACAGAGTAGGTGGATCAATGTGTATTAGTGGGAGTTGCCTAGTAAGTAAACTCCCTGTCTCAATGAAATCATAGCTCTGGTCAAGTCATCTAAATTCAAGAAAGAAAAAGAAAGAGGCACTGTGTGTATATGTACATCTATGTGTACATATGCAATATGTATACATTTAACATGTGCATGCATGAATTCATACACACATATGGAAAATGTGGGAATATATAGACACCAAATATCTGATAGTGACATAGTTTATACAAAGCATTTTGCAAACTTTAAAATAAAACCAAAAACACCTGAGTGTAATCAATTATTGTTGTTAATAACAAATTTATTGAGTTCAAGAAAGTATGACAGGAATTGTGGACAGAGAATGTTAATTGTGAATTGGTAGTATTCATTACAGGCTTTCTAGAGGAGATGAGACTTCAGTAAGCCTTGATGGAAGGGGAGAAATGATCTAGGTCTCATTGAGATATTACATACAGAATCAATGTTATTATAAATATTCAGCAATGATATCCAAAAGACAACTGTAAAATATTCCTTACTCATACAGAACACTAACCACTTCCCTATGGATCCTTAACAAATATTCACTGACAATGGAAAACCACAAGTGAAAATAGTACTCATTAACACAGACTCTCTTGAAGGCCAGAAAGTTTTATTTTACATTACTTTGAAGCACTCCTTTTCTTTCTTTTTTTACATAACATTAAAAAAAATCTCTCCTCTTACTTTTTACTTATTCAAAAAATTGTAGAGGCATTTTTCTTTATTTGTTAATAATTCATACTTTTCCTGTACAAATTCTCTGAGTCACTCTGTGGTGAGAATACGTTTCCTATGCTAAATATAAAAGCTATATTTAATCACTGATAGACTCACATATAGTCATATGAAAGTAAAAGATCCCAAACATTTCCGTTGTGATTTTCCACAAGCTGTATTAGAAAGAAATCTTTCTTATTTACTCTTTTACATATGTTCTTATTGCCCTGTCACAGACAAACATGTCATTATAATGAGTGCCGTTTCTGGTTTTCTGATATGTCTACTTCGATTTGCCTCCATTTATGAAAGGACTGAGACCAGATATCCTTTATCCCTCTCCTGACTCTACTTGTGATTCTCCAGCCTCCATCACCATGCTCTTATAAGAGTCCCTCTCCCCTCTCTCCACCATTTCAATTCTATTTTATGTATTGTCTTATTTCATTAGAATGTTGGCTCCATGAGGCTCTGGGGACTGCCCATCTTTTTGCTTGTTTTTGTATTACCCAGTCCTTGTAGAGTGTCCTACACAAAATAAGTGCTTACCAAATGCTTTTTGACTTTTGTAACAGTGACTATTCTAACCCACACTGCGTGAAGGTCAGATAGATTACATTTCACCCTCCCATCCCCCACCCCTATAGTGTTCTCCAGTATTCTTAAAAAGATTGGGGGTTTTCTAGGCTCATGTATTGTGGGTTTCCTTCATTGATGGTGTTCCCCTTTTCATTTAAGTGATTAACCACTTAATAATCAGAATGATTTTTAAAGGAATATTTACTTCAAAGATTCAAAGATTAAACAAATGTATTCCCACTACATGGAATATAACCCCCCACTCCTGCACTACTTTACATTGTGAGGAAGGGAAAGAGATTTGGCTCACAGTTTAGCTCAGTTTCTTAGTCCCATGTTTCAAGTCCAATGCCCCACTTTGTGTTTGATTCCCAAGCACTCTGGTTTCTCTAGTGTTCCCTGCCAGGCTGGCTGACTGCCATATCAAAGCTGGAATCCTGCCCTCAAGGTCACCATGGCTCAATTCTAGATTAGTGGAGATTCCAACTTCTGCGCCTAAAACTGAAAAAAAAAAAAACTAGACAGACATGCCAAGTCCATTTCTTGGATCCTCAAGGTACAGGGGAGAATTGGAAAAGACAGCCCATCCTCCCTCCCTGGTTATTCATGATAACCACTTTGTGTGGGCTTATGTTTGCCTAAAAGGCTATTTTATGGTGAACTTACACAGGGGAAGCATTCACATGGAGGTCAGAAGAAGAAATACAAAAACACTTTCAAGGTCTCTCTGAAGAGCTTTGGAACTCATTGTGAGAAATGGGAGACACTGGCACAGGACTATCCAACATGGCGTGCCTGCATCAAAAAAGAAGGTGCTTTGCCCATTGAGCAAAAGCAGAATTGCAGTTACTTAAAAGAAACATGAGATAAGCAACTTTAGAGACATCTCTACTTCAGATGTTCCTATGGAATATTTGTGTGCAACCTGTGGTAAAAACCTTCTGCGCTCATTTTGGTCTGATCAGCCACAGTGAACAATTGCACATTGTACCTTGATCCCAACAATGATGTCATTTTTGTCTTCATTGAGCACAAAAGGACAACAACCGTGAAAGTCAAGCAAAAAAATGTTTATAAAATGTTTTACAAATATTAAGTACAATAAAATATTAACTACTATGGAACTGGGACAACTAGGTGGTATAGTGGATAAAAGCACTGGGCTTGGAATCAGGAAGACCTGAGTTCAAATCCAGCTGTATGATCTTGGGCATGTCACTTCATCCCTACTTGCCACTGGAGAAGGAAATGGCAAACTGCTCCAGCATTTTTTCTAAGAAAAACCCCATGGAGATATCCACAGGGTTACAAAGAGTAAGACACGACTGAAATGACAGAACACCAGTAGCAACTGTGAAGGGAAGGGGGATATGTTACTCTGTGGCTCCAATCTGAGTAGTTGCGTTTCAGTCTAAACTGAATCTTCCCTCCCTGACCACCATGCCCTGCTCCCTCATACTCATCCACACTAACTCCAGAATCCAGATTCCATGGTTCACTGTGTTTCCATTGTACCCACCAAAATCCTTGTTCTATTGTTAACTAACTGCCTTTCCCATTAGGCAAGTGAATTATCCCTTTCTAAAACATTGTTGTTTGTATTTTATATTTACTTATATTCTTAGAAGTTATACAGCTCCCTAATCGAATATAAGCTCCTTGATGGCAAGGATTCTTTCATTTTTACAGGTTGGTGACACAATAGATAGAGCTCCAAGTCTGGAGTCAAGAAGACCCAAGTTCAAATCTGGCCTCAGACTCATACTAGGTATATGACCCTGGTCAAGTTGCTTCTACTTGCTGCAGTTTCCTTCTCTGTAAAAATGGGGATAATAATAACATTATCTCCCAGGGTCATTGAGCATCAAATGAGATAAAAATTGTGAAGAGCTTAGCACAGTACCTGGCATATAGTAAGTGCTATTTGAGAGTTATTTTTACTGTTATTATTATTATTTTGTCTGCATATGTGGCCAAAACACTTGCTTTATGCATTTGTATCCCTAGAGCATTGCATTGGATCTGGCACATATCAGGTGCTTGATAAATATTTGTCTAATTGAATGAAGTTGTATCCCTTAAATAAAAGATACCTTCAATTTTGATTGATAAAGGATCTATCACCAATATATTCCTGAATAAGAGCAATAATGTGTTATTAAGTACAACTTTCTGAGGCCAGTTGCTCTAAATTGGTTAATTAGGTAAATTTAATAAGCATGTAGTGTTTATGAATGTGTGCATGTGTGTGCATGTATGTGTGCATGTCTGTGTGCTTGTGTCTCAAATACATAATAATAATATATAATAAGAATGTAACTTCCTTGATTCCAGAGGATATTTTACTTTGTCTTTGCACCTTCTGGACCTACTACAATGCCTGGCACATATTACACAAATTTTTATGGTAATGAATTGATATTAATTATGTCCTTTAGCAGTATGAGAATATTTTCTTTTCATACTGAACTGACTTTTCCTCTTGCAAGTAAGTCTTCCTCATAAGAGTTCAGATAAATTCTGTAAAAAAAAAAAACCTGGTAATTATTTGCAGCCCTACATAGTCTGACTCAACATCAATCTTTCCAGAAAGATCAATGCCAATTATAACAATACATGCATTGCTGGTTCCAAACATTCTCAATCCAGCAGCAAACCTGTGTGCTATGGAGCAAATCACTCTTTGTAGTTCCACTGTGGGGAACACTAGCTTGGTTCTAACTTTAACTTCTGGTTACAACTACATCTCTTCAATTCTTCTAAGATTTGAAGACCATGAAGGAAATTTACCCAGAGGCAAAGAGTATCAATAAGTCAAATAAAGAAAGGTTCTCCTTAGCTTGATGCTGTGAGATTCATGGAGAACTAGATTTGCAATTGCCATCTATTTCCTGTCTACCAGAGTCAAATTCAAGTGTGATACACAAATATATATTTTTCTTCTATTTGATGTCACACATGATTCAGAAGCAGAGATTTCATATCCCTATAGAGATCCTTTATATGTATCCTTTCCTTTCTTTGAAATACCTTGAAATTGCTAAAGAATCTATTGCAACTGATTTCGATTATATATAAAAAGAAGAAGGAATATATTGGGCTCTTAGATTTTATCGAAATGACACATTTAATATATTTTCTCAAATGATTTTAAATTTTGAGGAGTTTTACTATTTGAGACTTTTGTCTTTATATTCCCAGGGTCTAGCATAGTGTTTTGCAGATTTTTTTTTTTTATCTGGCTCTATGGATTCATCAGCATAAGGAAATTCCAGTATAGAAACTACCATCCTTAAGGCGGGTTAGAAACTTAGCTATAACTTACTCTTTTATAGAATTGTGGAGTGAGAGAAAAATGGGGCAAAGAGAGTTGAGGTGACTTCTCTGTATTCTCACAGGTAAGGATGTTGTAGTTCTCCTGACTTGAAGACTAGCCCTCTTTCAACTACACCACATTACCTTTCCTAATGTTCTGCTACCCCTACTTTTTCTTACACATAGCAGATGCTTAATAAATATTTATTGGATTTATTCATTGAAGTCTGTGCTTTGGTTCTTCAAATGTCGTTGCTCTTACTATTGCTGCTGCTGCTGTTGTTTAAAGTAGTAAGTATTTTTCTTACAGACTGAGAGCTGAAAGAAACATATAATCTAGTCTAACCCTCTCATTTTACAGATGAGGAAACTGAAACCAAGAAAGGCTTAAGGGATTGGTCCAGGGTCACAAAGATATTGGGTAGGATTAGAGCCATGGTCCTCTAATTCTGGGTCTAGCACTCTTACCACTTTTACCACTGATCTATATCTTGCCATTGGACCCAGCTGGCTCCAGAGGAGAAAGTGAGGCTGATGTCTTTACACAGCCTTCCCTCATTTAAATACAATTTGCTTGCATGTCACATCATCACTTCCCTGATGTCATGGTCCCATTCAAGAAAGCAGGACAAAAAAAAAAAAACAACAGCTGTTATCACACTAACATAGGAAAGATGAGGATAACATTTATTTTTGGCCAGCTTGAAACCTCTGGCTTGATCAAGTTGTAGTCAATAGCACATACTTTATATTAGACAGGAATAAAATGGTAATAAAAACCATATTGGCCTGAATTGCCAATTTCTATTATTCATATAATTCAACCTCAGTCTCAATTCAGCAAACTTTTACTGAGGAGAGTAGATATTGAGTAGGTAGTAATCGAGGTACTGCAACTACAAAGATAAAAAAAAGAAATAGTCTCTGTGCTCAAGAAACTTCATTCTACTGAAGGATAAGAACATGTACACATATAAGAAAAGAGAAAATCTCTGCACTGATTTCTGGGGATAGGGCATAGGTATAATTTAAAGGAATAGTTTGTTAACAGCATAACCAGGGTTCAAGTACCTTCTGCGTCATAAACTAGTCATGTTATCCCAGGCAAGTAACAACCTCCCAATGACAGGAACAACCTTCTAAGAATTCAACCTCTATCATGATCATCATCAATCACCACCATCATATCCTCATCATCATTGTTATTACTAGCATTTATGTAGCACTTTAAGGTTTGCAAATAACTTTATAAATAGTACCTCATTTGATCCTTGCAACCTCCCTGGTTGAGAAGTGCTATTGTTATCCCCATTATACAGATGAAGAAACTGAAGCTTACAGAGGTTAAGGAAGCTGCTCAGAGTTACATGGCTAATAAATGTTTGAGGATCTGTATTGGTTGAGGGATTGATCTCATTAAGATTTCCCTGTACAAATGAAATCATAGGCCGAAGAAAAAAATAACAAAGGGAAAATATAGAAGGCTCTATATATGTTAGGTATTGAAAATGCAAAGAGAAAATCTCAATAGTTTCTGTCTCCAAGTAGCTAGTAACTCTAGATTTAAATGAACTAGATACTCTAACACTATTGGATTATTTTTTTAATTTACTAAAAAAAGGATAGGCTGAAACTTGGAGCTAATAAGTTGAAAATATTCATCACTTAAATCACTATGCCTTTTAAGAAGTATGGCTTATTTCCTCTCCTATTCAGTGTTTCGGTGAACACTAGTATGATCCTTTCCTCTAGCTTTCCAAAGGTCCCATATCTAAGTAAATTAACTGGAATTCAAATCCTTTTCCCCTAATATGTTAATATTAGGCCTTTGTACTTGGTGTGAAGTATATAGGTAAGTTTTCTGGCTTCTGACAATCCTTTTTTTTCCTTCTTGTTATTTTTCCATAACCTCTGGCTGCCTTCTGAGAATGTTAGCGGGTCAAAGTTGACACTGTCTAAGGACAATGTCTCTTTCCTTCAAACAGATAGGGTTTCTTCTTATTATTACATCAGCAAACAATGGAATAGCTTTTTGTTTCCTCATCTGTTCTTCATGACTCCCTGTGAAAAAGCTTCACCACCATAAGCCATCAGGAGAAAACAGATTCCTGGCAGATACCAGAAAGCAAATATTTCTGCTTTGTAAAGAGCCACAGAGAAAGGCTTGAAACATAGAAAGCATCATGGTTTTAGTCTTACTCAAAAGTCATAGTTCCTGAAGTACCTATTACACATAAGGTAAGGAATCTAGCCATTCAGGACACCTTGGAAGCATAAGAGAAATACTCTCTGTGTGGTCTATGACTCGGGTCACTGATCACAAAGACAATAAAATAATATCCTGAGGCTCATGATGACATATTATTATTATTATTATTATTATTATTTTCCTGGAAGAGAGTGTTTCCAACTTACCATCAGTAAGACATGAGTGCTTACTTATCTAGTAGTGGAACTGAGTTGTCCATACTTCCTTTCTGTGTTCTCCTTGTAACCAACAGCATATGCATTCATAGGAGAATTATGACTGAGGAAGAACTTTTCCTAGGCAATAAATAACTGTTTTGTGACCTTGATAAGTTATTTGCCTATTGCTTTGTCTATTTCCTCATCTCTGAACTGAGATCATTATATATGACCTATGAATTTTTTCCCAGCTCTAAAATCTATGTTTCTTTATCTAACTGGAAATATAACTGGAGATTTGAAACTTAATAACACCAGGCTCTAAGTAACTATACTATTCACATCAGTTTTAAAGTAAATAGTTTAAGATCTAATACCACCATTAACAAGGCTGGCTCTCTGGGAACTGCTGACATGCATGTATCATGGTATTGCAGTATACTGAAGGTGAAAAGGGGAAAGATATAAGGAGAATTAAATGACAATGGCACTGAATAAAATATAATTAATTATGAAGTCTGGTGCATGGCTTCTGTATAGTTTAATTTTAATTTATTTTCAAAGACTATGATTAATATACAAATGATGATGATGATATCTGAGAATTGTATGAGACTTTTAGTTAAAAAGGCATTTTCACATTTTATCTTCACAGAATCCTTTGTTTACCAAGAGCTTGGATGTTATCACTACTTTACAAGTGATGAAACCAGAGCCTAAGGAGGGGAAGGAACTTTTCCAAGGTCATACACTTGATCAGTACTAGAGCAAAGGCTTATTCTTTTCTCTAAAACCATTGCTCTTTCCATTTTATCATATTGTGTTTAATTCCTACAATGTATTTGTGCTCTAATTACGTTTTTTTTTTTAATATTTCAGCAAATCTTAGTATTTTAGTATCTAAGATGGTCTGACGATCTGTCTACAACATGCCCAGGAGTAAGTAACTTCCGCACACTATACCTTGGCTTTCCCTTCTGTGAAATAAAAGTCATGGCCTTCATTGCCTTGAAGAACCTCCCCAGCTCTAGTATTCAATGTATCTGTGTTCTGTGTCCCTATCTTCACTTCAGTTTACTGACTTCAGAAGTTCATTTTCTGAACAAAGCTAAATGTCCTTTAGGACCTCAGACTAGGTAAACTAAATATTTGTAATGAAATCACTTAATGTGGAGGAGGAGACTATATGAATTGATCTTCTCTTGTGGCTTCTCACTTTACAGGGATATTAATACTGATAAAACTCTAATCCAAAATGACAATAATGACAATAAGGTTATAAAGTTAAAGCAATAAATTTTTCAAAGTTTAATTTCATTTTATATTTATGACATTAATGAGAGATTGTTTTATGGCATAATCATTATGGTATAAACAAGCATAAGGGCAAAAATTCATTAGTTTAATCTGTTTTTCCCTTCCATCAAATTCTTAGAGTATTGGTAGTTGATTGAAGAAACAGAGACCCAGAAGCATTAATATCACATGATAGATAAGTGACAGTGCTAGAATCAAGGTCTTCTGTCTTCTAACCTAATACTTCTTCTAGATCGATGTCCAGATCTATACATTTGAGGGATCATTCATCTTAGAACAGGAGGGCAGGAAGGATGAGAACATATGGGAAAGCATCTTGGAAAAGATGTCACTTGAGTTGGACCTTGAATAAAAAGAAGGAACTTAAACATCTTATGACCTAGGTGTCATCATATGCATATACATGAAATACATATAGATATCAATAGAATAGATAAATATAATCAGCTTGATGGCATAGTAGAGTGAGACTTCGTAGTAGTGAGACTTAAGGCCTCACTCACACGTACTAGTTTTGTGACCTTTATGGAGAGTAGTACCAGTAAGATACAAAATAGCTATGAAAAAAATCCATTTTGTCCCAAGATTTAATCTCAGATTAGTCCTATAACTAGTAGCTAAATTCAGCCATTAGATATAAAGAAAGAATGAAAGGTTTTAGCTAATAGTTTGAGAAATATATCCAAAGGAAAAGAGTCTGGGTCCACTACACCTTGATTCTCATTAAAAAATCCCTTTGGGGCATCTAGGTGGCATAGTGAATAGAGCACTGGCCCTGGAGTCAGAAGGACCTGAGATCAAACCTGGCCTCAGACATTTAACACTTACTAGCTATCTGACCTTGGGCAAGTCACTTAACCCCAATTGCCCTGCCTTCCCCCCTCCAAAACCAAAACATAAAAAAAGAAAAGAACCTTTTCCCATCCCTCCTAAGAATAATCCTTCTTCATCTTTTTCCATAATTGCACTCCTTCTTATGCCCGTGATCAGGAAATAAGTGATTCTTAGAATCTTTTTCCCATCTGTATGGAAATGTATGTGATAGCTGTTTGTTTCTTTTTATACCTCACCAAGTGCCATACCCTAGGGAACATCAAGTTACTACCAATACTAATAGAACCTTCCCCCTTTAGTGTGTGTCCTTCCACTAATGCAGCTTTGAAACAGAACTATAACTTTTAGACTTAGAAGGTTGCTTGAGGCACTAAGAGGTTAACAACTTGTTCCTGTTCCCATAGGTATCATGAGCTATAGGCTAGGCATGAAACCAGGTTTTCTGCCTCCACATCTACTTTTGTCTACCACTTGATGCTTCCTTTCATTGACACTCACTGCCTGTTATATAGTCATTGAAAGTGATTAGGTAGCTAAAGAAATGTTTAGGTCAGCATTAGTTGGTAGGGATGTGAACAAAATAGAGAACAGGTTGTATCAAGCCAGAAAATCTTCTTGAGTTGTCAGAATACTTTCCCAATATTATATTTGGTAGAAGAAACAAAATTATCTTTTCATTCTTAAACCAAAATCACAAATTCATTGTTACTGTTCAGTCATTCAATTATGTCCAACTCTTTGTGATCCCATGGCCAATAGCACAGCAGGCCCTTATATGCTCCACTCTCTCTTGTAGTCTGTCCAAATTCATGTTCATTGTTTCTATGATTTTATCTATCCATTTCATCCTCTGCTTGCCCCTTCTCCTCTTGCCTTCAATCTTTTCCAACATCAGGGTATTTTCCAATGAGTCCCATCTCACTAGGTGGTCAAAGTTTTTAAGCTTCAGCTTCAGTATTTGAATTTCCAGTAAATAACTTAGATTAATTTATTAAAGTATTTTAAGAATTTATATATCAAGTATATTGATAAAGTACTTATTTGATCTCCTTGATGTCCAAGAGACTCTCCAATTTCTTCTCCAGTACCACAATTCAAAAGTATTGACTCAATTTGCTTTATAGTCTTTATTTTCTTTATAATCTATCTCTCATGGTCATACATTACTACTCTAAAAACCATGGCTTTGGCTACTCAGATAAAGCAGGGTCATGTCTCTGCTTTTTAGAATGCTGTCCAGATTTGACATAGCTTTCCTTCCAAAGAGTAAGCATTTTTTTTTATTTCATTGCTGCAGTTACCATCTGCAGTGATCTTTCAGCCCAAAAATATAAAATCTGACACTGCTTCCATTTCTTCTTCTGTTTGCCAGGAAGTGATGAGAGCAGTGGCCAGCATCTTAGGTTTTGTTTTTTTGTTTTGTTTTGTTTTGTTTTGAATGTTAAGCTTCAAGCTAGCTTGTACACTCTTCTCTTTCACTCTCATCAAGGGGCTTCATAATTCCTCTTCACTTTCTGCCATCAAAGTGGTATTATCCACCTATATGATATTGTTCATATTTCTCCTGGCAACCTTAATTCACACTTCCACTAGAGAAGGAAATGGCAAATTGTTCCAGTACCTTTGCCAAGAAAACCCTACGGACAGTACAAAAATGATAAAAGAGATGATATTGAAACTTGAACCCCTCAGGTTGGAAGGTGTCCAATACACTACTGAGGAAGAGGAGAGAACACAAGTTACTTCAAAAAGTGACTGGGTCAAAGCTGAAAGGAAGACCAGCTGCAGATGAATCTAATGACAAAAGGAAAGTCAGAAGCTATAAACATCAATATGGCATAGGATCTTGGAATGTAAGATCTATGAACCAATGGTCATGTGGTAAAATGGGAGATGGAATCCTTGATTCTTGATTAATCCTTGACATCTTGGGTGTCAGTGAAATTATATGGATAAGAATGGATAAATTAATTCAGCTGATCATTGCATATACTACTGTGGGCAAAAATACCTTAGAAGCTATGGATTAGTCCTCATAGTCAATAAAAGGATAAGAAAAGCAGGACTGGGTATAATCTCAAAAAAGACAGAATCACATCTTTTCAAATCCAAGTCAAACTGTTCAGTGTCACAGTAATACAAGTCTGTGCTCCAGCCATTGATGCTGAAGAATCCAAAGATGATCATTTCTAAGTACAACATCTTCTAGAAATAACACCCCAAAAAAGTCACACTCATTATAGGAGATTGTAATGCTATCGTATCAAAACATAATTGGAATAAAAGGCAAGTTTGCCCTTGGAGTATAAAAATCAGAATGTACCATAAACCAGATCCACCTTTCCTGAGGCTCTGCAAAATTTGAAGGTTAGCATCAGTAACTGTACTAGATATTTTCATTTAAATATATTTGGAGAAAAATGTAAATATATTGGGGCAGGTTGGAGGGAGGCAAGCATGGAGAGAGTTCTGTTAGAATTCAGGCAGATTTGTATGGTCAATGCTCAGTTTTCAAGATTAGATTCCAGAATCTAAGGCAGGTCAAAGCAGAAGTGACCGTGTCCAGATAGAGTTTACAAGTTCTAATTACTCATTATTTCGTTCTTGTTTAATGGTAAAGAATTATGGCACCCTAGGGGAGTAATAATTATGTTAGTTCTTGTTGAAAACTATAAAGTTAGAAGAGATAAAAAAATAAATTCCGCTAGGTAAAAGGAAAGGGAAAGAGACTTCCCAGAACATTAAAGAAAATGAATGCCAGCAGTTTGAGATGATTATCTCTTCTCATATCATTTCTCAAGGTACCACTGATACTTGAAAAGATATTTCAGACTCTGGTAAGTGAATCTTATTACAGCTATCCTCATAAAAATATAGTAAAATTATTACTTCTTTCCCCTTTTTAAAAATTTTTAAAATGCTTTATTAACTTCTGATTTACATCATTCATTTCTGCCAGATTTTGAGTTACAAATTATCTCCCTGTTTTTCCCCTACCCACTGGCCCAAAATAGCAGTCCCACAGGATATCCCCTCCTCCAATCTACTCTCTCCCATATTTTCTCCCATATCCCTTTAGACTTTTCCAGTGGATCTCTATGCCTAAGTACCTGTATATCTTATTTCCCAATTACATGTAAAATAGTATTAATAATAGTATATATATATATATATATAATATACATATATTTGAATATTTGATTTTAAAACTTTGAATTCCAGATTCATTCCAATCCTTCCTTTACACCCACCCTTACTGGGAAAATAAGCAGTTCAGTATAGGTTGTACATGTGTGGCTAATGCAAGACAATAACATAGTAGATATACTGTAAAAGACTGACTATATTTCCATCCCTCCTATCCCACCTCCCATTTGTTCTATTCTCTACTTTGATCCCGTCCCTTTTCAAAAGTGGATGCTTCCAACTTCCCTCCCCCCCCAGCCTGCCCTCCCTTCCATCATCCCCACTCTCATCCCCTCCCCCCCTACTCTCCTGGAGGGTGAGTTACCCTATTAAGTGTGTATTTCATTCCCTCCTCAAGCCAAATTCAATGGGAATAAGGATGACCCACTGCCTTTTGCCTTCCTATTCTTTCCCTACATTGTAACCATTTTCCCTTGCTTCTTCTGTATGAGATAGTTTACCCAAATCTGTCTCTCCCCATCTCCTCTCATTATATTCCTCTCTCACCTCCTAATTTCACGTTTTAAGAATCATCTCTTCCTGTTAAATTGGTCCTGTGCTCTCTTATCTATGTATACCTGTAAACATATATACACACAGTCACATATGTATTCATATGCCCATATACATATATATATATATATATATATATATATATATATATATATATATATGTATGTATTCCCTTCAACTACTGAGAAAAGTTTCATCAGTTAAAATGATTGTTTTTCCATGTAGAAATGTTAATAGTTCAACTTTGATAAGTTTCTTATGATTTTTTTCCCCTATTTACCTTCTCATGCTTCTCTTGCTTCTTGTATCTGAAAGTCAAATTTTCTATTCAACTCTGTTTTTTTTTGCAAGAATGCTTGAAAGTCCTCTATTCCACTGAATGTCCACATTTTCCCCTGAAACATGATATTCAGTTTCACTGGGTAGGTGACTCTTGGTTTTAATCCCAGCTCCTTTGACCTCGGGAACATCATATTCCAAGCCCTTTGATCCCTCAGTGTAGAAGCTGCCAGATCCTGGGTTATCCTGATTGTGTTTCCACAATATTCAAATTGTTTCTTCCTGGATGCTTGTAATATTCTCTCCTTAATCTGGGAATTCCGGAACATGGCTATAATATTCCTAGGAGTTTTCTTTTTGGGATCTTTTTCAGGAGGTGATCAGTGGATTTTTTCAACCTCTATTTTGCCCTCTTGTACTAAAACATTTGGGCAGTTTTCTTTGAGAACTTCATGGAGGATGTTTTCTAGGTTCTTACTTTGATCATGGCTTTCAGGTCATCTAATAATTTTTAAATTATCCCTCCTGGATCTATTTTCTAGGTCAGTGTTTTTTTCCCCATAAGCTATTTCACATTGCCTTCTCTTCTTTCATTTTTGGGGATCTGTTTAACAGCATCTGGATTTCTCATAAAGTCATTAGCTTCCCTTTGCTCCAATCTAATTCTGAAGCAATGATTCTCCTCAGTGAGCTTTTGAGATTCTTTTTCCATCTAGCAAATTTAACTTTTTAAGGCATTCTTCTCCTCATTGCCTTTTTGAGCCTCTTTTACCATTTGAGTCCATCTGTTTTTTAAAGTGTTATTTTCCTCAGTCAGGCTGTTTACTCTCATTTCATAATTTTCTTGCATTGTTCTCATTTCTCTTCCCAATTTTTCCTCCACTTCTCTTATCTGCTTCTTTTTTTTAATCAATCTGGTTAAGTAACTTGCTCAAGGTTACATGGCCAGTTATTTCTGGGTGTGGTGCTGAGTATCTGAGCCCGGGATTCGATCCAGATCAACCCAACACTGGAGCTGGTCGTCTTACACACTGAGCCACCTGGCTTCCCCTCTTATCTGCTTCTTAAGGTCCTCTATGGCCTGTAATCAGCTCATATTTTCCTTTGAAGCTTTTGGTGCAGGACTTCAGATTTCACTGTTTTCCTCCTGTTCCATGCTTTGCTCCTTTTTGTCCCCAAAATGGGACTGTAATGTTGGAATCTTCTGTCTGCTTTGTATCCTTTGCCTGGTCATATCACCCCTCAGTCACTTGACCCCTGAGCTTTTTGCCACAGTAGGACTCTGCCACCAGACAGGGGAGCTTTCATCCCAAGCGCTGGGGTTTTCTCAGCTGCCAGAGGTATTAGATGCATGCCCTCTCTGAGGTCTCCACATGCTCTGGCAAGCTGGATACACACCCCAGGACCTCCACCGTAGACTGCAATCCAGATCCAAGAAGGTTAAAGCAAGAGTGATTACCCCTCAGACTGGTGCTTGGTCCCCCTACATTTCCAGGCCAGTAGCTGAAGCTTCCATGTGCCGCTGGCTCACTGTGCCAGGCATCTCAGTGGCTTCTCGTCCCGGGGGCAAAAGCCAAGCACTCCCACTTACTGGGTCCCAAAGTCCAGTCTGCACTGACCTCTCACTTTGTCCTTTGAATCTATGTGTTAATAAATGTGGAAACAGCCACAGCTGTGGCTGGTCTGGAGTCCCTTCAGCATGTGGCTGATCAGGCCTACCCTGGGGCTAAAGCCTTGGTGTGGGGCTGGGCCCGGCTCCCAGAGTTCTGGGCTGGATTCCTGCGGCCTACGGGGCTTTCCTCAGCAAGAGGTTAGCTCCTCTGTGTCATTTGGTGGGTTCTGCAGCTCCAAAGTGTGTTTAGAGTCCCATTTTCTCATTGATTTGGGAAGGTGGAAGCTGGAGCCCTGGGGAGGTCATGCTTCTACTCTGCCATCTTGGCTCTGCCCCGAAAACCTATTATTTTTTAGGAAGCATTTGTCATGTAATAAGTGGTCTTCCATCAATTTTATCTTTGAAGATTTATTCTGCAAAGACCAAAGGGGGGGAAAAGATATTTTTTCCCCTAATAGAATTGCCCACTGTGATATATACAAAAGGAAAAAAAAGGTTAGCATGCCTGTTTATGAACTAATAAAACTGAACCTTTAATGAACTTCCATTCAAAGCATTTTCTTTGGCAGGCTGCCTGTATACTTCATTTCATATTCTCTTCTTATTGAATGTGAATGCCTCAAGGGGCTATTCTGTAGGATGCTTTGTATTCCCAGAATCTGGCATAGTGCCTGGTACATAGTAGGTGCTTAAATGCTTGTTGCTTGATTGATTATCCAATTAATGTGTGAATTGCTTTCAGGAAATTATCCTCAAAATCTATGGGACATTTTTTTTGCAATATCCTCAATGTTGGCAAATCTTGATCCTTTAGTGTTGTAACTGATTTTTGAAACAGCCAAAACTTATTTATGACCAGGTTTTGTGATTAATTTAAGTGATGATGCTATGCAGTAGTCAAGTCAGCAAGCATTTATCATATACTACACTCTGTACTAAAATTTCCTCAATGTAGACTTAGCTACTTTCCCTTTCCCCACTTGTAATGGAAATGCAAATTTGGAAGATCTTCCCTGCCCCTAGGCTAAAGTGCACCTGAAGCCTGGGGTGGGAGGCTTGTTTTTCAGTAGATACTTTTTGATTGGCCAGTGGGTCAATAAGGTTGTTACATTCTCTGAGCCAGAGAAGGCTATATAAGCCCTGATGTGAGGCTTTGTTTTGGGGGCTCACTTTGAGAAGTGTTCTGTGATTTGATCTGTATTCTGGGAAGCTGTTGTCCAGAGCCCCCCCGGCTTTGAAAAACCCAGATGTGGAAACCCAGATGTTGACTGGGTATGGATGTAATGGTTGGACATTTTGAAATCTGTCTACTTGATCTGTTTCTGTCTTGATAATTCTGCCTGTATACTTTGAAGTTTGGGGTGCTGACCTTTTTCCCCTGAACAAGGTAAATGATATATGTCTGACTGATTAAAGTAAGCTTGTTAACCCATTTTGAGTTGCTTTCCTTTATCAAAGCAGATCCAAGAACCTGTGGTGGCAACAAACCCTGAGGACGCTTGGGGTGCTTGCTGCTACACCACTCTTCCTCTTCCCTAGCCCAAAAAGACAAGTCAACCTTCCTCCAAACTTAATTATCCCATGAAATTAAAACTAGAACTACTGATGACAATTCTTGGTCACCTAAGTACAGAAGCTTAGCACACAAGGAGCTACACTCAAACCTTGATGCTCAGACTGTCATGACACCAAGGTGAATTCAGAGCCAAAGAAGCTGCCGTACCAAAATCAATGCTAGAGCCTTGCTGAATTCACTTTCCATTGATATTGTTAAGTAAACTCCTCACCTTATCAATGTGGTTAATCTAATAGGAAATGGGCTGTGTTCTCTAGGCACTGATGTTGAATAGTGTGGTCCTTATAGAAGGGGGTGCCAATAGTGCCCATGAAAGCACACTGTCCTCTGCACATATTGGAAATGGGCCTAAAACAGCCCTAGGCACTAACACGGTGAGGGAGGAGAAGAAGCAGAAACATGCCCATGACAGTATTGGGTCCTCAGGAGATTAGGCAACATGATAATTTCCAGTGGTAGGAATGCAGTGGGGCATCTCTGAGGAATATGCAGTAGATTGGCACCAGGGTGCAGGCAAAGATGAAGGCAGTGATTCATATTCAGGTCCATTGTAGTCTTTTGTTTATTATAACCTGGAACTGATAATGCCTTCAAATTGTTTTCATTATAGTACTAAATGGTTAATTTGTATAATTATTTATATAATTTTCTTGCCTTAGGGGGACAAATGATGGGATTGCTCAAAAGTATTTCAGTTTCTAAAGACGGGGGGTGGGTAAAATTGTCTCTGCAAAGTCATCTAGTCCCCAAAGAAAAGAAGCAGTTTCTCAGCAGAGACCTCTAAAGGAGCAAAGATGTGGCATTACTCTCCACATCTCCATACTTCTTCCAGAAAAAGGAAATTCCTGGGTAGTGAGTAGTAAGCAGTGTTACAGAGCAGGTCTTGATATTAATCTGGTATCAGGATAGGCTTCATGGAAGAGGGCAATGACCTTATCAAAAATGATTCAAAACTGTGTTGAGGATTTGGGTCAGGATTCGAAACATGATCATCTTCACTGTTCTAATATTTCTGATGCTATGCCTGTTTTCTGCTTTACATCAGGAAAACCCCTATGAACCAGAAATATTTGTCATCATCTGCCATATGGACCTGATCATTAAGATCTTTGTCTTTCCAAAAGGGGGAGGGAAATATTAGACTCTCTGGTCTCCATTCTGCTCCGTATACATTTACTTGTTTCCAGGCCAATACATTGCTTGTTTTTCTTTTTTGATGTCTTTAAAAAATGTATTCTAATACCACTAAGTTCCTACTCCAATGTTGCAATCTATGCCAGAGCCCTCACATCTTCTAGCTTAGGATTCTTCCATTAACAGACCTGAGGTTGTTTATGTGGTGGAAAGTCAAAAAGAAGGTCCTTTGACTCTAAGAGGTGGGATGTGGTACTAAGAACATTTACTGAAGTCCCTTCCATGAAGACTAGGCTAGCTTTCCACCTATTTTGTAAACAAACTGTCCTGCAGGTGTAATTTGTTTTAGGGAATAAGCTAATTGACATAGTTTCCTAATCACCCATGGGCAAAAACCCATTGCAAAAGGGTTCAGTGTTTTTTCTCAGGTGTACTTTTGATCAGAATGCCACAGTGGCAAATGTGAAAGCAGAGAAGTTACATTAAACTGAATCAGTGCTGTATCTCTGCTAAAAAGTGTTTTCCATGTTGTTGTTAAGTAAATTTCTTTTGTCACTTTGATCCCTTTAGATAATCTCTGAGCATCTGATTTTGTCCCAATCCTGAACCTGACCTGAGTCAGGCTTGAGGGTCAGACCAAAGTGAGACTACATGGTAAGGATATGGACTTTTTTGAGTAGCTGAAAAACTGTCTTTGGAAGCAATAATCAAAGAAAAGTTCCAGAAACATATTTAGTAATGCCTAGGTCATTGAGATGAGCACTATTTAGAAGCATATAATTCATCTGGCCAGTCTTTTAACTTTTTTAAATTTCAGTTTATTTATCTATAAATTGCGAATGTAGAGAGCTTTACTTAACCTTAAAGTGCTATAGGAATGCCAATTATTTATCATCATCATCATTATGGTTGTTGTTATTGACTGAGTAATGTACTAAACAGTTCTAGGCATGGTATCAGAGAGAAGTGGTTCAAATTCCATCATGATATGACTATAAATGCAAGTCACTTACACTCTATGTACCCCTGTCACTCCTTAGAAATAAGTCCAAATTTGGGGCAGAGTGTCAGCCTCAGTAGAGAGAATTCCCAGAAGGAGAGTTGTATATGCTATCATAGATTTGCTTAATACACACATGCATACACGCATACACACACTTATAATTAAAGTCATATTTTAAGGTGTCTTAGATACATGGTCTTAAACAAACAATCAATAAACAATGAATAAAAGCTGCTTCGAGTCCACCATGTCTTCCGGGTTATAAATAGGAATGAGGAATTAGGAATTTAAAAACACTTCTCTCTGTGTTTGTCTGAGATTTCCCCTTGCAGAGTCCAAACTGAAGGTCAGAAATAACTTCCTAAAAGAAGAAAACTCTCATTATGCCTACTTAGTAAGCAGAGGTAACCATGTTTCTTCCATAGCTACCACTTTTTTCAGGATGTGGAAAGCAAAGTAAAATTTTATATGCCTATATATTCACATGGAGAAATAGCATGACTCTTCCCTAACAAAATTCTTCTGCTATGCAAAATTATTTTTCTCAGACAGAACTAATTAAATTAGTTGGTAGTATTTCTTTATGGCCAAGATCTATCTACATCTCACCCCAGGGTTTTTGCTTTCAATAAACAGAACAAAAAGTCAACATTGTATGAATGTGGGGAATAGGAACACTGAAATGAAACCCAGCAAATATCCTTTCTTTGATAATACAACTTCACTTAAGTTCCAGGTCTCAATTTTTCTTGCCTTATATTTATTGATCCTCTATTTTACTTCAAAACCAATGATCAAAGACTTTGAAATGAATCAATTGGTTTCTCCATGTCAAAATAAATGTTATTAATTATTGAAGGAGTTTTTTTAAATCTCATTTCATGGCTTCAGAAGCTGGGTTAATTGTCTCCTCATTGAGGCCACTGTTGAATAGGCAGCAACCTCAGAGGGGGCAAAAAAATTGAAGCATGTTGATGGAAACAGGAAAAAAAAAGTTTCTTTTGCTTCCCTCACTATTCTTAGTTGAAGTACTAACCCATTTTAAATACATAATTTCCAAATCCATGACTTTTGCCAGGTTTTTAGTTGTTTTCAATAGGAACACAGAGGTATTAAGAATTTGAATCACATCACATTATTTGGAAAAAGTAAGTACTTTTTAATACAGAGAATTTTAAGTTGGAAAAGACTCTAGAGATCATCTAATCCACATCTGTAATTTCATAGATGAAAAAGTGAGGTCCAGTGAGACTAAATAATCTATAGGAGTCAAACCAAGTTATTTGTTTCCAAATTCAATGCCCTTTCAAGCCACAGAGACTGGTGGGGAGGGTTGATGACTAGTGTTTTAAGGATTAGAATTCTTGGGTTTAAAATCATAAAGATTTTGCCAGACATTTTTTTAATCCCATGAAGTTAGTTGTGATTTTTCTAAATCCAGCACTTAATTTCTTCTGGACACTTAAAATGGCTTGGATTAAGTGACTAATTTGCAATCTTGCTGTTTACAGGTTCTCCCACCTTAATTCTGTTTTCAAAAAATAAAATAAAAAAAGCTAATAACAGTTTTACTGTTTTAATGTTGTATTAAGTTTCTTGTTTTATTGTTGGTGTGCAATTCATATGCATCTTATGATGAAATAGTGTGATGATGACATGAACAAGGGGTCTTAGAATCACAAGATGCAGAATTTAGCCCAGATCCTGTCATTAACACACAGTAGTACCTTGAATGAGTCCTCTCTTCTCTCTGAACCCCAGTTTAATCATCTGTACCATGACAGGATTATTAATGATCTCTGAAGGTTTCTTCCAACAATGACATTCTATGATTTTATAACAGGAAGTGGCTATTCTATAATAGAACAGAGAAATAGAGAAGACCTCTGCATGGACTGAGGCACCCATTCTAGGTTGTAGAAGTTCTGATTTCAAAGGGTTCAGAGAACAAATATCTAGGATCTCACAACTATAGAAGGAAGTATGTGTAAATGGAGGACGAAAAGGTCAGGATACAATCAGAAAATTACAATCTAGTACAATTTGATTAGAACATAGAACAAATCCAAAGGAAAAGCAGGGGAAGGTAGGATAAAGCTAGATGGTAAAGGGTTTTAATTCCATATTAAGGTATGTGGAGAGGGACAGAGACAGACAGACAGAGACAGACAGACAGACAGAGAGACAGACAGACAAAGAGAGAGAGAGAGAGAGAGAGAGAGAGAGAGAGAGAGAGAGAGA
>NW_027185809.1:10461739-10472261 GCF_028583685.1 Petaurus breviceps papuanus
GAGAGAGAGAGAGAGAGAGAGAGAGAGAGAGAGAGAGAGCTTAGAATATGATGAGGAAACATTCAAAATCATCACATAACTGTAATTTTTAAAAATCAATCTAGCTACCAGGGTTTGGGAGTATTATTGCTTAACTTATAATTATTGCTTAATATAACTTACTTGAAAGTCTTACAGAAACACAGACTCTAAGAGCTGGAAGGACCTTCAGAGACCACCTAAGCAAATGCATATCTAAACAAGATTCCCTTATCCATCATTCTCAAGCAAACATTCAGGCTCCCTCTAAAGATCTCCAGAGGTGAAGAACTTTCTACCCAAGGCAGCTTATTACACTTTGGGATTGCTCTAATTATCAAGAAATCTTTCCTTATATTAATTTGAAATCTTCTTCTCTACAATTTCAACCCAGTACTCTGAGTTCTGCCCTCTAGTAATTCTTCTTTCACATGACAATCTCTCAAATACCTGAAAACAGCTCTCATAGCTACCTTCTGCTTGTTCCTTTTTCTTGGCTAAACATTCTTAGGCCCTTCAAGAGAAACTCCCAGTGACATACTTCCCAGTGTTCTCAATGTCCTAACCCTTCTCCTTTTATATGCTCCAACTTACCAATGTCCTTCCTAAAATGGGACACCCAGACCAGAGTCTAATACTTCAATTGTGTTCTGACCAAAACAGAAGATGGTAGGCCCATAACGTCCATCACTCTAGAACGACTGTAGGTTCAGACAAACACACTCACACTCACGCACCCACCCAGACACACATACACACCCACATCCCCACCCCCCCCCCCCCCCCCCCCACAGATGCACACACACACACACACACTTGCATTAACTTTTAAATATTTCGATGCAACTAATAAACTTTGGCTTCCACAGTCTCTTTGTTGTGAAATCTCCAGCCTTGAAATCACCAAGAAAAACAAGCCCAAGAATGTGATAACCAATACTAAATTTCCAGACATACAAATCTCTCACAAAAGAGAAGTGGGGACCCTCTCCTTAACTATCAAAGATGATGAATTTCTTTTCAAAAGCCTTTTGTCAGAGGAACACCAGGGGCATTCCATTTCCCTTCTAGACAGTGAGTGAAGTTGCATATGTCTGAGGAGTCTCATTAAGATAATTAAGAGAACAGAAGTCAGCAGCTGAGCCAAGGCGAATATTTTTCAAGCCTACACAAGACTTGTGCCAACGAGACATTTCTCCTGCCTTGTGCCACCTGACAAAGCCTGGGAGTGGAACAAAGATTTCCAGAAGCAGCACTTTGGCAGGCTTCTGAACTACAGTTATGAGCAGTGCCCAAAAGCCGAGCTAGCATGTTGCAAGATCTGGCCCTGGACATTGTCTTGCACGTATTCACCTTTCTGAGAGTATTTAAAATCCTATTGATATGATTTTTCCTCAGTAGATCTAGGAAAATAACATTTTGAAATGATTAAGTAAAATCTTACTTTATACCTTGTTTCAGTAAAAGAATGAGCTAGTAGGATCATCAGACAATAGTTTTAGAGTGGGAAAGGACCTCAGACATGATCAAGCTTTACCTAGTCATTTTACAGATGAGGAAACTGAGGCTGAGAGAAGTCAGACATGCAAAAAGTACTAGAGTTAGGCTGTGAACCCAAGTCATCTGATTCCAGAGGGAGCTATCTCAACTATAATTACACATCTAATAAATATTTAAGATGAAGTTTAGTCCCAGTTCTTCTTAACTCCCTATCCATGAATCTATTCAACAAATTGTTGTTCCTTTTTATATTTTAAGAGTTAAACACTATGGGGGAATCTAAGCTTCAGTTATTATATCTGTAAAATGGGGATACCTGCAGTATCCACTTCACAAAATTGTTGTAAAATATAATCAAACAGAAAGCATTTATGACAAGTCTGCTATATTCCAAACCTGGGCCTGCCAGGCTCCATGTCCCTTCTCTATTTTACTCAATGCTTGGGATTCAAAGGATGTATATAACGTACTTTACAAACTTTAAAATGCTACATATCTGACAGTTATTATTAGAATCAGCTCTATGGTGAAAAAGAATAGGAAACTGCAGAGATTCTCATCAATTGGGGAATGGTTAATCAACTTGTGGTATATGATTGTGACGGAACACTATTGTACCATAAGAAATGAGGAGCAGGATGATCTTAGAAAAATATGGAAGTCATTATGCTTGCCATCTTAAGGTGGGGGCTAGGGGAGAGATGGGGAGAAAATTTGGAACTAAAAATCTCGTGGAAATGAATGTGGAAAACTAAAAGTAAATTTTAAAAATTTTGTAAAAAAAGAAACATATGAATTGTCTTGCACAAAATAATTCAGAGCAAAATGAGCAATAGTGAGAGAATGTTGTATACTGTTTATAGTAATATTACTTTTTCTCATTATTAAATTTTATTTTTAATTTATGTAATAAAATAAACATTTACATATGATAGTACAATAAAAATATGATTGGACATGAAACTGAAAATATGTTATATACAATTTGCTAACAAAATTATCATATAAATTTCATTTTTTTTCTTCCTTCTCCCCACTATAGATACGGCTAACATTAGACACAAATGGTTGTGTGTATTTGTGTGTGTGTGTGTGTGTGTGTATAAAACTATTCTATACATACTTCCATTTATCAGTTCTTTTTCTGCATGCAGTCTTTCTTTATATGTCCTTCATGGTTAGTTTGGGTATTTATATTATTCAAAATAAATTACAAGTTCAAAGTCTTTTTTATTAATTTATTTTTAGTTTTCAATATACGCTTCCAGATTTTGAGTTCCAAATTTTCTCCCATTCTCTCCCCTCCCCCACCCAAGACATCATGCATTTTGATTAACCCTTTCCCCAATCTCCCTCACTTCTATCACCACCCCCCCTTCTCTTATCCCCTTCCACTCTATTTTCTCGTAGGGCAAGATAGATTTCTATACCCCATTGCCTATATATTTTATTTCCCAGTTGCATGTAAAAATAATTTTAATATTCATTTTTAAAACTTTGATTTCCAAATTCTCTCCTTTCTTCCCTATCTGAGAAGGCAAGTAGTTTCATAAAGGTTATACATGTATAGTCATTCAAAACACTTCCATAAAAGTCATGTTGTGAAAGACTAACTATATTTCCCTCCATTCTATCTCTCCCCCCATTTTCCCATGCTCTCCTTTCACCCTATCCCTCATCAAAAGTATTAACTCTGCAATCTGCCCTTCCTTCTATAGTCCCTCTGCTTTCTTATCCCCTTTTTCCCTCATTTCCTGTAGGGTAAAATAGATTTCCATACCCAAGTGAGTGTGTATGTTTTCCCTTCCTTAAGACAAAGCTGATGAGCATAAGGTTCACTAATTCCCCCTCACCTCCCTCCTCTTCCCCTCCACTGTAAAAGCTTTTTCTTGCCCCTTTTATGTGAGATGATTTATCCCTTGTGCCTCTCCCTTTACTCCTTCTTGCAGCACATTCCTCTCACCCCTTAATTTTATTTTTTGATATCTTCCCTTCATATTCAACTCACCCTGTGTTGTGCTCTCTCTCTCTCTCTCTCTCTCTCTCTCTCTCTCTCTCTCTCTCTCTCTCTCTTTCTCTCTCTCTGACTCTCTCTGTCTCTGTCTCTGTCTCTCTCCATATAGATAGATAGATAGATAGACAGACAGACAGACAGACAGACAGACAGACAGATAGATAGATAGATAGATAGATAGATAGATAGATAGATAGACAGATATATCTGTTCCCTAAAATTTAGAAAGGTCTCATGAGTTACAAATATTGTCTTTTCATGTAGGAATGTAAGTAGTTCAACTTTAATAAATCCTTTATGATTCCTCTTTCCGATTTACCTTTTTCTTGCTTCCCTTGAGTCTTGTATTTGAAAGTCAAATTTTCTCTTCAACTCTGATTTTTTTCATCAAAAATGCTTGAAAGTCCTCTATTTCATTGAATATCTATTTTTTCCCCTGAAAGATTATACTCAGTTCTGCTGGGTAGGGGATTCTTGGGTTTAATTTTAGCTCCTTTGACCTCCAGAATATCATATTCTGGTAGGTGTAAAATGATAACACTAGGTTGTTTTAATTTTCATTTTTTAAGTTAGGGAATTTTTATGACTATAAGTTGTTTTTATTTCCTCATTGGAAAAGTGCCTGCTCATATCCTTAGACCATTTATCTATTAAGGAATGACTCATATTTTTTTTCAAAGTTCTTTATGAAGTTTACATATGAGAACTTTATCTAATATACTGTCTATAAAAATTTTCCCAATTTCCTTCTTTCTGATCTTGGTTACATTTTTTTTATTTGTTCAAAAATATTTTAATGTAATATAATAGAAAATATCTGTTTTACACCTAATTTTGCTATCTCTTCTTTATTTGTAAATTGTTTGCCTATTCATAAGTCTGGTAAGTAATTTGTTACATGTTCTAATTTTCTTGTAAAAATCTCTCAATGTCAAGTCTGAATTATGAATGTAAAAGTCCCAGACGCAAACAACAGGTACAAATATGTCAAATAATATGAAAATAAGTGGAAACTAATTTTTCAGATTCACTGAATTGAGGATAATTAATATAACAATAAGCCAAAAAGCTTCAATCATATCATTCAGTCTCACTGAAGTTACAGTAGTGTTTGTAAAAACAAAATTTTAACTTAAGTTGCAAATGTTAAAGCACGAAAAGCTAGTAGAAAACTGACTTTTGGCACATTTTCCATTAGCTAGAGGGTCACATTTGACAATTTTGGACAATTATGCAACTCAATTTGGTCTGTTGACAATTAACCCATGAGACAGCTGGACATTCAATTTAAAAGCTTCTATCACAGTTATAACTTTTCCCATGGCATCCCAGAAGTTACACTGTTCCATCCTTGGCTATCCCCTGGGGTCAGGGTCTTATCTTGTGGGGCTTCATAGCTACAGCTCAGATCCTGGCTCTGGGCCCCACAAAAAGCTAACTATAACTTCAGAAATTATCCTTTTAAAACGATCCTCTCTATTCCATTCTTCTGTTTTTTTTTTATTTTTGGAGGTGCAATTGGGGTTTAGTGACTTGCCAAAGGTCACATGGCTAGTAAGTGTTAAGTGTCTGAGGTCAGATTTGCATTCAGGTCTTCCTAAATCCAGGGCCAGTGCTCTATTCACTGTACCACCTAGCAACCCTTCTCTGTTCCATTCTTAAGGAATGTCACTGTGGTTCAGACTCTCTGATAATACTTCATTTTTACATCTTATGATATTTATCCCATCCTGTCTTGTACTATAGGTTATTTGTGCACTTCCTGTTTCCATCCTACTTAGCTCTCTTAATGATAACTGATATTTACAGAGGGATTTAGGGTTTCAAAAGCACTTTATATATATATTAGCTAATTTAATTCTCACAATAAACTGGGAAGGTGAAGTGTTACTGGTATCATGATCTCCATTTTATAAGTGAGGAAACTGAAGCTCTTGGGATTGAGTGATTTTTTTCCACGATGAAAGGGATAGTAAATTTCACAGGCAGTATATGATGATAATGATGATGACGATGATGATGATGATGATGATGATGATGATGATGATGATGATGATGATGATGGTGGTGGTGGTGGTGGTGGTGGTTCACATTTCTATAGTTCTTCAAGGTTTGCAAAGCACTCGATATTCATCACTTCTTTAGATCCTCACAACAACCCGGTGAGATAGTGAACAAGTAATAAGCATTTATTAGTTATGTACTCTATGCTAGGAGCTGTGCTAGGCTCTAGAGATACAAAGACAAAAATGAAATAACTTTTGCTGGCATTCCTCTGGGGGAAGCAACATTTACCTACGTAAGTGTAAACAACAGACATACACAAGAAAACACAGTGAGGGAGAATGCTTATGTCATCCCCATTTTACAAAACGAAAAACCTGAGCCTCAGGGAGGATAAATGAGTTTCCCAGGGTCACACAGTAACTAAGTGTCAGAGGCAGGATTGAACCACCACACTTCCTGAGTCTAGTTATCTATCAACTTCTGACTTCAAATTCAGTGTTTTTCCCATTATACCAACCACACTACCTCTTACCTTTATGTAGTCTAAGGTCAAATCCCCTAGCATACTGAGTTTTATTTATTTTTGCTATGCCTTTGTGCCATATACCTTCCTATACTTAATAGCTAGTCCAATATTTGCTACATCTAATGGAAAGAACACAAAGACATAATTTAGAAATATTTAGGAGGAAAGTTAAAACATCCTGTGACTTTTTGAAGCAGCATTTTAAAAACCTTTGATTTGACTATGAATACAGAGAACACTTTAAAAACACATAAGAAAGATAAATATCTATATTCAGGATCATGCATTCTACCTAGTTCATCATCCTGTATTTTAGCATTTGTGCCACAGCAGAGACATATCATCAAAGACAATGAATGTGAACTAACAGAAGACCCCACAGGCAGGAGATATTCAAACCAAATAGTAGTCAGGCTTATTTATAAGTTCATAAAATAAGGACTTGGACCTTCTAGGCATAGTCCCACCATAATGAAAAAAGTCTGGCTCTGGAGCCATCTCATCTACAAAACCTATAGAAAAGGAGAGTTTACAAGGTATGTTACTAGGCAAGACATAGTAGCTCTTTGAGTAAGGGGCAGAAGGCAAGTATGTAAAAATATAAATTAAAGCTGAGAGGGGTCATATAGGTAGCCTAGTTTGAGCCTCACATTTTTCATATTTTAAAAAAGGGGTGTGGCTAGGTGGTGCAGTGAATAGTGCACCAGCCCTGGAGTTAGGAGGACCTGAGTTCAAATTTGACCTCAGACATTTAACACAAAAACTAGCCATGTGACCTTGGGCAAGTCACTTAACCCCAATTGCCCTCCAAAATGCAAGGAAAAAAAAGACGACGACTAGAAAATTTAAGTGACTTAACTCACATTACTCAAGTAGTCAGTATGCATGCATGTTCAGTCATACCTGATTCTTCACGACCTCATTTAAGGTTTTCTAGGCAATAATAGTGGAATGGTTTGTCATTTCCTTCTCTAGCTAATTTTACAGGTGAGGAAACTGTGGCAAACAGGATTAAATGACTTGCTAGTCAGGGTGACACAGCTGATATGTGTCCAAGGTAAGATTTGAATTTAGGAAGAAGAGTCTTCCTGACTCAAAGTCCAGTCCTCTTTATGCAATGTGCCACCTAGGTACCCTAGATATTAAGTAGTGGGGGTACAACCCATTTATCCTGATACAAAAGTCAGTGCCTTCTCCACTGCCTTAGTATAAAACTTGAAGACTGAACATTTTTATGAATACTGCATTGTTTTTGTGAAGTCCCCAGTCTCTCAGATCAGCACTACAAGAAGAGATTGCATTTGGAGGCCACCTTACCAATGACTAGCAAATTAAGAAAATGATGAGAGCTGAACAAACCATTTCAGGAAGAGTAAATACACCAAATGAAATACATCCTAGCGTAATGGAGGATCCTGGCAGTGGAGATATTCATAGTGCTTTATAAACTTCAAAGTGCTTTCACATAACTTTTTATTTGATCCTTCCAAAAACCACATGAGACAAGATTTGAAATTAGAACTTAATTGGGGGCAGCTAGGTGGCACAGTGAGTAGAGCACCAGCCCTGGAGTCAGGAGGACCTGAGTTAAAATCCGGCCTCAGACACTTAACACTCACTAGGTGTGTGACCTTGGACAAGTCGCTTAACCCTAATTGCCCCACCAAAAAAAAAAAACTAAGATTTAATTATCCTATAATGATAAGATTCTACAGCTGGAAGGAAACTTGGAAAACATATATTTCAAACTCTTATTTTATAATTGAGAAATTGTGGCTAGGGGAGGTATAATGATTTTGGCCAAAGACACACAGTTAGGAAACAGCAAAGCTAAGATTCTAATCCATTTTATTAGACCCTTGAATAATGTATTTAGAATTAGAAGAAGCCTCAGAGGCCATTAAGTTCAGCCTCTTTATTTTACAGATGAGGAAACTGGGGGCCAAGGAGAAAAAGTGACTTTTCCGATGTTACACATTAAACACATTTGACACAGGATTCAAAACCCTGTTCTCTCTTCGAGAGCCATAAAATTAAGAGGAAGAAAGAAAGCAACCAAGGGAAACATTTAAATATTAGAAACCAGTAGATGAGGAATCACATTGTTTATCAGTTTCCATCATACCATGTCATCTCTCAGTTATTCTCACCCTTTCATAAAGAAAGTAAACCATAATGAATTAGCTCCCAGACAAGAGTGATTTTCTTTCCAAGTCCGAGGCATTTCTGAAATATCCTTGACAAAGTAGCTGATAGTATATAGCATAAGGAGTGATCTTGAATTTTCTATGTCTGTTACATTTTGGCCACTACAACAATGTGTCTCTGGTCATGGCTTCTGACTATCTCAGTAAAAAAAGAGAAAGCATTTCCAATTAAATTTATGCAAATGTACATGATAATAATGCTTCTTGGACTGATTGTAGTCTTTTGACAGAGCCAAAGCCAAAATACACTTGCAGTAAGAAATCATTGAGACAACCAAATGATATCCAAATCAGCCCTTGGCACAAAGAACATCAATACATTACTTATCCAATCATGTTCAGTCTTTTGACTTTTTTTGTCAGTCTCTGAGCATTGAGATATCTCTTCTTTGTCAGTCTAATAGAGCCTCCAATGAAAAAATGTCATTAACGGAAGCAACTTTCAGCTTTTCCAAAGACCTTTGAGCCTGAAATTCTAGAAATAAATTATTTTAATCTTCCAAGTATGATCAAACAGCCTATTCCTATCCCAATTTTTTTCTTCTTTAGGAACACCTCAATTATTTCATTATCTACAAAATTATCAAAACAAAATTTAGTTTAATTTTAAAAAGTATATGTCATAACTCCCCATTAAAATCTAATAACTTCCTATAACATAAAGACTATGCTAACAGAAACCAAGTTTTGGTAGATTCTATACAACTAAAATAGTTTTAAGAACAGGTGACATAATGGATTGCCTTTCTTTCATTCAAGTACCAATCTAGTACAGTTCAGAAACATTCACCACTAGAGGGGCTCCCTTGTGGGAAAGCTACTAAACTTGCTCTTTTTTGTTGTACAGGGCAAAACTAGGAGCCACAGATGGAAGTTGTAGTGAGGTGAAATTTGCCTTGATGTAAAAACAAAAATCATGTACAGATGAGTTATTTTGGAGTGAAATGGGCTGCCTCTAGGCAATTCCACTTCATTAGACTTCTCCAGAGAAAGGCTGGATGACCACCTGCCTGGCATGTTGTAAAAGAGATTCTCAGTCAAATATGGGCTAGGTTGCATGGCATCTGGCATCCTTTTTAACACTGAGATTCTTCAACTGCTCATAAGGAAGTGAATATTTAATATTTTCTTTGCTCTTTGTTTATGCTTCCTTGAAGTTCCTGAAAACCTCTCACTCAGGTACAAACAGGTAATCAGCAACAATGAAGGAATGACAATATTGAGGCAGTTATGAATTACAATTTTTTTTAAGAATCTGATAACTCTTTACTTATGTAGCACTTTTAATACATTCAAATCACTTTCACAATAGGAGTGAGAGGTATAGGATGATAGCTCTATGAGACAGATAGAGAGATCAAGTGAAGTTTCTTTGAGGATAGGGGAGAACAGACATTTTTTAAAGAAGCAGGGAAACAACCAGACTCAGAAAAACTGGAAGAAATATGTGAGGGAGTGGGGGTGAAAGAAGGGACAATCTGCTGGAGAAGAATCGATAGAATGGTTTTACTTCAACAGAATGGCAACAAAACGTACTAGACATTTGCTCTGATACCCAGAAACTCTTAAACATCTCCAAAATAAACATTCTGCACAAAAGATGACAATTTTAGTTGTCTCCATGGTGTAGGACAGAACCTGAAAAAAGCAAACAGACAAAAACAACCAAGAACCTATGCATTGATGCTTTTTGACCATGACCTTGCTTATGTCATGATAAAAATCTGCGAAAAAGAGAAACTGAGTTCCAAGCATGATGAATTTATTAGCATGGCTGGTAAATACCAATAAATCAGATCAAAGACCACTCAGTAGTCAAGGAAAAGTCAGAGAAACTCTTTTTAGAGAATTTACACAGTAACTATACAAAGGCATTTCATTCCTTATTGGGTGGTTCTCCTTACATCAGTTCCATTCCAGGTGACCAACATCCCATGACTAACATAAAAGTGTCAAGGTGGTCAAATATCTAATGACCAGATTGACTCATTTGCCCCCAATTTTGAAATAGGCAACTGAAGTTACAGGCTTAAGGAAGCTCAAACTCACACAATGAGAGGGTGTAATGGGAATGCAAATTTGGAAGATCTTCCCTGCCCCTAGGCTAAAGTGCACCTGAAGCCTGGGGTGGGAGGCTTGTTTTTCAGCAGATACTTTTTGATTGGCCAGTGGGTCAATAAGGTTGTTACATTCTCTGAGCCAGGAGAAGGCTATATAAGCCCTGATGTGAGGCTTTGTTTTGGGGGCTCA
>NW_027185809.1:10472661-10492412 GCF_028583685.1 Petaurus breviceps papuanus
TGATTTGGTATGGATGTAATGGTTGGACAGTTTGGAAATCTGTCTACTTGATCTGTTTCTGTCTTGATAATTCTGCCTGTATACTTTGAAATTTGGGGTGCTGAACTTTTTCCCCTGAACAAGGTAAACGATATATGTCTGACTGATTAAAATATGCTTGTTAACCCATTTTGAGTTGCTTTCCTTTAACAAAGCAGATCCAAGAACCTGTGGTAGCGGCAAACCCTGAGGACGCTTGGGGTGCTTGCTGCTACAGGGGGTCAACCAATACCAGTGGATTGATCATTAATCCATAAGAATTTGACTAAACTTTATTAAAATAATACAAAATGAAGTGGAACATCAATTTTTGATTTTAAACTTCCCTCCTTCACTTCACATGCTACCAGTAGTAAGGCTACACAAGGTAAAAACAAAGCTCACCCTCACATCCCAGTCCCATCCCTCTTTCCAGTACTTTGGATACCCTCACTCCAGACAGAGTTTCCACAATCCTTCAGAAGTGTGTCAATTAAAAAGGTTCAAAAGATATAATTTCTCAGTAATTTAATCATTTTATTAATAAGGCCAGCAAGTTTTTTTTTAATAAAAGAATGGCCATTTGGTCACCTCTCTTAGATGAAAGACAATCATAGTGGAGAGGCTCACAGTTTATATACCTTCAAAAGAGTTCCTCAGGTTGGGAATCAGTCATGAACAATTAACAATTAATGAGAGAATGAATATTACAATAAGGGGCTTGATCTGAACTTTGATTATGTCATCCATTTTTCTCCCATCATTGGGCAATCTATTCAAAGAATTTATGCCCCACCCAAGCCTGAGAGAAATTAAAAAAAAACAAAAAACTACTCCACCTGGATAGAATTTGAACAAGAAAATTAATCCATTCTCATCATCTGCAATGTCCTTCAAGAGACTAAACTTTTTAAAATCAGTATTTTAGAAAAAGGGAGTAACTCTGGGTCTCCCCAAATCATTGATTCTTAATAGCTATTTCTCTCATGAGCAAAAGTCTACCATGAGTCACAATTCTGAAGCAACAGTGCTATAAAGTTCAAAACTGCTAGCGATAAGCCAAAGAATTAAGGAACAGAAAAAGTGGGACAGGAAATAAATCTAGCTGTAAAGGAACTTCCTGGTCCTGATAGATTCATAGAAAAATTTTATTAAGCTTTTAAGAAGTAGTTAGTACTCATACTTCATAAATTGCTCTCAAAATTTGACAAGAAAAGCACCCTGCTGGAGTCCTTTTAAGAGATAAATATAGTCCTAGTTTCTAAAGGAGAGAAAGATGAAACACAAAAACCAAAACAAACTATAGGTAAATATCATAATTGAACACTGACTCAAATAATTTTAAATAAAACTTGCCAGGGTGTGTGGAGACCTCAGAGAGGGGACCCATCTAATACCTCCAGCAGCTGAGAAAACTTCAGCATTTGGGACGAAAGATCCCCTGTCTGGTGGCAGAGTCCTACTGTCGTAAAATCCCCAAGTCAAGTAATTGAGTGGCAAAATGAGCAGGCAAAGGAAACAAAGCAGACAGAAGATTCCAACATTACACTCTTATTTTGGGGACAAGAAGGAGCAAGGCATGGAAGAGGAGGAAAACAGTGAAGTCAGAACTCCTGCACCAAAAGCTTCAAAGGAAAATACAAGCTGTTTACAGGCCATAGAGGACCTTATGAAGCAGATAAGAGAAGTGGAGGAAAAATTGGGAAAAGAAATGAGAACAATGCAAGAAAATTATGAAATGAGAGTCAACAGCCTGACTGAGGAAAATAATACCTTAAAAAACGTACTGACTCAAATTGCAAAGGAGGCTCAAAAAGGCAATGAAGAGAAAAATGCCTTAAAAAGCTGAATTTGCCAGATGGAAAAAGAATCACAAAAGCTCATTGAGGAGAATTGTTGCTTCAGAATTAGATTGGAGCAAATGGATGCTAATGACTTTATGAGAAATCAAGAAGATCCAAACAAATGAAAGAATAGAAGGCAATGTAAAATATCTCATGGGAAAAACCACTGACCTGGAAAATAGATCTGGGAGAGAGAATTTAAAAATTATTGGATTACCTGGGAAATCATGATCAAAGTTAGAACCTAGAAAGCATCCTCCAGGAAATTCTCAAAGAAAACTGCCCTGATGTTTTAGTACAAGCGGGCAAAATAGAGGTTGAAAGAATCCACCGATCACCTCCTGAAAATAATCCCAAAAAGAAAACTTTTAGGAATATTATAGCCAGGTTCTGGAATTCCCAGATTAAGGAGAGAATATTACAAGCAGCCAGGAAGAAACAATCTGAATATTGTGGAAACACAATCAGGATAACCCAGCATCTGGCAGTTTCTACACTGAAGGATCAAAGGGCTTGGAATGTGATATTCTGGAGGTCAAGGGAGCTGGGATTAAAACCAAGAGTCACCTACCCTGCAAAACTGAGTACTACGTTTCAGGGGAAAATATGGCCATTCAGTGGAATGGAGGATTTTCAAGCATTCTTGCTGAAAAAAACAGAGTTGAACAGAAATTTGACATTCAGATACAAGAAGCAAGAGTAGCATGAGAAGGTAAACAGGGAAAAGAAATCATAAGGAACTTATCAAAGTTGAACTATTAACATTCCTACATGGAAAAACAATAATTGTAACTTATGAAATTTTTCTCAGTAGTTGAAGGGATTAGAAAAAAAAAATATATATATGAGGGTATATGGGAATATGTTTACAGGTATACATAGATAGAGGGCACATGACCAATTTAACAGGAAGGGATGATACTAAAAAGGCAAAATTAAGATGTAAGTGGAATATAATGAGAGGAGATGGGGAGAGACATATTGGGGTAAACTATCTCATACAGAAGAGGCAAGGAAAAATGGTTTCAACAGAAGGGAAGAACAGGAAGGAAACAGGGAATGGGTGAAGCTTATTCCTATTGAATCTGGCCTGAGGAGGGAGTAAAATACACACTAAATAGGGTATCTCACCCTCCAGGAAAATGGGGGGGAAGAGGATGAGACAGGAGATGATGGAAGGGAGGCAGGCTGGGGGGGATGGAAGTTGGAAGCACCCTCTTTTGAAAAGGGACGGGATCAAAGTAGAGAATAGAACAAGTGGGAAATATAGTCAGTCTTTTACAATATATCTACTATGTTATTGTTTGGCATTAGCCATGCATGTACAACCTATACTGAACTGCGTATCTTCCCAGTAAGGGTGGGTGACAAGGAAAGAAGGAAATGAATCTGGAACTGAAATGTGTGTGTGTGTGTGTGTGTGTGTGTGTGTATACTATTATTAATATCAACATTACATGCAATTGGGAAATAAGATATACAGGCACTGGGGCATAGAGATCCACTGGAAAAGTCGAAAGGGGTATAGGAGAAAATATGGGAGAGAGCAGATTGGAGGAGGGGATATCCTGCGGCACTGCTATTTTGGGGAGGGTAGGGGAAAAATGGGGAGAAAATTTGTAACTCAAAATCTGGCGGAAATGAATGATGTGAATCAGAAGTTAATAAAGCATTAAAAAATTCAAAAGCATTTCTATATAATGATAACAAAAATACAACAAGCAATAACAGAGAATACCATTAAAAATAATAAAAAATGCATAAAGTATCTGGAAAACAACATACCTGAGCAAGCAAAAGACTTATATAGTTTCTATAACAAATGTTCTTTAAAGAATTTTTTTTAAAGCAATTTAAATAGCCGGGGGAATATTCAGTGTTCATGGCTAGGCTATGCCCATATAATAAAAATGATACAAAAATTAATTTATACTTTTTTTCATTAATTTGCTTACTTTTAGTTTACAGCATTCAGTTCAACAATTCCTTGAATTTCACATTCTGTTCCACTCCCTCCACTCCCCCCCTCCACCATGGAAGCATACAGTTAAGTATAGAATCTGTAAATACTTTCACATTAGAAATTAGTCAGGTTATAAAGATGGATTGTATCAGATAGAATGAAAAATGGTAAAGAGGAAATACAACCAAACAAGAAAAAGAAAAACATAAGGTAGTTTGCTTCAATCTGTATTCCAACTCAATTCTTTCTAGTTCTTTCTCTGGATGTAGACATCTCTCTATCAGGAGTCTTTTGGGATTGACTTATATCACTGCATTGCTGGGAAGAGTCCAGTCTATCAAAGTTGGTCATCATACATACGTTGTGTCTGTAATTGTGTACAAATTTCTCCTGGTTCTACACTTCTCACTCAGCATCAGTTTGTATAAGCCTCTCCAGGTAAATACGAAGTCCATCTGCTACTCGTTTCTTACAGCACAATAGTATTCCATAACATGCATATACCACAACTTGTTCATCCATTCCCCAATTGATGGGCATTCCCTTAATTTCCAATTCTTTGCTACCACAAAAATAGCAGCTATATATATTTTTTGTATATATGGGTCTTCCTCTCACTTCTATGATCTCATTGGGATATAACCCCAGGTATGGTATTGCTGGGACTAAGGGTGTGAAATTATCGATAGCCCTTTAGACATAATTCCAGATTGCTCTCCAGAAAGGATGGATTAATTCACAACTGCACCAGCAATGAATAAGTGTCCAAATTTGCCCACATCCTCTCCAGCATTTGTCATTTTCCTGTTTTGTCTCCTTAGCCAATCTGGCTGGTGAGACGTGTTACCTCAGAGTTGTATTGATATGCATGTCTCTAATCAACATTGATTTAGAGCATTTCTTTATGTGGTTATAGATATCTTTAATTTCTTTCTCTGAAAACTGCCTGTTCATATCCTTTGACCATTTATCAGCTGGGGAATGACTTGTATTCTTATAGATTTGACTCAATTCTCTGTATATTTTAGAAATGAATCCTTTATCACAGACATAGGTTGTAAAAATTCCCAATTTCCTACCTCCCTCTTAATCTTGGTTACATTGGCTTTGTTTGTACAGAAGCTTTTCAATTTAGGTAATCAAAATCACTTATTTTGCATTTTATAATGCTCTCTAATTCTTGTTTAGTCATAAATCTTTCCCTCTCCACTAATCTGACAGGTGAACTATTCCTTGTTTTCCAAGATTGCTTACAATATCAACCTTTATACCAAGATCATGTACCCATTTAGGCTTGATTTTGGTATATGGTGTTTGATAATGATCTATGCCCAGTTTCTGCCATACTATATTCCAGTTTTCACAGAAGTTTTTTGTCAAATAGTGAGTTATTATGTCAAAACAGGGGTCTTTGTGTTTATCAAACAATAGATTACTATAGTCATTGACTGCTGTATTTCATGTGCCTAATCTATTCCATTGATCCATTACTCTATTCCTCAGCCAGTACCAAGTAGTTTTGATTACTGCTGCTTTATAATACAGATTGAAATCTGGTATAGCTAGTCCACGTTTCCTACCATATCTTTTCATTAATCCCTTGATATTCTGGACTGTTTGTTCTTCCAAATGAATTTTGTTACTATTTTTTCTAGCTCTATAAAGAGGTTTTTTGGTAAATTGATTGGTATAGCACTAAATATATAAATTAATTTAGGAAAAATTGTCATTTTTGTTATATTAGCTCAGCCCAGCCACAAGCAATTGATAATGTTCCAATTCGTTAGATCTGACTTTATTTGTTTGAAAAGTGTTTTGTAGTTGTGATCATATAGGTCCTGAGTTTGTTTTGGCATGTGGATTCCCAAATATTTTATAATGTCTACAGTAACTTTAAATGGGATTTCTTTTTCTATCTCTCGCTATTGAATTTCATTAGAAATATACAAGAATGCCAAGGATTTATTTGGGTTTCTTTCATATCCTGCAACTTTGCCAAATTTATTTATTGTCTCAAGTAGTTTTTCACATGATTCTCTAGGATTCTCTAAGTATATCATCATGTCATCTGCAAAGAGTGATAGCTTGGTCTCTTCTATGCCTAATTTTATTCTTTTGATTTCTTTTTCTTCTCTAATTGCTACAGCTAACATTTCTAGTACCAGATTGAATAAGAAGAGTGATAGTGGACACCCTTGTTTCACCCCTGATCTTATTGGAAATGCTTCTAGTTTATCCCCATTAGATATAATATTTGCTGATGGTTTTAAATAGATGCTACCTATTATTTTAAGAAAGGCTCCATTTATTCCTATACTTTCTAGTGTTTTTAGTAGGAATGGATGTTGAATTTTGTCAAAAGGCTTTTCTGCATTTATTGAGATAATCATGTGGTTTCTGCTAGTTTTATTGTTGATATGATCAATTATACTGATGGTTTACCTAATATTAAACCATCCTTGCATTCCTGGAATAAATCCTACCTGATCAAAATGTCTTATTCTTAAGATAAGTTGCTGTAGTCTTTTTACTAATATTTTATTTAAAATTTTTGCACCTATATTCATGAGGGAGATTGGTCTATAATTTTCTTTCTTTGTTTTATCTCTTCCTGATTTAAGTATCAGTACCATATTTGTGTCAAAAGAAGAATTTGGTAGGACTCCTTCTTCACTAATTTGCCCAAATAGTTTGTATAGTATTGTAATCAATTGTTCTTTAAATGTTTGATAGAATTTACTAGCAAATCCATCTTTCCCTGGAGATTTTTTTCCTAGGGAGCTGACATATGGCTTGTTCAATTTCATTTTCTGAAATGGGGTTATTTAAGTAATTTCCTCCCTCTTCAGGTAATGTGTGCAACTTTTATTTTTGTAAATAGTCATCCATTTCTCTAAGATTGTCAAATTTATGTGCACACAATTTGGAAAAATCATTCCTAATTACTGTTCTGATTTCCTTTTTTTAAGGTAGATTCTCCCTTTTCATTTTCAATACTCATAATTTGTTTTTTTCTTTCTTTTTTTATCATATTGACTAAGGGTCTATCAATTTTATTGTTTTTTTTTTTCATAAAACCAGCACTTAGTTTTATTTATTAATTCAATAGTTTTCTTAATTTTAATTTCATTAATCTCTCCTTTGGTTTTCAATATTCCTAATTTAGTATTTAATTGGGAATTTTGAATTTGTTCTTTTTCTAGGTTTTTCAATTGAATGCCCAATTCATTGATCTCCCTTTAATTTAATCATGTATGCACTCAACTTCCCCTAAGAACTGCCATTAATGCATCCCACAAATTTTGGCATGTTGTCTCATTATTATCATTATCTTCAATGAAATTACTGATTGTTTCTATAATTTCTTTTTTGACCCACTCATTCTTTAGGATTAAATTGTTTAATTTCTGATTAGTTTTTAGTCTGTCTTTCCTTGGCCTTTCATTGCATATAATTTTTATTGCATCATGATCTGAGAAGGATATATTTAATATTTCTGCCTTACTGCACATAATTGTGAGGTTTTTATGCTCTAGAACATGGTCAATTTTTGAGTATGTGCCATGAACCGCTGAGAAGAAAGTATATTCCTTTTTATCCCCATTCAGTTTTCTCCAGAGATCTATCCTATCTAGCCTCTCTAAAATTCTATTCTCCTCCTTAACTTCTTTCTTGTTTATTTTCACGTTATGTTTATCAAGTTCAGAGGGGAGGAGATTAAGGTCCCCCACTAGTATAGTTTTGCTATCTATGTATTCCTCTAATTCCCTTAACTTCTCCTCTAGTTATTTGGATAAATAAAGTCACCACTTGGTGCATATATGTTAAATAATGATATTGCTTCTTTCTCAATGGTGCCTTTTAGCAGGATATAGTTTCCTTCCTTTTATCTTTTAATTAGGTCAGTTTTTGCTTTTGCCTTATCTGAGATAAGGAATGCTACCCCCTGCTTTTCTTTTTTTTTACTTTAGCTGAGGCATAATGTATTCTACTTCAGCCTTTTACCTTTACCCTGTGGGTATCCCTTTGTTTCAAATGTGTTTCTTGTAGACAGCATATTGTAGGATTATGGTTTTTAATCCATTTTTTTTCCTCTGTTTTATGGAAGAGTTCATCGAATTCACATTCACAGTAATGATGACTATCTGTCCCTTCCCCTCCATCCTATTCCCTCCCTGCTTATGGTTTTGTTTCTTCCTTCTCTCTTTCCCTCCTTTAGGGTTTTCCTTTTGACCACCGCCTCCCTCAGTATTCCCTCCCAGTAACTTGCACTTCTTTACCTACCTTCTACCCTTACTACTATTTCCCTCCCCTCTAATCCCTCTTTTTTATTTTTCCCTTACCCTCCTACTGCCTATAGGACACAATAGATTTTTATACTTATCAGAGTATGTTCTTCCCCCTTTGACCCCAAACCAATGAGAGTAAATTTCATACAGTGCTCCTCTCCCTCCCTCCTTTCCTTCTATTTAATGAGTTTTGGTGTCTTTTCATGTTAGAATCTTAAACTTAACTGATTATGTTGATCCCTTTTTGAACCAGAACCAGTAAGAATAATGATCAAATGATGTTCCTATCCCTCTTTCCTTCCCCTCTACTATAGTGTGTTTTTATGCCTCTTCGTATGGCATAATTTACCTTTTTCTGCTTCATCCTTTCCTTTTATCCCATTGCAGTCCCTTTCACCAGGTTATAAGGTTTTTTTTTTTTATCATCAGGTTAATTCATTTATACCCACATCCTCTATCTATGTATAACACTTTTGAGGATCATGATAATCATATAAATTCTGATATTGACAGTTATCGGCTCTCATATGGGGATGTAAATATTTTGCTCTTATTGCATCCCAAGTTATGTGCATGTGTGCATGGGTGTGCATGTGTGTATATGTGAGTGTGTGTTTTCCTTGTTTACCTTTTAATATCTTTCTTGAGTCTTGTAATTAGAGATCAAATTTTCCATTGAGCTCTGGCTTTTTCATCAGGAAAGTCTGGAAGTCCCTTATTTCATTTAATGACCATCTCCTTGCCTGAAAGATTATGCTCAGTTTTGCTGGGGAGTTAATTCTGGGTTGCAGTCCTAGCTCTTTTGCCCTATGAAATATCAAATTCCAACTCCTCCTATCTTTTAATGTAGAAGCTTCTAGGTCCTGTGTGATCCTTACTGTATTTCCACGATATTTGAATTGTTGCTTTTTGGCTGCTTACAGTATTTTCTCTGTAATCTTGTAATTCTGGAATTTGGCTACTATATTTCTTGGAGTTTTCAATTTGGGATCTCTTTCATGGGGGAGTCTGGTGAATTTTTTCAATAACTATTTTGTGTTCTGATTCCAGGACTTCAGGACAGTTTTCTTTGAGTTTGTTTGTTTGTTTGTTTGTTTGTTTTAATAGGGTCATGGCTGCAGGTCTGGGAAGGATATCAGAAGTCATCTAGTGCAGCACCTTAATTTTATAGATGAGAAACTGAGACTTAGAGAGGTGTAATGATTTGCCTTAAGTTCAGATAAGTTGCAGAGGAAGTATTTGAACCCAAGTACTCCAGAGTCAGCTTGCTTTTCTCTTTACCACATTGCCTTTCTGAGGGCCCAGGAAGGAGCTTTAAAACATAAGGACAGAATGACAGGTACACCAACTATATAAAAGGTAAAATCACTCAACCCCTCTGGATTTTGATCTCTTCATCCATAAACTGGTGATAACAGTATTTGTTCTTCCTGCTTTGAGGTTGTTGTAAGGATCAAATGATATTGTAAATATAAATTCTCATTAGCAGCAAAATCTTGGACAAATAAAAGGATCATTTTATTGAGTGGATAATCTCATGCCTTGACATAAGTCTCTTTCCCTCTCTGAGACTCAGATATGAGGAGGTTGGGTGGAATGACCTCTACAATTCCTTTGAGCTCTAAATGTTTAAACTATATCCAAGATCCTAATTTAATGTTTTTCTGCACTTAACACCTAGAGCACTAATCAGTATCTGTTCATCTGGCTCTTGGAAGCATAATTACCAACACTGCCAATGGAAATGAATGTATCCATATGCCACAATTATCCCAGTTTTCTGACATTATTGATTTGTTTTCACTCCTTTCATCACTTTCCTTCTACATTATTTGCAATCTCTTCTTTGAAAACTCCTTCTTTCTTTGCCACTTTATAAAAAAGAAAATAAATCCTTAGGTGAAAGAGCTAGGGGGTTGGAGGAGAGAAGTAGAGCATGGCATATTTCCATAGATACACTATTCAATTTGAATCACAGCATGAACTCTTGGCAGGACTTTCCTGAGACCAGTTCCCTGGGTCTGTTCTCGTCCCCAGTTAGATAAATTGCGCTCGTTGGAATTCAAGATCAAGTTTCCTGGCAGACATGTTCCCAGTCCTTAAAAGTAACAGCTGCCAAGAAGAAAATGTGGGGGTTATAAGGAGCTCTAGAATTCAGTTCTGCTCTCAGGGATGAGTGGAGATATTCTGCTGTCACTGCAGTACTCTTCTAGTAGAAAAGAAAAAAATGCATTGACCTTATTTTATTGATAGAGTTTAAATATGGTACCACTGAGAGCCTCCCCTACTTCTAAAATATCTCTTCCACCAGCTTTCCATAGTCTCTGAGATTCATCATTACTTACTCCTCAGGGGAGGGATTATTAAAACACAAATATTCCTTGAGCAGGGTGCAATAAGTCATTATCAGCCATTAATATCCCAGCATCATTTCAGTATCAGATTTCATGAACTTTAATTAAAAGGCATTTATGAAATATCTATTATGCACAAGTTACTGCAGGAGGTGTTAGAGATGCACAGATGAAAAACATCACAGTTCTTGCCCTCAAGAACCTTATAGCTATTGAAGGAATGTGACCCACATACATATAATTATCATCCAGTCTAGAATATGATAATGACAAAGGTCTAGACAAGTCCTGTCAGTAATTGGAGGAGGAAGGTCAGAGTAGACTTTGCAAAGGAGGTAGGTGGTACCTCAGGTGAGTTTTGAATCAAGAGAAAGATTTTAACACATGAAGTATAGAGGGAAAGAGTCTAGACATTGTGGCAGACTTTTGCAAATTTACTAATGCAGGAGTGAGGAGAGGATGAGATGATTTTTAACAAATCAGATAAAGAGGAAGATGCCAAAAATAAAAGTAAAAATCGAATTCAAGATTTTGAGCCTGGGACAGGAACTGGGACTGGAGGATAATAATGTCATTAACAGAAATAGGAACAGTGGAAGAGGTACAAATTAAACTTGTAGTACTACTTTTAGCTACACTTAAATTCAAAGTATTTATTAGTTCATCATCCATTCTAGACCAAGACTCTGTTCCCCACCAAGATGTATCTATGATAGACTATATCTAATTACACATGAATTAAAAATAAAAGAGGCAATTAGTTAAAACAGAATAACAACATAAATAGCAATGATTGAATGAATGAATATATTTTAAAATCATTTATTAAGTTTACTATATATCAGCAACTATGCTAAGTACTAGAAATACAAAAATTAAAGAGAGTTTTGATCCTTAAGGAACTTATATTCTAATATGAGGAGACAACATAGCTGTGTAGTGATCAGAGAAGGGTACAGTGAAAATTTGATTGTTATTTCTTTGCAGTAACAAGGATTGATTTGATTACCATTCCCAGAACAAGTCTAAAAGTGGAGGGAGGGAAGGAAGATGTCTTTCGTTTGCATAGAAGGAAGATGGCTGGTGGGGTGGTTGGAGGAAACTAGACGCAGTAAGTTCAAACTCAACAATTAGCAGAGTTCCTGGAAGTGGAAGTGACAGTCAGTTTAGAGGGTCCAGCAGAAGTAGTAAGCCTGGAAACTGGTACTAAGCAACATTTCTTTCACCTATATAAAAAATGGCTACCATTCTTCATAGCCCCTTACGTGTGCTAATCAATCCCCCTTCCCACTTATTTCCTCCACACTCTCAACAAAGCAGGAGAGAGATAAGTTTAGATAAACTCACTGTGCCTGTTGAGATCAAATCAACAAGATAAATCATATTCAAATCAACATGCCTCTTGTGAAAGACCTCCTGCACCCCTCTTCCGAGGAGGAGAAGTAGAAGCACAAGGAGCACCTGGTGCAGAGTCCGAACTCGTATTTCATGGACGTGAAGTGTCGGGGTGCTATAAAATCACCACTGTCTTCAGCCATGCACAAACAGTGGTTCTCTGTGTCTGATGCTCCAATGTACTCTGTCAGCCTACTGGAGGCAAGGCGAGGCTTACAGAAGGATGTTCCTTCAGATGGAAGCAGCACTAATGACTGAACCAAGATGAATGAGGAACTGTAAAGAATAAAACAAATTTGATACTAAAAAAAAAAAAATCCTGGCACAGAAGACTAGAGAAAGGCAGCTCCTCATGGCTAAATTCACCTCATTTGCGGTCTGGGCTGGATGTTGGAGTTTAGGATATCACGGACAGGTATCTACTTGCTTTCACTCCATTTTTGTTCTCATCTTTGTCACTGTCCATGTATCTACTAGAAGCATCTCCAAGCTTTTTAAGACTTTCTCATAGCACTACCTGTGCCCACCTATTCAGAATGTGCCAAGTGACATCAACACATTGCCAATTCATCCACAATATTTTGAGAAATGTCTTTCCTGGCTCCAACAGTATGGGAGATGGAGTCCACGAACCTATTCTCTCTGACCCTATCAGAAAGGAGGGCACTGAATAAATGGGGCAAAAGAAAAATAAATTTCAGTTATGGAGAAGGAAGGAGGATAGGTCAGAAAAATTTTGGAGCCTGTTATCTTCCTGGGGACTAAGACCATTGTCAGCTGGGAAAAGGAGATAAAAAGTGGAATGGCACAAGAAGAAAATGAAAAAGGGAATAAGAAGAGAGACTCAAGAAGATAGGAGGAAGGTATGAAAAGGAGGGTTAAAAAAAATAATTTTACTCAGACAGTATCATCCAGGGCTAGCCCAGAATAAGAAACCCACATGGAGGCTACAAATAATGTATTGTCTAACATTAGTAATTAGTTTCCTCTCTATGCCTCAGGCCAGCCATCTGGTCATAGGAAAAAGAAATAACAAACACTTCTGGCCTAGAACTTGTTAAGAATGATACAAACACGAACAAAGCAGTGTGGCCTCTTTTCCTTGATAGCATCAAGGGGATAGAAATTAAGTAAATGGTGTAGGTTAACCATAATCAGATCAGATTTATATTGTGATTCACTAGTTATATTTCAAAGGGCATGATTTGACTTGGTTTGTATGTATTTGGTTCCATGTGTGGTATACTGGATAGAAAGTCGGCCTCAGAGTTCAGAAGTGCTAGATTCAAGTCCTCATGTCTGGAATGGATTTCTTACTGTAACTTCTTCCAATCCTTGCTTCCCTTTCAGGATCATCTCACATGCCACCTTCATAGCTCCAGTTATACTTTGGGGGAAGAAAAGATGGCCACAGAGATCCTGGTGAATTTTCTCTCTTTATAGGGAGGCAGGATCAAATAGGCTTCTCCTCCATATACATAAAATTTTTATTTCTTTATCGAGGCATCATATCAAGAGTTCTGTAAAAAGAAAACCTCTAGTAGGGATTAATGGATGAGTTCCAGAGTCCTTTACTTACTGCTTATTTACTGTCTCTTTACCAAAAATTATATATATATATATATGTATATATATATATATGTATAATGCATGAGATTTTTGGAAATTACTTTAAGGCACTAAAACTAAAACAAATACAATTACAATTGTGCACACAAGCGCGCACAATCATGCGGTCCATCGAGAGGAGCAGGAAGCAATCACAACAAATAGAAAATATTCAGATTCTTGTCATTTTCTTGATAAGAACATTGCTCTTATGTTTTGTTTTGTTTGTGGCCAATTTACTTTCCCATAAGGGAAGCTAATGTGAATAGTAATAAAATTCAATATTCCCTAAGTTCATGTTGACTGATCATAGAGAGAGGGACTCTGAAACATTGTGAATCAAATTAAAATGAAACCAGAATGGCAAAGATTGCTTGGGGATGTGGACAGTCAGGTAGGACTGGATCAAGGCACCAAAGGTCATGAAGGATAAGGGTTAAGAGTTAGTTAAATGTGATTGAAACATTAGGAGGAATATAAGATGGAAGGGTATGATTGAAGAATGAAATTTCAGAGATCTGGATCTTGGAGATAGTATACTTTCCATAGATGTCAAAGTCTAAGGTAGAGGGAAAATTGGATTAATTTTGAGGAGTGGGAATAATATATTTTTTTAATTGAACAAACTATTAATGGAACAAAATGTCCACAGGCCAGCCCTGGTAGTACTTTAGGAAGTAATCCATTGTGTGAACTTGGGAAAGTCATTTTTTCTTTCTGATTCTTGGTTTCCTCATCTTTAAAATGAGGAACTATGAATTATGTGTCCCATAGGGACAGAGATTGTACCTTATCTAATTCCTGTATATTCCACCCATCTAATACTTAGTACACTGCTTTGCACACAGTAGACACCTAATAAATGTTTGTCTCATTGAACTGATGTCTTCAAATATCCTCTACAGCCCTAACATGTTGATCTCAAGACCTGCCATATCTTCAGTCTAATAGGCATCCAAATCTGTGCTAGTCATTGCACAGGTCAGGTTACCTTCCTCTATGTTTGGCTGTGTTCACAAAACTTCATCGTGAAGACATCCACAGCTTGTGTTTTAACTAAAGGAAACCTCCTGGTGTGTCTCGTGCTGCTTGTTGCATTCTCCCCTGCCACATCCCTCACAAAGGGTCAGTGAGCCGCAAGATGTAGGCAAAGAATATGCCAGTTAAGAGGTGGCTCTTCTGTCAGACAGCCCGCAGTTCATTTTCTCTCTGAAGGCCAGGTCAAATTTCACATTGTCAGTGGCAATGCAGAGAGTGTCAAATTCCTTCTTTCCCAATTCTCTAGCATGGTGTTTGCAATGTTGATGCTGTAACCTTATTTGCAAGAAAAAAAAAAAAACAACTAACTCAAGCTAACCTGCATATGCATATACTGAGGATCTATCATGGACTCAGTTACAGTTGAACCAATCTGGCTCTGATAAACTCTTATTAAACATCTGTTATGTGCAAAACACTGGGCCAAGACAAGATAAAAACATACTCAAGCCTTTAAGGAGTTTGTATTTTACTAGCAAGACATGGCATGTAAATAATAACAAGTATTTATTTTCTAGTCTGAGGTAGATTTACTCTAGAAAAGTATGGATTCTATGAGTACAGACAAGGAAAGACTGTATTCCAGACTTCTGTATCTTCCCTGAGTATGTCTTTCATGTACTAGGTACTCTAATAAAATTGCTATTTTGAATTGAATTTTGACTCTCTTAAGGGAAGCAGCAGACTCAGGGAGGAAAGTCCTGGATCTGGGGGAAAAGGGCATGTGCTAAACTCCTCATACTACCTCTGACTACCTGCATGGCCATGGATCAATGACTTAACCTTCCTGGGTTTTAATATCCACATTTATAAAATGAGTGGGTGGAACTAGCCTTCTGTTTTTATTCTCCCTTCTAGCTCTAAATTTATAAGCATAAATTCTTTCCTTGTCTTCCTTTCCCTTCTTAAAGACAACCCCCAGTCATTCTTCTCAGTCAACTATTCAATTATGAGAATCTTACTGAATTAGATCAATGGGAAACCCAATCTCATGAAAATCCTGTTTCCAACCAGGAGTATGCTGGTAAATATTTAACAATTTAATTTCATTATTAATATCCTCTCCATCACTTTCTTAATTCCAGCAAACCACCAAAATAATAATTCAAGCCCTGTTTTATAGCATTTGTTCATTTCTGACGTTTCATTGTGCACTGAAAATTTAACAACCAACTCTTAGGAACAGGTTCCAGCTAGTTCTTATCATACCACTGCTCCCAAGCCTCTGTCATTCTATGACTACACAAAATGTTGTGTTATGCACCAAATAGCAAATACTAGATATTTTATCTTGTCAAAAGAACTAGTCTGCAGGACCAGCTAAAACTCCACCTTCCATTTGCTTCCTATGGTTCTCCATATTTCCTCTTCCAAAGAAGAAGATACTTGTCCTTTTCCTTGAAATAGGACCTCAGTTGCTATTCCCTCAGCTCACCATTGCTCATGAAGGCTGACAGAATCCTGGCAACACGTCAGTTTGAAAATCAAACAGATAAAATCACATTCTAACCTTGCTCTCATGCCTAGAATGTACAACCTTCTCATCTCTACATGCTTTTGTTGTTCATTCATTTTTCAGTTGTGTCTGACTCCTTGTCGCCCCACTTGGGGATTTCTGGGCACAGTTTCTGGAGCAGTTTTCTATTTCCTTCTCTAGTTCATTTTACAGGTGAATAAACTGAGGCAAAAAGAGTTAAGTGATTTGCCCACAGTCACAGAGCTAATAATTGCCTGAGGCTAGAATGAGAAATCTTCCTGACTCCAGACCCAGCACTCTGTCCACTGTTCCATCTAGCTACCCCCCTCCTCTCTACATATAGTACTTAACATTTATATAGCCTTTTAAGCCTTTCAAAGCCATTTACATATGTTAATTTGTTTGATCCTCACAATCCTATAAAGTAAGTGCTATTATTATCATCATAATACAGATGATGAAATTGAGGAATATGCCCAGTGTCATGCAAACATGTGTCTGTCAGAATTTGAACTCAGGTCTTCCTGTCTCCAAGTCTCACACTCAACTTACTGTGCTACCTAGCAGTCATATAGAAAGCCATTTCTTTCTTTAACACCTAACTTAGGTGCTAGAAAATGTTTCTGTTTCTTTTGTTTTGTTTTACCTATTAGAATGGGTCTCCATCCTTGGCTTCTGCATCATTCCTTTCTATTCTAGTGAAGAGAGTGGAGTCTTGTGAGTTTCCAAAGGTAAGAGGAGTGAGCCAGGGAAATCCAGGAGTCAAAATCTATGTAGGCGAGGTTTTGAAGCCTATCCAGGATCAATGCCCCAAGCAGCAAGGAATGACCTTGCTGGATCCAAGCCAGCTGAGATGAGGATTCAGCCAACAGTCATGCTGTGTTCATATATGAACTTGTATGGGACTGAGGCTATGTATCTTAACAAAGTTTTAATTCTGCTCCCCCAGAAGATGCGCTGGGGTGTTATGAGGAACTGTTAGTATGTTTTTTCTTGCTATGTGCTTGAAGTAAATATTGCATCCCTTTGTAAAAACTATTCAATGTTAAGTGGTTAAATGAAATGGGGGGGGGTATTCACTAGTGCCTAAGAATACAGGTATGGGGAGTGAGGAACTCAAGCCAATGGCAGCAGAGAACAAAAACCCTCAGGGTGCCTTAGAATCCTGAGGAGCAGATGTTGCTTTCCTGACTCTGAGAGAATGAACCATAACTCATCTGCTACACTTGCATTCAGAATATGATCTTGAACATAGTAGACTTAATAAATATTGTGGGTTTTTTTCCTCTAAATTTCTCCTTGGGCAGAAGTCTGAGCAAAAGCAGTACATGGGAATCATGTAATCATTCTGCGATACTTGTCATTTGGGACATACTCTAGGACAGAAGCATAAATATGCCTAGAGACTTTCAAAACGCAGGCATGACAGATTTGTAAAGTATTTATCACCTTTTCTTCATTGCATACAGGTGTTATTCATTCCAACAAACACTTGGCCAATTGATAAGTTGTTTTATCAGTTGCTCCCTAAGGAGACTATTTTTTCCCTTTTTCTTTTAAGTAGTATTTTATTTTTTCCAGTTACATGTAAGACTGGACATTGAAACCCAAGTGGGGGAGGGGGAGGAAGAGACCATCCACAAGCCTAGGTGCCGCAGACAAGAAACTGAGACTAACAGAGCTCTCAACCCCTGTCACTCCCTAAGCACTAAAGCATGGGGTGAAACAAGGCCATGATGCAAGTAGCATTGTTGAGGTTTAAGGGGTTAGGGGTCCTCAAGACCCCAAAATACCAACATGCCAGGTCCTACTGAATGAATTCAACTCATCTTTTCTCAGAAAAGTTTTTTAAAGATTTACCATAATGGGTAGACTCTTTAGGAGCCTAGGTGTTTGTGACTCTTGTATTGGACATGCAGGCCAGAATAATCTGACACAGACTGAGTCTGTGTTAGATCCAATCTCAGCACCTTCATGGAGACAATATGGATCTTATATACAGAAAAATTGTGGGAGGCATCTAAGAATGGTCTAGAGTAGGGGGTTGGGGAGGGTCTTGATGAGGAGTCTAAGAAAGACTACTGAAGTCAGACTCCAGGAATGGGATTATGGGTGGAAAATAGCTGAAAGCTACCTGGAGATTATGGACAAGAGAAGTCTAGGCTAGTTTAAGGCTAATAGATTTGGGTATAGATATTTTGATAGGATCTAGGGAGAGAAGCAGCTGGACAACAGAGGGCTAGGCTAGGTTAAGAGTAACAGAAATTTGGGCCTAGGATAATGAAAGGATTAGGGCAAATCCCTTATCAAGTGGGAAGATTCAAGAGAGTTCCTAAAACCTGTACCCCATCAGCACCAAGATGCAAACATACAGAGAAGTAGAACTAAGCCCAGAATTTTTTTTTTTCTGTCAGAAACAGACACTTGCCACCTATTCAATTCCCAGTTCAATTAACTTGTTTGGCTTTTTAGTATTTGTTTGACTGTTGTCAGAGCTATGCATCACAAAAGGTTGAAGGCCAAACAAAAAGGGATTTCTCATGGGATCTCACATTAATCCTCCCTATTTTGTTCACCTGACCAGAATTCTCCCCTACTCATTTCTCAAGAGACTGACACACATGATTTACCAAGCAGACAAGAAATTCACAGATGATGGGAGGATTATAACTCTAGCTCTCTGGGATATGAAGAAGAAAAATCTGTGTCCCCTGCCCACCACCTTTGATCTATGAAAACATAATCAATCATTGTTTAAAGTGAAACAAGGTAACAATGTAATCAAAATAAGTGTGAAACTTAGATATATATATATATATTGATGAAAAAACGCAGCATCAGCTGGAAGAATGCAGGAGGCCTGGAGTATAACTCTGGCTTTGCCATTACTTCATTTGTCCAATCCTCAGCTTCCTCTTTTGCAAAATGAGAATTTCACCCAACATACCTCAAAAGGTGGCTCTAAATATAAGATAGGAAAATGTGGCAATATAATTCAAACTCCTCCAGGGAAGGGACTGTTGGTTGGTGCTGCTTCTGTTTATTTTATTACCTTTTTTCCTAGAATCTGGAACAATTTGGGGTTATATTGTAGGAACTTCAGGGATGTTTATTGGATTAGCCTGATTTGGATTGGAAGAGATTGATTTTTTATCCCCCTCGCCTAGAACAGTGCCTTGCATGGAGTAGGTCCTTAATAAATATTTATTAACTAGAAAGGAGTGTTAGAACTGGAATCCAGAGCTTTTTCTATGCCTACCTCTATGGAAATTTTCTTCATTCAGTTTTATTTTCCAATGTTAATGAGTATGCTCTGTGCACAAGAGATAGCAGGGAGCTGAAAAAATGACATACACGATCCAGACACTAGAGTCCTAGGGGAGGTGGAGGCAGTCAGCCTTGACCCACTTAGACAATAGACCAAGGAAATGAGAGCTCTTTGTCCACTGAGGATGGCTAGCTGGCTGGAGCTTTCTTTCATTCAGATAGAGCTCTGCCTGTTCACTGGCAGGGACTTGTTGACATAAAATTCTTTAAAACCTCCAATCACTAATATAATGAAAATCAGAGTCAGTGGAGATTGGTTGTCCTGAGATGGCTTGTAGCCCAGTGTGAGTCTATAGGCAGTTATCTGGGGCATATATAACTTCAGTTGGATCATAACAGTGTTATAGGCATCTTGTTCATATCTGTCCTTTAACTTTATAGGAGGGTCATCATCATCATCATCATCATCATCATCATCATCATCATCATCATCATCAT
>NW_027185809.1:10492422-10625431 GCF_028583685.1 Petaurus breviceps papuanus
ATCATCATCATCATCATCATCATCATCATCATCATCATCATCATCATATATTTCAACCAGGCACTGAATGTACAAGAAAAAATAGTAGATGCAGTTGTTCCCCTCCAGGGGAGACAGGAAGATATATGCAGAGATAAAGGACAAAAACTCTGTAGTTATTATAAAATGAGTTAAAAGTGGGTGCTATAAGTGGTCAGAGGAAGGAGAGATGACTGAGACAATCAGATCATCAGAAAAGACTCAGTCCACCTCAAATCTGTTATTATTCTTATCATTGTTATTATTACTATTGCTGGCAATAACTGATATTTCAATTACACTTAAGATAAAAGAGCTTATATGCATTCCCTCATTTTATCCTTACCCCAACCATTTGAGATTGAGTCAACACAGAGATTAGTATCCTACTTTTAAAGATGAAGATATTTGGGGTAAGAGAACCTTAGTGACTTGTCCAAGATCACACATAAATAAATGAAAGAATTAATTAATAAAAAGCACTTAATATTATATACCAGACAAAGAGCTAATCATTGAGAATTCAAATATTTTTCAAGTCAGTTCCTGCTCTCGAGGAATTTACATTTTAATGGGGGAAGACAAGGAAATAAGGGAACAAGTGGTCTTTGTGTGGCGTGACAGTATGGAGCAGATGACCTGAAAGTGAAGTATCTGGGCAAGATAAAAATAAAACTCAACTTGTTACAGCCCAGAATGTTTTTTGGGGTCAATCTAACCTGAAAATGGGGTGGGATTGTGGTACCACAGAGATTCTGAGATGGCCTAGTTGCATGACTGGATAGAATGTGAAATTGAAGCATGAGCTTATGTCTAGGACCATGGCTATAGTGGCCTTCAGTAGGCTAAGTGGATGCTTTGTACATCCTCAGTCAATCAATTAGTTGAGTTTTACCCAAGTCTAACGATATGTGGATGAACTTAAGTGGGGGAGGGGGACTTAAAATAGTATATATACACACACACACACACACACACACACTTTTTTTAAACTGGGGAATACACAGAATTCTTTGATGATTATTGGGAGAATATCCATTTTCTTTTTTTTTTTTTAAAGCAATTGGGGTTAAGTAACTTGCCCAAGGCTATACAGTCAGTTATTTTGTGTTGGTGTTAAGTATCTGAGGCTGGAACCAATCCGGGTCTTCCCGACTCCAGGGCCAGCACTCTTACTCATTGCGCCACCTAGCCACCCCCAAATATACATTTTCTAGTTATTGCCTATTTGCAGAGATGAAGATTTGGGAAACATGCTAGATGTTTACCATAAGTTAGAGAGCGAACTCTCCCTAAAGAATAGTCACTATCACTAGCCCTGAACTAGGATAAGTTGTCAAAATGTGAAATTATCCTTCTGTTCTCCTACTTCCTGCCTGAGAGGTGAAAAATTTAAGAGCCAAAGGACAAAAGTAGCAGAAATTTAGGGGCTGTTAACAATCTAGGATAAGGTTTTCTACTCATTTTAAAAGAATATAATAGTACCCCCATTCAAAGGTTAGAGCTATCCTGAAAAGCTGGAAGGAGTAAGAACGATAGCAGTTCATTGAAGAATAAATCCAAGGAGTGCAACCAATAAGCCTGTCCAACAGAAATGCCACATACTGTGAGGTGCCAGTCTATCTGTGCCACCCCTGCCTATGACAGATGCCACACTCAAGAGGATTTTACAAAAAAAGAGTTCCTACAGTTCTGGAGGGAGAAGTTTTCAAGGCCCTATGTTTCTAGAACTCGGCCTTGCCTTGTTCACATGTGTTCTCTATATGTGTAACTCATTGCAATTGTACTTTGTGCCCACTTTCCTCCATAAACTCTGTATTTGTAGGACTGCGTACCCACATGTTTATAGAAGAAATGTTTTAGACCAATTCTTTATGCTATGACATTTGAATAATGTTCTTGATAACAGTTCATTAAATATATTGGCTGACTATTAATGGGATTTGTGAGAGTACACACATGTTATTACCCCTAGAATCTAAAACAGCAGCCACATTTGTGGTCCCAAACACTAATTCAGAGGGAAAGTTTGGGGTAGTAGTCACAGAGGATGTTAAACTCTGATAAAAATTATTAATCATGGGAGGGGGGGAAGGGGGCAGAGGGGAGGTGGGATGGGGAGCAGATCTAAGATGGCAGAGTAGAAGCTCGACCTTCCCGAGGCTCCAGATTCCACCTTCCCCAATCCATGAAAAAGGGGACTCTAAACAAACTTTGGAGCTGCAGAACCCACAAAATGACACAGAGAAGCTAACCTCCCACTGAGGACAGCCCGGCAGGCTGGCAGCAATCCAGCACAGCGCTCTGGGAGGCAAGCCCAGCCCCACAGAGGCTTTGGACCCGAGGCGGGCCTGACTAGCCTCAGGCCAGAGGGACTCCATATCAGCAGCAGCTATGGCCGTTTCCAGATTTATAAACACATAGATGCAAAGGACAAAGTGAAAGGTCAGTGCAGTCTGGACTTTAGGACCAGTAAGTGGGAGTGCGTGGCTTCTGCCCCCTGGGGCAGGAAGCTGCTGAGACGCAGGCACAGCCAGGCAGCACCACGTGGCAGCTTCAACTCCTGGCCTGCAGAGTGTAGGGGGACCAAGCACCAGTCTGAGGGTTAATCACTCGGGCTTTAACCTGCTTGGATCTGGATTGCAGTCTAGGGTGGAGGTCCTAGGGTGTGTGCCCAGCTTGCCAGAGCATATGGAGACCTCAGAGAGGGCACCCATCTAATACCTCTGGCAGCTAAGAAAACCCCAGCGTTTGGGAAAAAAGCTCCCCTGTTTGGTGGCAGAGTCCTACTGTGGCAAAAAGTCCAAAAGTCAAGTAATTGAGTGGCAAAATGAGCAGGCAAAGGAAACAAAGCAGACAGAAGATTCCAACATTAGACTCCTGTTTTGGGGACAAAAAGGAGCAAAGCATGGAAGAGGAGGAAAACAGTAAAGTCAGAACTCCTGCACCAAAAGCTTCAAAGGAAAATACAAGCTGGTTACAGGTCATAGAGGACCTTAAGAAGCAGATAAGAGAATTGGAGGAAAAATTGGGAAGGGGGATGAGAACAATGCAAGAAAATTATAAAATGAGAGTCAACAGCCAGACTGAGGAAACTAATACCTTAAAAAACAGACTGAGTCAAATGGAAAAAGAGGCTCAAAAAGGCAATGAGGAGAAGAATGCCTTAAAAAGCCAAATTTACCAGAGGGAAAAAGAATCCCAAAGGCTCAGTGAGGAGAATCATTGCTTCAGAATTAGATTGGAGCAAATGGAAGCTAATGACTTTATGAGAAATCAAGATGCTGTTAAAGAATAGAAGGTAATGTGAAATATCTCATGGGAAAAACCACTGACCTGGAAAACAGATCCAGGAGAGATAATTTAAAAATTATTGGCCTACCTGAAACCCATGATCAAAAAAAGAAACTAGAAATCATCCTCCAGGTATTTCTCAAAGAAAACTGCCCTGATGTTTTAGTACCAGAGGGCAAAATAAAGGTTGAAAGAATCCACTGATCTCCTCCTGAAAAAGATCCCAAAAAGAAAACTCCTAGGAATATTATAGCCAGGTTCCAGAATTACCAGATTAAGGAAATAATATTACAAGCAGCCAGGAAGAAACCATTCGGATATTGTGGAAACACAATCAGGATAACCCAGGATCTGGCAGCTTCTACACTGAGGGATCGAGGGGCTTGGAATATGATATTCCAGAGGTCAAAGTAGCTGGGATTAAACCCAAGAGTCACCTACCCAGCAAAACTGAGTATCATGTTTCTGGGGAAAATATGGTTATGCAGTGGAATAGAGGACTTTCAAGCTTTCTTGCTGAAAAAACCAGAGTTGAAGAGAAATTTGACTTTCAGATACAAGAAGCATGAGAAAATAAACAGGGAAAAGAAATCATAAGGAACTTATCAAAGTTGAACTATTAATATTCCCACATGGAAAAACAATAATTGTAACTTATGAAACTTTTCTCAGTAGTTGAAGGGATTAGAAATATATATGTCTATATATGAGGGTATATGGACATATGAATACATATGTGAATGTGTGTATATATGTTTACAGGTATACATAGATAGAGGTCACAGGACCAATTTAACAGGAAGGGATTATACTTAAAAGGTGAAATTAAGAGGTGAGAGGAATATAATGAGATGAAATAGGGAGAGACAGATTAGGGTAAACTATCTCATACAGAAGAGGTAAGGGAAAATAGCTACAATGGAGGGGAAGAATAAAAAGGCAAAAGGGAATGGGTCAACCTTATTCCCATTGAATTTGGCTTGAGGAGGGAATGAAATGCACACTAAATAGGGTATCTCATCCTCCAGGAGAGTAGGGGGGGAAGGAGATGAGAGGGGGTATGATGGAAGGGAGGGCAGGCTGTGGGGGAGGGAAGTTGGAAGCACCCACTTTTGAAAAGGGACAGGATCAAAGTAGAGAATAGAATGGGTGAGAGGTGGGATAGGAGGGAGGGAAATATAGTCAGTCTTTTACAATATATCTACTATGTTATTGTTTTGCTTTAGCCACACATGTACAACCCATACTGAACTGCTTATCTTCCCAGTAGGGGTGGGTGACAAGGAAGGAAGGGAATGAATCTGGAATTGAAAGTTTTAAAATCAAATGTTCAAATATATATATATATATATATATATATATATATATGTGTGTGTGTGTGTGTGTGTGTGTGTGTGTGTGTATTATTATTAATATGATCTTACATGTAATTGGGAAAGAAGATATACAGGCACTGGGGCATAGAGATCCACCATGCCCTACTGAAAAAGTCTAAGGGGGTATGGGAGAAAATATGGGAGAGAACATATTGGAGGAGGGGATATCCTGCAAGACTGCTATTTTGGGGCAGTGGGTAGGGGAAAAACGGGAAGAAAATTTTTACTCAAAATCTGATGGAAACGAATGACGTAAATCAGAAGTTAATAAAGCATTTTTAAAAAAAGTACTAATCACTATGGAAAGGACATGGAAATCAATTACCCTATTTTCCAAACATTACCCTTGTGATTTCCCAGGCCTAGACACTGCATGCGTTGCCTCTCCATATTAGAATATAATCCCTCCAATTGTAAATCTGCCTTTCTGCCCTGGACTGTGATTCAGAACAGGGTAATGGGCAAAGGAGTTGCTAAATAGTGCCCAGTTCTATACTCACAGCAAGCAAAAAATGGTCCCCTATAATATCCTTCTGACCAGGTATTTACTCCCATTACTGTCCTTAGATTCTGAGTACTCCTGGTCCTGCCACTGCTACTGCTACCTCCAAATCCCACAGCTGGCCATGCCACTCTCCAAGCTAACCCCAACCTGAGAGACACAGACCTCCCTTTCTGTCCTCTTAAACTATCCCGAGCTGGAAAAATGAGTTACTGTGATTTTTTTGTTTTTTTTTTTTTGGGGGGGGGGGGGGAAGGGGAGGTCATTTCATAATTTGATTTAACACATTTTTAAAAAGACATTTAGAAGCCTGGCCTGAGAGGACTCAGCAACAGTGCTCAATTCATGGTCCCATTTTGGTTCTTGGAGTCCTTCCAATATTTGCCATTTTTTTATTTGTGTCAGTGTTGCAAATTGATAGCTATGAAATCAAGCCTCAAAGTTTGTTTTTCATGTCACTAGTCATTAGTGATTTGGAACATTTTAATATGGAAAAAGATTAAGCATTTATATATCACTTACTATAACCAGATATATAGTATGTCTATAGATATCTATATAGATATACGATAGATAGATAGATAGATAGATAGATAGATAGATAGATAGATAGATAGATATAAAGATATATATTTGTGTCCATTCATTAATTGTTTTCTTGTTTATTTTTGTTTATATTTTCTTAGTTCTTAGTGGTATGTAGAATTCCCCCCCACCAACAATTAAAACTTTACCATGTATTTCTTCCTATTATTAATTTAGTTTTTCTTTTATGTATTTTGATGTAATGCCATTCAGTGAATATGTTAAGTACATTATTTCACAGTAACTTTCATCAGAATGTAGTTTCTCTGCTTTTTCCTTTGTTTTTTTTTTGCTATTATCTTTCTCAGATAGTAATTGTTACTTCTGATTTTTTGAGTTCAGTTGAAGCAAAATTAAGTTTTCTTCTGTCTCAAATCCTGCATTAATCTTTACATTTTCCTCTTCAACAACATAGTGTTGGATTGTGTTTTCTAGTCTGTTCTTCTATCCACTTCTGTTTTATGTTTGAGACCATTCCATTTACATTCACAGTCACTATTGTAATTGTATTTTCCTCTGTATTACTCTTTCACAATTTTTTCTTCTCCTCCTTACCCTCTTTTACAAAGAAAAAGTGGGTCATGGGACAGAATCATATTCCATCATTGTATATTGTCTATGTATGTATAATTTGTATATATGCTTTGTATAATTACTTTCCATTATACTATCCCTCTTCTCTTACCTTCATTTAGACCTCAGTCATATGTTTCTGCCATAGCTTTCTTTCCTTTTAAATGACTTTTCTTTATCCTTTTTCTGAGTTTATGGTTTATTTTGCTTATGACTAATCCTTACCTAATTATACCTTTCTTCTTATTACTTTCCCCTTTGATTGTTCTCATTTCCCCATTGAGTTGAATGTGTTTCTATGCCAAAGTATGTAAGGACTTGTGTAAGTTTTGCTCCTTTAGCTAGCTTAGACGAGAGTGAAGTTCAAGTGCTGCTCAATCTCCCATTCCTTCCTCATTTGTCAGATACCTTACTCATCCTCTTTTCTCCTCTAAATAGTTTTACTCCTTAGTAAAAGACCATTAAAACATAACAAACTCATTCTTGGACCGCCTCTGTGTCTACTGACCCCTTATGACATCTGAGTTCTGAGGGACATTTATGTCATTCCCCTCCACCCTTCTTTGAATGTTAACTCTTCATCCTTATAAAGTTCCTTCTGATTGTTCATTTATATATATAAAATGTTTCTCTTTACTTTTTTATATTTTAAAATTTTGACTCTTCTCTCTTCATTTCATCAGGAATGTTTGGAATTCCACTGTTTTATTAATTATCAATCTTAGGAATTTTCTATGTTAGGATTATATTCAATTGTTTTGTTTCTCTGGGTTAATTTTTCTTGTTTGTAAGCCTGTATCTTTTGTGTTTTGGAGTATCATGTCCTATGCTCTCTGCCCCTTTATGGTGGTAGCTGTTACATGTTATGTAGTACTGACTATGGTTCCTCATAACCTGAACTCTTCTTTTCTTTTCCCCTTGACTTTTGCTATATTTTGTTTTTGACATGGAAGTTGTAGACATTGACTTATGATAAGCTCTTAATTCTCCTACCAAATTTTTATTCCCATAGTTCTCATTTATTTTTTATTATTCTTTCTCTCTCAACTCATTTACAATGACAATATAAGATCTTTTCTAAAACATTTTTTTTCCTTAGAATTCAAATTGCTCCTGTGATTAAGGTTTTTTTTTAATTGTAGGTATTTTGGAATGATTCTATTCTTTTTAGTTTGTGTCTTGTGAATTTCTGCCTTCATAAAAATTCAAATCTTTTTCTAGTTGTCATTCTTCCAACTGTACTTCCTGGATTGGGACTTTATGTTAGGACCAGGTTCTGTATACCTCTAGTGAGACTCTCAATATCTTGTATGATGCTGGCTAGGGTGCTAGCACTATTTTCTTTGGATTTTGAAAGCTGTTTCCCTCATTGATCCTGGGGTGATTTGAGTTATGTATCTCAGTCTTTTGACAAGCCTTATACAGTCAGATCAAGGGCACAATCTGATCACTAACCTTCTAGACTTTCTGGACTCCAGATTCACATTTGTGCCTAGACAACACAGCTATAGATTTGACTATGGTAGGTAGCGGGGAATTCCTATGGACAAAAATTGTTCCTTGACACTGCCAGCTAACTGAAAGGCTAAGGAAATTAAAAGTGACTACACTGCTGAACTAAGTTCCTAATCTATTCCAGTAATGTTGCAATTTTAGTCCTGTCCCGAACCATACATAATTTACCATATCAATAACAAAACTAACAGAAATCAAAGGATTATCTCAATTGATGCAAAAAAATCATTTTAGAAAATACGTTATTATTATAAAAACTAAAGTGCATAGACATAAATGGAGTTTACTTACCATTTTAAGGAAAACCCCATCTATGTCTATGTGCTCTAGTGTTTATAGTTGCTAGTTTTGCTAGTGTTGCTCTTTTTCCTAATACTGAACCAGACCTGTATTCCTGGTATAAATCCCACCAGGTTATAGTGTATGATCCAGGTGATATATTCCTGTAATCTCTTTGCTAGTATTTTAATTTAAAATTTTTCCATCTATATGAATTAGGCAAATTAGTCTATAATTTTCTTTTCCTGTTTTGGTTCTTCCTGGTTTGGGTATTCACACCATATTTGTGTCATAAAAGGAAGTTGATAGAAGTACTTCTTTCCCTACTTTTCTAAATAATTTATATAGTTTTGGGATTAATTATTCTTTAACTATTAGGTAGAATTAGCTTGTGAGTCCATCTGGTCCTTTTTTTTCCTTTGGAAGTTCATTGATGGCTTGTTTAAATATTTTTTCTAAGATTAGGTTATTTAACTATATTATTTCTTCTCTTGTTAATCGGATAATTTATACGTTTGTACATATTCATCCATTTCACTTGGATTTTCAAATTTATTGGCATATACTTGGGAAAAATAGCTTCTAACCATTTTCTTAAGCTAGTCTTCATTGGTGGCAAATACACCCATTTCATTTTTGACACTAGTAATTTTGCTTTCTTCTTTCCTTTTTATAAAATCAAATTAACCCACGTGCTTCTTTCTATTTTTATAGTGTTTTTTCCCCATAAAACCAGCTCCTTGTTGTTGTTGCTAATTCAATTGTTTTCCTACTTTCAATTTTATTAATCTCTCCTTTGATTTTCTGAATTTCCAATTTGGTATTTAATTGGAGATTTTTAATTTGTTCTCTTTTTAGTTGTATGCCTAATTCATTGATCAACTTTTTTTCTATTTTATTACTGTAAGAAACAAGAGATGTATATTTTCCCCTAATTACTGCTTTGGTTGTGCCCCATATGCTTTGGTATGTTGTCTCATTGCTGTCATTATCTTTGATAAAAAAAAAATTGATTGTTTCTATGATTTGTTCTTTGTCCCACATTTCTTTAGATTAGATTATTTAGTTTCCAATAAAATTTTAATCAATCTCATTTTCCATTATTGAATATAATGTTTATGCATTATGATCTGAAAAGAATGCATTTATTAGTTCTGCTTTTCTTCATTTGTATGTGAGATTTTTATGTCCCAATGTGGTCAATTTTTGTATAGGTGTCTTGTGTTGCTGAGAAAAAGATATAATCCTCTCTATTCTCATTTAATTTTCTCCAGAGATCTCTCATATCTAACTTTTCCAGAATTTTATTCAGTTCCTTAACTTTTTTAAATTTATTTTTGTTTAGATTTATCTATTCCTCAGAGGGTAAAATTGAGGTCCCCGATAGTATAATTTTATGATTTTATTATCTATTTCCTCCTCAGACTTCCTCAACTTTTCCTTCAAATATTTAGATTCTATATCATTTGTCGCATACATGTTCAGTATTGACATAACTTCATTGTCTATGGCACTTTTTACCAAGATATTGTTTCCTTCCTTATCTCTCTTAATTAGAACTGCTGGGGTGGTTAGGTGGTGCAATGAATAGAACACTGGTCCTGGAATCGAGGACCTGAATTCAAATCTGGCCTCAGACATTTAGGACGTACTAGTTGTGGACCTTGGGCAAGTCACTTAACCCCAATTGCCCTGCCCTCACCCCTCCAAAAAGCAAAATAATAATGATAATAATAATAATTAGACCTGATTTTACTTTTTCTTTGTCTGAGAACATCATTGCTACCCCTGCTTTCTTTGCTTCAGTTGAAGCATAATAGATTCTTTTCCAGTCCCTTACCTTTACCCTATATATCTCTGTTTCAAAAGTATTTCTTCTAAACAATGTATCGTAGGATTGTGGTTTTTAATCCATTCTGTTATCTGCTTTTGTTTTATGGGGGACTTTAACCCATTCATATTTATAGCTATGATAATTCATTGTATATTTCCCTCTGTGTTATTTTCCCCTTGTTTATCCCTCCCCAATACCTTCTCACTCCTCACAAGGGTTTTACTTCTGATCACCATCTTTCGAAATCTACCCTTCCTTTCATCAGTCTCCCTTTTTCCCTTCTATAAATTTCATCTTTTTTTTCTTGTTATAAGTAAGATAGATTTCTGTATGCAAATTTCCATCTTTGAGAAAATTTTGATGAAAGTATGATTTAAGCTTTGGCTTCCACCTTCACCTCCCATCTTCCAATCCAATATAATAAATCTTTCATGCCTCTTTTATGTGGGATAATTTACCCTGCTTAATCCTTCCCCCTTCTTCTTGCAATGTAATTTCCTTTTTCACCCCTGTATTTTGTTTTTGGACTTATCATCCCATCAAATTCACCTTATGTCCACACTTTCTGTCTTCATATCCTCCTTCTAATTGGTCTTATGGTAATAAAGTTACAAATTTTTATCTTTACATATAGAAATATAAATGCTTTAACCTTTTGGAATTTCTTATTTATTTTTTATTTCTTATATATATAACTCTTTCTTCTTTCTTGTTTACCTTTTTATGTTCCCCTGAGTCTTGTATTTGAGGGCATTTTTTTTTTTTATTCAGCTCTGGTCTATCAACTAGGAATGATTTAAAGTCATCTATTTTGTTAATTGCCCATTGTTGACCCTGAAAGATTATATTCAAGTTTGTTGGGTAGGTGATTCTTGGTTGCAATCCTAACTCCTTTGACTTCTGGTGTATCCACGTCTTAAAATCCTTTATTGTCAATGGTGCCAAATGCAGCGTAATCCTGATTGTAGCTTCACAATATTTGAATTGTTTCTTGTTGATTGCTTACAGTACTTTCTTCTTGATCTCTGAGATCTGGAATTTGGATATTATGTTCCTGAGAATTTTCATATTGGAATCTCTTTCAGGAAATGATCAGTACTTTCTTTTAATTTTAATTTTGCTCTTTTGTTCTAATATATCGACATATTTGTTCAATAATTTTTTGAAAGATGTTATCTAGGGTTTTGTTTCTTATTATGGCTTTCAGGTAGTCCAATAATTTTTATATTATCTCTCCTAGATCTATTTTCCTAAGCCAATTCTTTTTGCAATGGGAAATTTCACAATTTTTTCTCTTTTTAATTACTTTATTGTGTTTTATTGCTTTTGGATGTCTCATAAAGTCATTAGTTTCTGCTTGTTCAATTCTAATATTCAAGGAATTATTTTCTTCAGTGAATTTTTGTACTTCCTTTTCCATTTGCTCCATTCTATTTTTTTAAGGGAGCAATTTTCTTTAGTAAATTTCTGTATTTCATTTCCCATGCTACTGACTCTTTTGTTTTCTTAATTCTCTTGCATTACTCATTTCTTTTCCCAATTTTTCTTCTACTTCTCTAATTTTTTTATTAATATCTTTTCAAAGCTCTTCCAGGAATTCTTTTTGGACCTGAGACCAAATTGCATTTTCCTTTTTGGCTTGATATGTATCCATTTTGACACTATTATCCTCTTCTGTATTTATGCCTTGATCCTCCATGTCATCATAGGAATTTTTCAGTATTTCAGTTCTTTTTTTCACATTTTTTCTGCCTTTTTTGGTGACACAATGTCTTTATGTGAGAGTTGGACTCTGTCCCTGCACTGTCCAGCATACTTCTTTTCTACATCAACTTGGCTATCTGGAGGAGGAGGCTCAAAACCTAAGTCTTTTTCTGTATCACACTGTTCCTCCAAGGTCATGCTCAGATTTGGCATTACTTTCATGTGATCTCTTCTCCTGGGCTGGGATCTGGAAGGTCACTTCCAAAGATTTTTCCTATACTCTTAGACTTATTGATGGTATGCTGTCTGGAGAAATTCTGGCCTGGATTCTAACTCCCAGATTTCTGACCAAAGCCAGGGATTACACTCTTTTCACCTGTAATGGAAAAGAACAAATGAAAAGGTCAAGGAGAAAGATGCACTTCATAAAGGTCATATAGCTTTTAGAAGGGAAGAAGGTCTTAAGACCCTTCCACCTACTCTATGATCTTTCCCCAAATACTGTGAACAGAAATATCCCCAAAACCAACTGAAGTAAAAGAGGAAATGCCTTAAGTGGACAGACTTTTTTTTTTTAATAACTTCACATCAATCAAAATACCTCTACTCCATCCTATGCTTAGCCAACCAAAACCAGCTGTAAAATATCTATGCATGCTCCACAAATCTTTCCAACATATTTCCTTTACATGTCATTATCATTCTCCCAGAAGCAAGCTCCCTGTACCCTCCATATACAGAGATGCTGATGGGGTCTGCACATGCACCCTCTTCCCATTACAAGACTTTGATGGTGGTACCCCTGAGACTCTCAGGAACCACTTTACTGATTGTTCTTAATATCTTTGACAATAGCTTTTATTTTTCTAGATTATTCCTTATTACCACATGAATTTATTTTTACCTGGGAGAGTTTGACTATTTTTATTAAATGGGTTATTTATCTAAATCCTCAGCTTTTGAGTGATTTATTGCTCTAGACATTGAAACAAAATGGGAACATAAACAGTCCCTGCTCTCAAGGAATTATAGACTCTAATGATGGAGATAATACATATACTGAAGTCATGGGCAGGGAAGGGAATTTTAGTTTGGGGAGTCTCAGGAATTATAACTTTATCGATAGGGCCATCGGTTGACATGTTATTTTTTTTTTCCAGAAACAGTGGTAGTAATGATTTGTTTGCTGTGACCAGAGCAAGACATGAAAAGCAAGATGGTGGGAGAAGAGAATATACAGCAGTACAACAGACAAGATAGCCTGGGTGGATAGCAAGATATGATGGGAAGCTCAGTGGTTTAGGGTTTATGTAAATTTGCATTCAGTCTCCAATGAAATGGGTCAATTCTAGGGAGAGAATTACAAAGGTATATGACTAAACTTCTATGGGGACTTATTATCTGAAAGAATGTCATGTAGAAAATAAAATTTTTCTTGTATCCCTGAGGACTATGGGTAGACATTTTAAAGAGGCTAATTTTGTCTCTATATGAGGGCTGATCTGATACCTTGAAGAAATCACAAAATGGAATGACCTGCCTCCATTAATACCCTCTCAATGAAATCTGAAAAATCACCAGATGGCCTCTGAAGATTCCAGCCTATTCTGAATTTCTGTGTTTCTTTTACTTATTATCTCTATTGGATAATTGAGGAAACTGAGGTGTGGAGAAGCTCAAGCTTCTCTCACCCAAGCTCACAAAGTTTTTATGTAGCCAGTACCCTATCCAGTGTTCCTTCTGCTGATATGAGGACCCGATAATAAATGCCCTGAAATAAACTGTAGTTAATAATTGGCCTTTCAATATGAATCATTAGAATAATGGATGAGTGAGCTAAATGCTAGATGACTTATTGACTGAAGCTAAATGCTTCCTGAGCAGCTCAAAGAGTCATCATTCAAACTTCTGCATTGGGACTCATAGGTAGTGATGAGGGGCAGTAAAAACATACCATGCACAAATGTCCAGAGAGTCACTTTATAATGGCTGTTTCTGTCCTAAGGTGGTTGTTTGAGGCACAAAATCTTCTGGAAAGGTTTTTTTGGGGGAAGAGAGTTATAGTTTAAAGAGAAAAATCTCAAGATTACTTACTCAAAGTAAACCATGCTCATTGAAATAATGTCCTTAGTTCCTTAATTACTCTTTTGTACTCTAAATTCTCCAGAGGGGTTTGAGCTTATACCATTAACAAATTAATTTTTATGGAGATATAGATCCTTTATTTGCTATCATCCAAGAAGTAAATTTATTAATTTTTTAGTTGTGTTTGATTTTTTGTTACCCCGTTTGGGGTTTTCTTGACAAAGATACTAGAGTGGTTTGCCATTTGTTTTTCCAGCTCATTTTGCTGATGAGGACAGTGAGGCAAACAGAGTAAAGAGACCTTTTAGGGTCACACAGACTCCAGGTTCAGCACTCTATCCACTGCTACGTGGCATAGTAGATAGAGAACCTGGCAAATCATTCCAGTATCTTTGCCAAGAAAATCACAAAGTAGGATCACAAAGAGGCAAACACAACTGAATAAAGGCAGTTAGGTGAGGCAGTGGATAGAGACTCAGGACTGGAGTCAGGAAGATTCATCTTCCTGAGTTCAAATCCAACCTCAGACCATGGGCAAACCACTTAACCCTATTTGCCTCAGTTTTCTCATCTATAAAATGAGCTGGAGAAGGAAATGGAAAACAATTTCAGCATCTTTGCCATGAAAACCTCAAATGGGGTCAACAAGAGTTGAACAGGATTGAAAAATGACTAAACAAAAAAAATAGTAATAATTAGCACACTTACATTACTCATGAGGGAAGGAAGGATCTGTTCCTACCAAAAGAAAATTCAGTGTTCCACATATCTAAGTTCTAGTTAATGTGGAAAGGAAATAGAACTTTTGTATCACATTTGAAAAACTCTTTTCTCTCTCACACAATCACAGTACAACCCAGACTCCATAAGCCTGCTGGTAAAGACTTTGGATGTTAAAGTTTGTATTTAAAGTGGGAGTGTCTTCATATTTACATCTCAGCAGGTACACAGGCTTTTCACTCTTTTATGATGATGTTGTTGGCTTCTCTACTAACAATTATTAGTTTAGTTTATCACACAGTGCTAGGCTCCTCATGAAGCATACAGAGCCATATTCTCTGTTCCCTGGAAGCTGCTCTGATCTTTGCATCATCACTTATCTCAAACCAGTAAAAAAAAAAACCAGGCGGATTTCTCATCATTTGTTTCCTGCAATCAGTCACTATATGGTCACTTGTTTTTACCTTCTATTCTCAAAAAAAAAAAAAAACCAAAGCCTCTATTTGTCTAATAAGTGCCACTGAGCATCATGATCATGGAAATATTCCATTTAAGAGCTAAAGAAAGTACCACGTGACTTTCCTCTGAGCCCTACAAAACTGATATATTTGAGTTAGAATATATGGGACATTCAGAGGATATTTGTGAAGGGACAGGAAAGAATACAGGGAAGGTGATTTTATCTCTTCTCTAGGAACAATGGTGATAACAAAGGTTCCAGAAAAGCTGTTATCACTTATTCATTCCCTGCCTCTCCTTTCATTCTGGAAGTATGGAGATCCCTTCAATTTAGCCATAGGTGTTGTGATTCTCATACGCTATTCAGTTTATAGGATCCCAATTATATAAATATAACCCTCTCATTATATGGTTCAATCAGCAGTCATTTATTTAGTGTTTGGCATGTGCCACCCATTGTTCTAGGTGCTATGGATAGAAAGAGAAAACTAATGCAGTCCCTGACCTCAGATAAGGAATCTGAACATCAGAGAGGTTTGGGCACTTGCCTAAGTCATAGAAGTACTAAGTGGCAAAGCCAGGACCTAAATCCAGGACCAATTATTCAAGATGATAGTCATTTACTTTGTATCATATGCAGTAGAAACAAGAGATCAGATTGCTTTCAGGTCACATTTAAATTGACCTTTAAAAGATTTTCATTTTTCTCTCTGAGATTTTATGGCTTCAGTTCTCCCTCAAATGTTAAATCTGTCCTTGAAATTTTGATTATTTCTATTAGCTCTCTATATATTCCAACTATGCAGACAAAAATACTTTCAATTAGCTTGTTTCAGTTAATATTTATAGTAAAAGAAATATTGGTCTTTATTTTTTCTTTAGTGAAGTCTGGTGAGAAAATTTTTAGGATGTAGAAGATCACTCCTTGTAATTATAATGGGAATTTAAAAATCTTCCCTGACCCTTAATACGTCAAATGTAATCACATGGAGCCCACAGGGAGAGGAGATTGCTGAAAGGGTGGAACAGGAAGGGTGGTACAGGAAGGAAAAGGAGAGAGCCAGAGAAGCTGAAAGCAAGCAGCCTGGAGGCAGAGCAGCTAGCTTGAGTGAGAGAATGGCTCTTTTACTCAAGGGGCCTGTTTTATTTTTGAAGGCCTGACAGAGGGAAGGGTTGGGAATTTTGGTATTCACTGCACTGGCTATGTGTACCAACTTCTTTTTTAGTATGATGGATTTTACTTTCTGATGTTGGGATTAGGCTTTCTGGTGTTTGAATAGATGTTTTGGTTCTTTCTTCCATGTAGAGAGTCTGTTACTTTTTATGATTCACAATTACACCAGCATATTCATAGCCACTGTGGGTACTATGAACATTGCATTGGCATTATATTTAGCAATGAGGGTGGGATCAGAAAATATCAGACCTCTATTTGGACGTAGGAGGGCTTTAGAGAGAGAAATGGATACCTTAGGATGGGAGGATTTACCTTATTCCTCCCTAGCAAGAGAATGAGCTAAAAACACAGGACTCTATGAAAACTAGGAACGAAGGTTTCAAAAGGGAAAACCCAAAGACTTAGAAAGATGTTTGTATAGAACCAGGGAAAGAACTGACAGGGGTGTGTAGGAGGGGCAGGGCATTACTAGCAAGTTATTATCTTATGTGTAAAGGTAGAGATAAGATTGTGGGGAAGAAAGCTCAGATGGAAAGGGAGTTGGATGGTTTGCATAAGAATTTTTCTATGCTACAGCATTTGGGATCTCCTTTGGAAGAACAAGCTGGAGGGTCTCAGGTAGTAAAAGAACAAGCTACTGTTCATTTCTCTAAAAGGAAACCAAAAAACTAACAAAAAGAATATATATGCAGCTTTTGTACAGTCTGGGCATAGTTGTCCTGATGACTACCAGGAGAATGCATGAGAGCAGAATGGAACAAAGTAAGATGAGGAGTCTACTAACTCAGAAGCTTGCCCTATCATACTAAGAAGAAAGCAGGAGAATCACCATGGCCAAACAGAATTCAAGAAGATAATTGAGAATTTCACTAAACAAGAGGCTACTGATATATTGAGTCAATTCACCCAAGAATTGGAGAATCTTTAGTGTCTTGGATGGTAAGAATCAGTGATGATGGGGCCAGGAGAGTATCACTACATAGTGTAGAATAATTGAAATTCATAGGCATTAGTCACAATCCTTTTGTACATGAAGCTTTTAGGGATTACCATATGCAAATACATAAAAACACAGCTAATCTATTAGCTTTAGCTGCAGAGGGATGCAATAAGCAATATACTATTGACTCACTGTGGCCTGGTAGAGACAGACCTGGTACTCACTTAGAGACTGTATGAGAAAGCAAAAGGAGTAGGTAATGAAAACTGCTATCACAATTGGAAATGCAAATGTGTATCACAATACCCCCTTAGCAGTTCCTCACAGAAATATCATAGTGAAGATGACTCCTCTTGCTTATAAGCACCTATTTCTGATTCTACTAATTGGGGAAATAGGGCACCCTCTTTCAGAGGTGCTGCATAAGATTTCACAGTTAAGTGACTTAAGGGAATGGAGAAAAGATAAATTTTCTGGAGAGAGAAGAATAAATAGCCAGCAGATTAAAAGTCAGAAAAGACTGAGAAGAAAATAATTGCTTACTGCTCTATTGAGAGCAGTGACAGATTTTAGAAGAATAGATCATACTACAATTAAAGAGCTATATAAGATGCATCAAGAAAAGGTACTTAATATTAGACTGAATAGGGGAGTAGGAATCACCCTTACAGATACACCTGAATCATTTTTTCCAAGTTTGTCACACCTTCAGGAAGAACAGAAAATAGGCCAAGCCATAGTCCAGATTAAAGAAGTACACAGACAAGGTTACAGATCCCAAATTGGTTTAACCGTATACTGGAAAAACAGGTCAACTACTATTACTAGGGCATTGTTACATACAGGTGGGGGCAGACCTCTCTTATTTATGGCAGAAGTGGAGTTTCTGCTTTACATGAATCTATAGCAAACTTCAATCCTGAGGGAAATGATATATCCCCTGAATCAAAGCAAAAATTGGTACAGTCTTTGGTAAAATGGAATAACAGATATGATGGATTAACTGAAGAAAAGAAACATACATGGTTTACTAATGGGACAGAAAAATATTTAGGCCACAAAACGCACTGGAAAGCAGTAGCCTATAACCCATATACCAGGCAGATTTTGGAAAGTGCTGGGATAGGTGGAAGTAGTCCATATGCTGAACATATGTCAGTACACCAAACCTTCAAAACAGAAACTAGGACAGTGTCATATATTCACTGATTCATGGAGAGAAGCTAATGGGTTAATTGCATGGATGCCCATGTGAAGAAATCAAAATTGAGAAAATCATGGTAAACAAGTCTGGGGCAAAGAATTATGGCAAGATATGTGGGACATGCCTTTGGTTAGTAATTTATCAGTTTCCATGTAAATGCTAATGTGACCCTTATCACTCCAGAAGGTGAATACAATACACATGCTGAATAGCAAAGATTGTTATTCAACATACTGCCCCTACCCTTACATCGGATGATGATCCAGCACTGCAAAACAAGTCCATCAAATGGCCGGTCATTTAGGGGTCCAGGGCACACATTGGTGGGCTCAGGACCAAGGTATTGATATCTCACATTCATTGTTAAGACAGGTAGCAGAGGAATGTCATATATGTCGCTGTAAATGGAATGAGCTGTCTGTCTGGTAGTAACTGGAGAAAGAGCAAGGAGAAAGGTCTCCTACTCTAAGATAAAGGATACAAATTTATATGTACTTGTGTTGACACCTATTCTGGTATACCTGTGGCTTATACTTATGAAAATGCAACCCAGGAAAACACCTGTAAAACTCTAGATCTCAATATGTCTATATTATGGAACCCCAAAGCAGATTCAAAGTGAAAATGGGTCATATTTCAAAGGCAATGAAATGAAGAGGTATTGTATATTAAACCATATAGAATGGATATACCGTGTTTCCCCGATAATAAGACCTATCCCAGAAATAAGCCCTCCCCTTACTGTGTAAGATTCCTCTAAAATAAGCCCTCCCCTGAAAATAAGCCCTATTAAGATTGCTACTGTAGTGAAGGTGATCCCCTGCGCTACACGCTACATTACGGTACCCTCTGTATGCACCGTTTCCTCCCCTCCCCCCCCGTGAAACGCATGCTGCGCTCCAAGCTGCATCCAATCAGAGCTGCAGCAGTGAGCGCATCATCCTGTTCTTTCCCAGTGATTTGCTTATTGAATAAAGGTACATTTTTTTGTTCACATTTACCTGTTTATTAAAATTGCTGTCAATGTTCATTAAAATAAGCCCTCCCCTGAAAATAAGCCCTCTGGTGTTTTTCTGTCCAAAAAATTTAATAAGACAGTGTCTTATTATCGGGGAAACACGGTATCATATTCCGTATTATCCACAAGCATCTAGGTTAATTGAAAGAATGAATGGATTATTGAAAGAAGAGTTAAGGAAGTTAAGTTCTAATCATTTGTATCAACATTGGAAGGGTAATTCGTTCATGACTCTATGTCATTTTAATAGTAGAACATTGGAGGAAGTACTCCTGTAAGCCAAAATGATGACCCCAAATCTGCAAATTAGAAAACAGCAAACACACAAGATCCCAAATATTGAGTATTGGACTGTGAGGCCAGATGTCCTAGCACTGTATCCAGAAACATCTGGTTCAACAGGATATGACTTGCATTATTTAGATGACTTTGGTTGGATAGAAAAGAAATAAGAAAAATCTCTGCATATATATATATATATGAATCCCTAAAAATCACTTTTGATGTATTTTTACCAAAATTAGGATTAGCAGCTTGAGGAATACATGTACTGGCTGGAGTAATAGAGTCTAATTATCAAGGAGAAATTATTGTGACATTCCAAAATTTAAATGAAGAAGAACCCATACAGTTTATTTTATTTTATTTTTTTTCATTTTTCAAATGCTTTATTAATTTCTGTCTTACATCATTCATTTCAGCCAGATTTTGAGTTGCAAATTTTCTCCCCATTTTTCCCCCTATCCACCACCCCAAAATAGCAATCCCACAGGATATCACTGCCTCCAATCTGCTCTCTCTCATATCTTCTCCCATAATCCCTTAGACTTTTCCAATAGGGCATGTTGGATCTCTATGCCCCAGTGTCTATATATCTTCTTTCCCATTTACATCTAAGATAGTATTAATAATAGTATATATGTATATATAATTTTAAACATTTGATTTTAAAACTTTGAATTCAAATTCATTCCCTTCCTCCCTCATCACCTACCCTTACTGGGAAGATAAGAAGTTCAGTATAGGTTGAACATGTGTAGTTAATGCAAAACATTAACATAGTAGATATATTGTAAAAGACTGACTATATTTCCCTCCCTCCTATCCCACTTCCTTCTTGTTCTATTCTCTACTTTGATCTCATCCCTTTTCAAAAGTGGGTGCTTCCAAATTCTCTCCCCCCCAGCCTGTCCTCCGTTCCATCATCCCCCCTGTCATACCCTTCCTGCCTACTCTCCTATAGGGTGAGATACCCTATTTGGTGTGTATGTCATTCCCTCCCTGAGCTAAATTCAATGAGAATAAGGTTGACCAATTACATTTTGCCTTCCTATTCTTCCCCTCCATTGTAACAATTTTCCCTTACCTCTTCTATATAAGATAGTTCACCCCATTCTGTCTGTCCCCATCTCCTCTCTTTATATTCCTCTCTCACCTCTTAATTCCACCTTTTTAGTACTATTCCTTCCTATTAAATTGGTCCTTTGCCCTCTACATATATACACACATTCACATATGTATTCATACTTTCATATACCCTCCGATATAGACATATATATATTTTATATTTATATTCCTTACAACTATTTTAATACTGAGAAAATTTTCATCAGTTACAATTATCATTTTTCCATGTAGGAATGTTAATAGTTCAACTTTGATAAGTGGCTTATGCTTTCTTTTCCTGTTTAGCTTCTCATGGTTCTCTTGCTTCTTGTGTCTGAATGTCAAATTTTCTATTCAACTCTGGTTTTTTCAGCAAGAATGCTTGATAGTCCTTTATTCCACTGAATGACCATATTTTCCGCTGAAACATCATACTCAATTTTGCTGGGTAGGTGATTCTTGGTTTTAATCCCAACTCCTTTGCCCTCCAGAATATCATATTCCAGGCTCTTCAATCCCTCAGTGTAGAAGCTGCCAGATGCTGTGTTATCCAGATTGTGTTTCCGCAATATTCAAATTGTTTCTTCTTGGCTGCTTGTAAAATCCTCTCCTTGATCTGGGATTTCCAGAATCTGGCTATAATATTCCTAGGAGTTTTCTTTTTGGGATCTTTTCCAGGAAGTTTTCAGTGGATTCTTTTAACCTCTTTTGCCTTCTGGTTCTAAAATATCAGGGCAATTTTCCTTGAGAATTTCTTGAAGGATGATTTCTAGGTTCTTTCTCTGATCATGGCTTTCAGGTAGTCCAACAATTATTAAATTATCTCTCCTGGATCTATTTTCCAGGTCAGTGTTTTTTCCCATGAGATATTTCATATTGCCTTCGATTCTTTCATTTGTTTGGATGTATTTAGCAGCATCTTGATTTCTCCTCAAGTCAGTAGCTTCCCTTTGGTCCATTCTGAATCTTAGGGAATGATTCTCCTCAGTGAGCTTTTGAGATTCTTTTTCCATCTGGCAAATTTGGCTTTTTAAGGCTTTCCTCTCCTCATTGTCTTTTTTGAGCCTCTTTTGCCATTTGAGTTAGTCTGTTTTTTAAGGTTTTATTTTCCTCAGTCAGGCTGTTGACTCTCATTTCCTAATTTTCTTGCATCGTTCTCATTTCTCTTCGCAATTTCCTCCACTTCTCTTATCTGCTTTGTAAGGTACTCTATGGCCTGCAACCAGCTTGTATTTTAATTTGGAGTTTTTCATGCAGGAGTTCTGACTTCACTGTCTTCTTCCTGTTCCATGCTTTGATCCTTTTTATCCCCAAAATAGTAGTTTAATGTTGGATTCTTATGTTTGTTTTGCTTCGTTTCACTGATCATGTTGCCACTAAATTTTTGTGGGGGCTTTTTGCCACAGTGGGACTCTGTCACCAGACAGGGGAGCTTCCCTCCCATACGCTGGGGTTTTCTCAGCTGCCAGAAGTATTAGTTGGGTGCCCTCTCTGAAGCCTCCACCTGCTCTGGCAATTGGTCACACACCCTAGGACCTCCACCCTAGACTGCAATCCAGATCCAAGAAGGTTAAAGCAAGAGCGATTACCCCTGAGACTGGTCACTTGGTCCCCCTACACTCTGCAGGCCAGGAGCTGAAGCTGCAATGTTTCATGGGCTACACTGAAGTCCTCAGTGGCTTCTCACCCTGGGGGCAAAAGCCAATGCTCTCCCAACTACTGGTCCCAAAATCCACACTGCACTATGTGAACCTCTCACTTTGTCCTTTGCATCTATGTGTTCACAAATCTGGAAACGGCCACAGCTGCTAGTGATCTGGAGTCCCTCCAGTTGGCAGCGGGTCACGCCCACCCTGGGGCTTATACCTGTGGCTCACATGGGCCTGGGATCAGCTCCCAGACCATTGTGCTGGTCAATTCCTGCCGGCATGCCAGGCTGTCCTCAGCAGGAGGTTAGCTTATCTGTATCATTTTTGTGGTTTCTGTAGCTCCAAAGTTTGTTCAGAGTCCCCTTTTACATGAATTGGGCAAAGTGGAAACTGGAGCCACATGGAGGTCCTGCTTCTATTCTGCCATCTTGACTCCGCCCCCCCGACCCACCCATACAGTTTAGTAAAAATGATAAAATACTTCAAGTAATTATCATTCCTTGTGAAACAATATCACTTGTAAAAACTGACCCTCCTTCCCAAATAACTATCAATAGAACAGAAGAGATTGCCTCTACTGATAGAATAAAATTGGGACTGAAGTATGGGTAAAACACAAACCAGATGATGTTCCAAGGGCCATGGAAATTATAGCACATGGGAAGGATAATACTGTAACTATCGTTTATTCAGGAGAAGATGATTACAAAATTGTCCCCTTAACTCATATATTCTACTGTGAGTGAGGTTATGATAGTGGGTTCACAGACTCCAGAAGCATGGCTGACCCTATATCTACACTATTTCTGGTTATTGTCTCCTTTTACTTCTCGTTTTTTGTCTGTTCACCTTGTTTGCTGGATTTGTTTCCTGAAGCCTTGATAACCTGTAGATGCCTGATTGCTTAATCAGGATGTCACCCCCGATCACAACTGTCACATGTCACACCTGGACCTGACATCAACCACATGCTGGCTAAAGAACTGCCCACTCAAATGGGACCTCTTAGACAGGGACAACCATATGTCCAATTTCAGTTACAAGTAGCCATGGGAGAATAGATCTTTGCCCCTTACCCCAAGATTTTGGGATTCCATTTTTTCAAGAGGAAATAATGGTGTGCTTATGGTCAAACCCCACTCTAAGATATTGTTTTCTGTGTTTATTGTGTGTTATCCCTGCTATATTGCTGTAAAGTTCTGTTGACACCAGCTACCCCTAAACTCCCATTGACCTATGTAAGGGACATGAAAGATCTTGGGACCTAATGTAATGCAAATGGGAATCTAAAGATCTTCCCTACTTCTTAATAGGTCAAATATGATCACATGGAGCCCACAGGAGGAGGAGTTTGCTAAAAAGGTAGAAGGGGAAGGATGGAGCAGAAAGGAGCAGGAGAGAGCCAGAAGAGCTGTGAGCAAGCAGCCTGGAGGCAGAACAGCTAGCTTGAGTGAGAGAGTGTCTCTTTTGCTCAAGGGGGTCAGTTTTGTTTTGAAGACCTGACAGAGGAAAGGGTGGGGAAAGTTGGTGTTTGTTGCACTGGTTATATGTGCCAACTTCTTGGTTGTTATGATGGATTTGACTTTCTGGTGTTGGGATTCAGCTGTCTGATGTTTGAATAAATGTTTTGGTTCTGTCTTCCATGTGGAGGGTCTCTTACATTTTGTGATTCACAACTACACCAGTCTAATCATAGCCACTGTGGATGCTGTGAATATTGCATTGGCATTACACACCTCTTTCATCATCTACCAATTTTCAGACTACTCATTTTGGTTTCATCTTTCTCAGAATATTAATTTACAGCAGAGTCTTCACTACCAGGTTGTACAGTACACCTAAACTGACAAGAAAAAGAAAATATGTTGAATCGTTTTTTCAATATGGATTTACTTCTAATAATGATGATCATGTGGCAAAATCTCTTTGCTTAATTTGTAATGAAGTTTTGACTGTAGGGAACATGAAACCAGTCAGACTAAAATGGCATGTTAATACCAAATATGCAGCATAGTGCAATAAAGCAAAGGAATATTTTCAACAGTTTTTAAAATATTCAAATAAAGGAAAACAATGGTTTGAGAAATTTGTTATTGTCAATTAAAAGCATTTACTTGCAGCTTACAAAACTTTTAATTTTTTTCCCAAAACTAAAAAGCCCTACATTATAGGGGAAGAACTCACATCACCTTCTGCTATTAAAATGACAGAAATAGGTTATGAAAAAAAGTATGGGCAAAAAATTTATAAAATTCCTGTTAAATGATACTATTTCCAAAAGAATTTCTAAAATTAGTAATGAAACAATTCCAGTAGCTTATTACAAGGCTTACGGGGCAGCAATCTAAAGTTTACAATTCAATTAGGTGAAACAACCAATATTTCCTTCATGGCACAGTTGTTACTTTATATAAGATACGTTTATGAAGGAAGCACATATAAAGAATTGCTGTTTTGTCCCCTTTGAAAGGGCACACAAGGTGGGGGGGGGGAGATTTATCTTGTAATAAATCTTTCACAAATAGGGTTTATAGTGGAAAAATTATCTATACACAAAATGCTGGAGGAATGATGGGTGAAAATGTTGGATTTATATCAAAATTTAAAGCTGGTGGCAATGAATGTATCACTTTTACTCACTGCAAGACCCTTTGGGAGGCTCTTATATCGAAAAAAAATATCACTAGCCTCAGATGTGGTGCTTCACAATGCTATCAAAATCCTTAACTTCATTAAAAGCCTTGATCTTAACAGTTATTTGTTTTCAAGCCTTTGGAAAGACAAATCTTATTACTCCCTGCAGAGGTAACACGGCTTCCAAGAGAGTGAAGTTTAAACTGATTATTGAAATTGAAAGATAAAGTTCCTATATTTTTGATTGGGCAGAAATCCAATTTTATCTTTTTCCCCACCATGACTTATGTCTTTCAAAACTTTGTTATTTGTCAGGTATTAAAAAAAAAAACCTCAAAGATTTAACCTTGTTGCTTCAAGGAAAAAAATTGTAACTTATTTATGTTAAAAGATAAAAATGAAAGTTTTACTTTAAAAGTTAGCTTATGGAAGAATAGGGTGGCAAATGGCTCTTTAAAAATGTTTACTACATATGACATAATAATTGAAAATAACCTTCCCAAAGATTTAATTGTAAGAGTAATAACTGATCATCTGAAGTGCTTGGAGACAGTTTCACAAATAATTCCCTTCAAATTTTGATTCTAAAAAATTAAGTTGTGTTCATAAACCATACTCAATGAAAATCAAAAACATCAGGCATCTGTCTCTAAAAGTTCAAGAACGATTTGTCACGTTAGCAAGTGACACAGATTTAAATGAGTTTCCTAAAAGTTTTAGATGAGTTTTCTATAAAATCATTAAATGAATGTGTAGGGGTTGTGTGTTAGGGAGAAAAACCATGTCAGGGTAAAAAGAGATCTGTGTTAGGAAACAGTTGTCCTATCATGGGCTCTTTCTTCAGTTTGTTTTGTATGGTGTTCTCTGGGACAGAGTGACAGGCCAGTGGACATTTTTTTACAATTATCTTCAGACCATGAAGCGTCAGACTAGGTGACCAAATGTCAGGTATGATGTTGCAGGGATTCCTTGTTTGATATGGCTTGGACTTGGGTCTATTTCAGTAATTTCCAACTACAAAATTCTTTCTTAATTTGTTTTTTAATAATTTGTTATGTTACATTCATTTCCAAATGTATCTCTATCCTCTCCTCTTCTGTCTTCTTCTGTCTCCTCTGTTCTTCCAATTGAGCCATCCTTTATACGAAAGGACAAAAAGAGAGAGAGAAAAGTAGTTTTGCAAAACTAATGAAGTTATCAACTAAGTCTGACTGAAGATGCAATGTTCCAGATGCTTAGTTCCTCACCTTTGAATTTCTTTTTTCCTCATCTTTTCTTTGGGGTCAGGTTCAGCCAGTTTTTCTAAAACATTTTTTTCTTTGTTGTTTCCATTTACGTCTACTTGGACATTGTGTATATTATTGTGATTATTTCATTTTAAATCATTTCACTTATGTGTTCCTCACAACATTTTCCCACATTTCCATATTTATCATTTCTTACAATGTAGTTATATTCCACTTCATTAGCATAGTGGATTTTGTTTAGCCATTCTCTAGTTGACAGAGATCAACTTTGTTTCCCATACTTTGTAATTGCAATAGGTACTGCCGTAAGCAATTTGGTATCTATGGGAAATTTCCTTCTATGTTTCACTACTTTGAGATATATACCTAGTTCACTCTGAAGTTTTCTGGTCTATAGCTCAGCTGATTAAATACCAGCACCAATAAATTCTTTGAAGTGGTTCTTAATGTGTTTATTCAGTCAATTATTTACCTTTTGGAGAATAAATGCATTGACTTCCTCAATTAAACCTGAGTAATGGGGAGTTAGCTGAATCTTTCTAGAGCACAAAGTTACACATTGGTATACCTTGACTATGGTGATTAATTTTAAAAATGATGCGTAGTGAGTCCCCTTTCTAGTTCCTCGGTGTAACTCATCTCTATTGCTCACTGTAAATCAGACAAAGATTCTTTTCAGATAATAAATATGATAATCATGTGCAACAGTAGGTCAAGAAATAAATTCAATTACCCAAAGAGGCTCTTGTATTACAATTGAAAGAATTCTGATATAGAGTCTAGAAGACGCGAGTTCAAATATCAGTTCTTCCACTTATGAGCATAGTGGCGAGTCATTTAATCTCTCTATGTCTCAGTTTCCTCTTTTATGAAATAAAAATAAAAATTAGAGAGTAAGGTCCCTTCCAGTTTTAAATGTGCAATCTTGAATCACTCGATATTTAACATTTTACATCTTTCTTTATAATATTATTAATAGAGGATCATGATCCTTTGTAAAATTAAAGTTCACTACTAATGGATTGGTATTTTAAACAAGACTGAATGATTGGATGATCAAGAGCAGTCTATCAGCAAAGATTCAGTGCCAGTCTAAATTATGGTTTTTGGAAATTCCTCTCAGGGTTATTAAAGGTGGTTGGAAAACATCAAGTTTCAGATTAGAATTGCACTGGATAAATCCCCACAGCCAGGTTCATTCTACTACATAATTTTCCTGACAGACAATGGATTTGTACAGAAGCAGGAAAATTCTGCCAGGCCATCCTCCCATACACAACCTTTCTTCTAATTGGTCTCTGAGGTTAGCTGCTACCCTTCATTAAGGTTAAATGGAGATAATGTATTATTGGCTCCTTCTACTCTTGTATCCTGATGAACTTTTAATGATGAGATTAGGAACTGTAGAAAAGTTGGTAACTCACCTTTGGGAGGCAAGTGCACTTCCAAACAATGCCCAAGGAAATTTCCATGCCACGTTCTCCACAAAATTTAAACAATCACATACCCTCTCAAAGTGACTTGCTCCATGTAGAGGACATGCAAGAGAGATTAAATAACTTCATATCTTGGTTTGGTAGGGTTGCTTTTGTGTGAATTGCAGAGTACTGATTCACAGTGAATCATAATCTGACATGCATATCCAAGCCTGGGGTAGACAACAAATTTAGCTAAAATATCCTGTGAATAAGCTTTAACGATAGTCATGCATATATTCCTTAAATTTGCAACTTCATTTCCTATTCTCCCCAAATCAAGTTGTGCTTTAATTTTTGCCTTTTTCCTTAAATTTCTGTTTCCTAGGAATAAGCTTCACTCAACTTCTGACTTACCTGCCAAAGATAGGACGATTGAAATAGCTTCTACTAGTCAGTGGTCTGTTCATTTTTTTTTTCTCAGCCTACCTTGACAGAATTTCACCTTGAGGTACTGATTAAGTCCCAATCCCAGGGTCACAGTTTCGGCCATACCCTTCCATACTGTAAGAACTAGCTTAATCGAAACCCTACCTTTACAGATCCAGTTCTTGTCTATGTCATCCCTAAAGGTATAAAAATCCCAGTCTTGGTCAGGTAGGGAATTAAGTTTCTTAGCACTTGAGGGCAGTGGTACTGACTGCTATGCGCAGATCCCTGGTTAGTTTTTATTAATTGATTCTCACCTGCTCAAGTAATCGGAAGTCTGGACACTGGGGTGATGTATAGCTATTTGAACATATAGTAAATGATTTTGGAGATTGTAAGTTGATAACTTTTACTTTTTGTGTCTGCAATGTCATTTTACTCTGTAATTCAATCAGTCAACAAGCTTCTTCTAAGCTCTCACTATGAGCAAGACCCTGTGCTAAGGACTAGAACAAATAAAGGACAGAAACATGGTCCCAAACCTCAAGGAGTTCACATTCTAATGGGGGAGATAACATGCAAATGGCCATTTATACACATGATATCTACAATGTAAGTGAAAGGAAACTGCAGAGGGATAGCACCAGATGTGGAAGGAACCAGGGAAGGCTCCAGAAGAAGGTAAGATCTGAGTTCAGTTTTGAATATCAGAGAATACATTAGGAAGAGGTAATGAGAGAACAATATTGTATATAGGGGACAGTGAAAAGGCATGGAGTCAGGGGATAAAAAAGCAGTAAGAAGGTGAGTCTTGCTGAGTAGTAGAGTAGAGAGAGGCAAGATTTAAATGGTTTTAAATAACAAAGGGAGGTTTCTATATTTGATTTTCTATATTTAGGAAGATCATTTTGGCAGCAGTGGAGAAGATGAATTGACATGGGGAGACACTTGAAGCAGAGGGACCAACTGGAAGGCCATTGAAATAACCAGGTGTGAAGTATTGAGAGCCTGGACTACACAAGGTTGATGGCTATGTGAATGAAGAGGAGGGAACTATGATTCATGGGTATCTAGGGCTTAATGTTTTGACATGTTTGTTTGTTTTGTTAAAATTTAAAACAATACTAAGTTCTACATAGGAATGGTGATAATGGGCTTAATGCTAGGCAGCTTTTTTCAGTAGCAATAAGCATAATGGGTATAATCTAAGGTTAAGTTTTGAAAAGAGGGGAAGTATACAAGAGAAAGTGAGAGTGCAGAGTTGGCTCTCCAATGAGTTGAGATAAGGAAGGGAAGTGATGGCCTAGTAATGAACTAAAGGATGTAGAAAATGGAGGTCATATTGAGGGTAAGCAGAGCTAAATGTCATAAGGCATATGAGAAAATTAGAACGATAAAATATTCTGATCAGATAAAAGAATTTCAAAGTTCATGAACATGGAAGTGGAACAATTGTTCATGATGGCAAAATCAAGGTTTTGACATCTCCATAGCTGAGGGATTGAAGGAAGAAGTCATCAGAAGTGAGTAGATTAAGAAATTGGGATGTTTAGATATTTGCAGATATATCAATGTATATATTGAAATGCCTAGCATTTAGAGGTAAAGAAAAATAAAAGAAACCAGATACTGAATTCATACAGGAAGAAAGAATGGCCAAGGTACTGACAGGTAACAGTCAGAATGATCAGGATTGTTTAATAAATATCTACATAGCATGAATTTCAAAGCAAAAGAGATTGCTGAGTGATATTAGTAGATTGTGAGTCTGAAAGTGGCATTGGGGGGTAAGGAGTAGTCTGGCAAAAATGTAATATGAGATCCTTCTCTACAAATGATATGGAAGCTTATTTTTTAAAACCTTCTTATTTGTAAAACTTAAAATATTAAGAAATAATATTTCTTTCATCTTAAAAAAACCCAATAACATTCTTTCCAGGCTTCACCATTCAAAGGCGGGATAGGTTAAAGACAAAAAAAAAAAAAAGATCTTCCATAAGGAAATAGATTAAGGTGGAAAGGAAAACTAAACATTTTTTAAATTTAACTTTTCTTTTTTTTAAGTTTTCAATATTTACTTTTATAAGATTTTGAGTTCCAAATCTTTTTATCCCTCCCATCTCCCCACGACAGTATACAATCCCATATAAGCTATACATGTAAAATCACAGTGAACATATTTCCACATTAGTCATGTTGTGAAAGAAGAATCAGAACAAAAGGGAAAAAGCTTGAGAAAGAAAAAAAAGAGAAAATTGTTTCTTTTGAACTGCATTTGGATTCCATAGTCCATTCTCTTGATGTGGATAGCATTTTCCATCATGAGTCTTCTAGAATTATCTTATATCATTGTATTGCTGAGAAGAGTTAAGTCTGTCAAAGATCGTCATAACACAATGTTGCTGTTACTGTGTACAATGGAGAACCAAAATTTCAAACAAAGATAATATTATTTCTTGTCAGAAATTTAGGCTAGTAATTCAACTAAGTGGGTCTTTTTACATTGAAGAGATTAACCTAAGCCTGAAACAAAGAAAATATTCTCTATTCCTAAAAGTAAGGACGCTCCTCTGTTACTCAGAAGATATTCCCCTTACAGTATTAGAAATTCTCAATGGGGATGATTTTAGGAGTCTGAGAGGAAAATATTTTATTATTTATTAACATTGTTTGAAACATGTTTCATGTGGCTAAAATTATCTAAATAGAAAACATAGGTCATGTTGACCTCAAAGATCCTCCAGGTTAGCAAATGTTGGTTCCCCAATAACTTGCATTTTGGACTTGCCCAAATTTTATTGAGTGTTTATATTTATCTGCTGATGTACATCTTGAAGCAAACTGACTATGTGTTTTAGTACTTTTGTTTGAATTCTGTGTAACAACAATAATAACAAAGGGAGTAGCCACATTTCTTTCCAGCTTTCTCTCCTCTTCCAAATGATGTGATAAAATTTTGTCTAAAACATTTTCACACTTGGGATTATTCCTGACTGATTAGTGTAAAGCCACACACAAGCAGTTTTCCAGAAGAATGTTACTGTGGGAGTGGCTAGGTGGTACAGTGAGTAGAGCATCAGCCTTGGAGTCAAGAGTTCAAATCCGGCCTCAGACACTTAACACAAAAACTAGCTGTGTGGCCTTGGGCAAGTCACAACCCCAATTGCCCTCTAAAAAGCAAAAAAAAAAAAAAAAAAGGAATGCTACTGTAAATAGCTTTTAAGGTTCTGATTCTAGAATATAGTGAACACTCTATTCCATAACAAATCAGAGCAAAACATTCACAATAAATCACTGTACAGCATTCACAATGTTACAATTTATCACAGAAAATAAAAATACAGCATTCAAACAACTTATAAGTAAGATGGCCACATAGTTTTCACCATAGCGGTCACAAAGTTTTCAACAAAGAACAAGCATTTAGTAACTCAAGCATTCAATCATCTCAGTCATTCAATCATCCTTAAGGAGTTTTGCCTCCTTAAGGGACACAAAGTACAATAGTCAAAGTTCTCCACTCATGGGAAACACTATGTTACAAATAAGTCACTTATTCAGTTATCAATCACTAAGTACAATCATTTAATCAATCATTCAATCAACTCAATCATCCAATCATCTTTCATCATTCCCTATTCAAATCATCAGAAAATACACAAACTCTTCACCCCTAGGTCACTAGTAAATTACAATTTCTCAGTCAATGCACAGTATCCAAGTAAAGTCTTCTTTCAGCTTGACTAGGGGTTGTCTCTTGGATTCCCTGGATCCCCTTCCATGGCCCCAGATGTTACCTGGATTCACCAAACTCTCACCTGGGCTGAAAGGCAGACAGCTCCCAGGTCCTTTTCCAGTTCTCCATGCAGTTCCTGCTTCACACTGAAGTTCATGGTGTCCAGTCCACCTTAAATCCTTCACAATCTCTGTTCCCAGGAAGTCCAGGCTTAGCAAAGCGACAAACAGGTCCATGAAAAGTACCAGCATCACAGTCATGCTTCCTCAGTCTTTGGCAGCTCCAGCTGGCCCTTAGCTCTGACTGGCTATCAGAAATCCTCAGCAGCTCTTGCTGGCTCTCAGACTCAGCAGATGTTTCCCCTGGTTCCCAGAATCAAAATCACTTCATCCAAGTTTTCAAAATCAAAACCATTCTTTGGAGGGGGGGGGCACTTTTCTCTTCAGCCTCCCTGGCAGCAACAGCCTCTGCCTCTCCACAGAGCTTACTCCAAGAAGATCTGACTTTCCCAGCCAGGGTCTTTCCTTATATACAGAAAGCATTAGCTTCCTGTTTCAGCCAACCCCTTCCTGTTACATCAGCACCAGGGATTCATACCTTCTGCTTCTTTAACAGAGGCTTGATTAATTACTAAGTGCTAAGCACCTGTTATCTTTGAAAATACAAAGGAATCTTCAAATTCAAATTACATTATCACTACAACAAGTTACAGTAAATCTTTGTGAGGAGGGTTCCTGAAAGGAATATAGTATGGTGCCTTATTCTCAACAATTCTGGAATGTCACTCACAAACTGTGTTTTTACATATTATTTCTTCTTCCACTATTCCTATAACTGTTACCTAACTGTTTTAGGGTAGAGAGCATGCAGAAATTTTACCATTTTGGACATCTATATAAGTCAGAAATTGCTCCAATATTCAGTTAATGTTAAATTGTCTCTAAATAAAATTGTTCCTAAAAGATAGATTTATATCATTATTGTGTATCTTTCAGTGTTGGCAAATTCTGTTTCCAATTCTGTTATGATATACTGTTGAAACAAAATAAAAGCATTCATATTTTCATTCCATTGCATGCACACTACAGCTTGACTGTTTTAATGGTTGTAGCCACCTAAACAGAAAAATTTCAAGCAGGTATTGATTGGACTATCAATATTTCTAGCTTCACCAATATAGCTTGATTTTTTTTTAGTTATAGAACACTTAAGAACTAATTGCTCTGTTCTCCTCTATGTAATGCTGATCATTATCACAGATCTGAGGAGGGTTAGCCTATAATCTTATGCTATTTCTATTTCTTAGAACTCTGAGCTTAATTTGCCAAATTTCCATCCAGGCTTTAGCACCTATAACAGTCTTCTCACAGAATATGAAGTCTCCATAGTTCAACAACCTTCCTGGCATTCCCTTAGTTCATTTTGGTCTCACTATCACAGCTTGGGATTATAAACTGGAATTTGTTGTTCAGTTGTGTCCATCTCTTTGTGACCCCATGGAACAGAGAGCACCATGCCCTTTCTATACTCTATTATATCTTAAAATCTGTCCAAATTCATGTTCACTATTCCTATGACATTATCTATCCACCTCGTTGTCTTCCATTTCCTTTTCATTTTGCCTTTAATCTTTTCTAGCATCAAATCTTTTCCAATGAGTCTGGACTTCTTATGTGGTCAAAGTATTTAAACGCCAGTGTCTGTTTTTAACCTTCCAGGAAATTTCATGGAACTATGTGAGTCTCTCTACCACAATAAAGCAGGCCAGTGTTGAGGAAGGAACTAGAATTTAAGGAGGTTGTTACTGTCACTGCTACTACTACTACTACTACTACTACTACTACTACTACTACTACTACTACTACTACTACTTTTATTACCATTTAATTCTCATCTTTTGGGAAATAATTCTGGGACAAGTAGCCATTTTGCTTTGATCATTGTTACTACATCCTAATGTTTGCCCCTCTCTTAGGCACATCTCCGTAAACTCAATGTTCAAGGTAAAGTGGAAATTTACCACAAAGCTAACTATCAAGTAAAATGTTGATGCAATTCAGTTTTCCCCTTTCTCTAAAATCACAAAAGAGATGCCGGCCTTTAGGTGATTTCTTTTCAGTGTGATCTATGTTTTCTTTCCATTTTGCCATGTCAGCTTTGATTTCTGGAAATAAATTGTTTTCATACTTGATCCTAGAGAAAGGCTCCAGAGAAAATGGTATAGACACATCTTTGTTCAAGATAAAATAATTTTTAGGCTTATTTTTTATTTTGGTGTTTTGTTTTTATTACCGTGGTCATTTTCTCTTAATTCCTCTCCAATTCCATACCTACTGAATTCCTTCTTGAAACCACATTTACAAAGAAAAAGCCCCCCTTGCTTCATTTTGTGCCTTCTACAATCCAACCGAATTGGCCTTCTTTGTGTTCCATATAAATGATATTCCTTCTTCCATTTCTGTCTCTACTCCATGCTTACAGTATTCTTCCTTTTTACTTCCAAACCTCAGAATCTCTAGGTTCCTTCAAAGTGTAGATTAAATGCCACCTCCACCATGAGATCTTTCATGATCTCCCTCTCACAATAATGCTCTTCCCTCTCACTCCCCCCCTCACTTTAGTATTTATTTTGTATGTACTTTTATATACCCCAATCCAGGAAACCTCCCCAAGTCACAAATAAGTTTCATGGGTTATAGGAGAGAATACTTGAAGATGTGAGGAGTAACTTCTGGGTCTAAGCTCCTAAGAACATTATAGCTCATGAGTCCCCAGTAATGCCTTCCCATTATCAGTCAGCTGGTAAACACAACAAAGGTGTGTTTACTAAGAACAGTATCTTCCAAAACTTTTTCCTCATTAAATAAGAGGTATATCCTCTCACAAAAACACATTCAATCAGTGGGAAGAGTGGAAACAAAGAGTAAAATGATAATAAAGCATATTTGTAGGGAAAATATGTGGCCAAAATGACTCATCTCTGGTACTCCATGGTTTCTAGGTCCTTTCTTGCCTCTTTTAGCTTTGCATACTTCTAACAGAAAAATAAAGAAGAAAATCATGGAACTGAAAAAGTTGCTAGAGAAACTAGAACTAAAAGACTTTTAGCACTTTCTAAATGGGACTTTATTTCTGCATTTCTCAGAAGTATATGGAATTTTTTCAAAAACTTTTCCTGTATTAGGACACAGAGAATTTGCAAACAAATATAAAAAGGAGAAATAATAATTGTATCCTTTAGAGACTATAACACATTAAAATATAGTTATTGATTCAGGAAACAGACATGAAAGACACAGACTCAAATGGAGACTTGACAATGGAATATTAAATAGTGAATGAATCAAAGAACAAACCAAATAATCAATTATTAATTATATGAAAAAAATTATAATGGTGAAGCAGCATGCCCAAAGTTTTAGGATATAGTCAAATCAGTCCATGGGGAATAATAACCTGACAAACACATCGTAGCAAAAGAGAAAAAGGGAATTAATGAATTGACTATACATTCACTTTATAGCTGTGTAATCCTGGGAAGTCATTTAACCCAGTTTGCCTCAGTTTCTTTATATGCAAAATCATCTGGAGAAGGAAATGGCAAACTACTCAAATGTCTTTGCCAAGAAAACTCCAAAAGTGGTCACAATGAGTTGGACATGACTTAAACGAATGAACAACAAATATATTTTAGAAATTAGAACACTAATTAATTCACCTAAAATAAGAACCAATGACAGCGCCAAGATGACAGAGAAAAGGTAGTCACTCACCTGAGCTCTCTCCAAAGCCCTTCTGAACACCTTTGAATAACGTGATAAAAAGAAGAGGGAAGAAAATCAAATCAATAAAATAGCAAATGAGCAAGGAGAAATAACAATATTCTCATGTATGATGATGAAAGGAGACTGCTCATCTTCGTCCATATTTTTCTCAGGTATCCAATTGCAGCTACTAAGACCTCTAAACACATGTGTTTACTTCTATGTCTATCTAAATTTCTACTTGAAAAGCAAACCCATGCCCAAAACAACCCTACTTTCTACTTTTACTTCATTTAAAACTGCTAACAAGATATTATAAAGCTAAATAGAGAAAATGGGGGGACCCACTGGACTGCCTACTGAATAAATCCAGTATCCTAAGTCTGATAGTGATACCTGATTAGAATTCATCAGTCTGAAACAAGCATGAGATGTCATCTAAGTTCAGATCATATCTGCATCGATTTGTTCTGGACTGAAGGTGAAATTCCATTTGGAATATGGCCCCATCACACTATTTTTAACTTAGTTGTTCCAAATGAAAGTACAATATGATTGAAGTTTTAAAAGCAAGATTAATTTTCTCCCTTGATTATTGAAGAAATGGGCTTTGCATTTGAAAGGTTCCATCTTAGATATGTCAGCAGTGACTATTTAGTGCTAAATATAGCCAATTAACTATGCAGTTTTCAGTCTTTCAAGAAATATTAGATCATATCAGGCAAGAGAGACATCATAGTAGACACTTAGCTTTGGTTACTCTATACCCCAGGGTTATGAACTTAACACTAATGCCAATATGATAAACACTCTCATTTTAGTCAAAAGAAGTCAATTTAAATCTAACAAACACAAAGCCTCTCAATGGCTGGATAGGTTTAGGTTATCACAGCATTTATCAAATAAATGCAGTTTCTCCCTTTTATGTACTTGACCTCAAATATGCATAGTTTAAATAATGATTATCAAATGACTTTAAATGCTATTTATAAGCCAGTCTCCAATTAAGTTCTGTTTACAGGGAAACAAACCATTTCACACCATAACACAGAAGGGCAATTATGAAAAGATGTTTGTTTATTCTATTTCATAAACATTTTTTTAAGGAAAGAATCAACTATAAAATGGATTTCTTAAAGACTTTGTTACATGGTCTTAAAATTGTATGAAAGCAAGTTTCATTTCCTCAGTTAGATTGAAGTAGTAGCTAGCATATGAATAATATTCTAAAATTGGCAAAACGTTCTAATTAGTGGTTAGTTTGATCCTCACTACTATTCTGTGAAGTAGGTGCTGCTACTGATTTTACAGGTGAGAAAACTCAGACTAAGAGGTTACAAGATTATCCTAGAGTCACTTAGCCAATAAACGTCTGATGGAGGGTTCTAAGTCAAGTCTTTCTGACATCAAGTCGGTCACTCTTGCGAATATGCCAGCTAGAAACTAGGAGAACGTTCCTTCTCTTTGTTTTTCCCTATGGCCCACACATAATACAATTTTTTTTTAAATATAGTACTTTATATTTTCCCAATTACATGTAAAGACAATTTCTAACACTATTTTTTAAAAAAACTTTGTGATTCACTTATTAAAGTTGAACTATTTACATCCCTACATGGAAAGATGAGAATTGTAACTCATAAGACTTTTCTCAGTATGAGGACAGTTGATGGGAATATATACGTATATAGATATATGTATACATGCATATATATATATGTATGTATAGATGGGTCTATGTGTGTGTATATGTGTACATGTATACATAGTACACACATTACATCTAAAAAGTAAAATTAAGAGGTGAGAGAGCAATATACTGGGAGGAGAAAGGGAAAAATAGAATAGGGTAATCATCTTACATAAAAGAGGCAAGAGAAAGCTGTTACAATAGAGGGGAAGAGCAGGAAGGTGAAAGGGAATGAGTCAATGTTTCTCTCATTGCATTTGGCTTAAGAAGAGAATAACATACACACTCAATTGAGTATCTTACCCTACAGGTCAGTAGGGGGGAAGGGAATAAGAGGGGGGATGATAGAAGGGAGGGCACTTTGTGGGAGAGGGTAGTTAGAAGCAAACACTTTCAAAAAGAGACAGGGTCAAAGAAGAAAATAGAATAAATGTGGGGGTGGGATAGGATGGAGGGAAATATAATTAGTCTTTCACAATAGAACTACTATGAAAATATTTTCCATAACTACACATGTACAACCTATATTGAATAACAGGGAGAGAATCTGGAGCTCAAAGTTTTAAAAACAAATGTTAAAAATTTTTTCTTGCATGCAACCGGGAAGTAAGATATGCAGGCAATGGGGAATGGGGTATAGAAATGCGTCTTGCCTACACAAAAGTAAGGGGGGGGGGGCGAAGGATATAAGAGAGAACAGATAGGGGGAAGGGAAATTCAGTATGCCTGTCATTTTGGGGTGGGGGATAGGGGAGAGACAAGGAGAAAATTTGCAACTCAAAATATTATGGAAATGAAGATTAAAAACTAAAAAGTAAATAAATACATTTAAAAAAATTTAGTGTTCCAAAATTTCTCTCTCCCCCCTCTCCTCCCTTCTCCCTAAGATATCAAGCAATTTGATATAAGTTATATATATGCAATCATATATATATATTTTATTTATTATTATTTATTTTTTATTATATATATATATATATTCCTATACTAATTTTTTGATAAAAAAGAAGCCTAAAGAAAAAAAAAACAAATAAAAATTAAAAGACTGAAAAATAGTATGCTTCAGTAGACATTCAGACATGATCAGTTCTTTCTCTAAATGTGATAACATTTTTCATTATTAGTCCCTTTCATCATTATATTGCTGAGAATAGGTAAGTCATTCATAATTGATCATTGTACAATATTGCTATTACTATGTATAATAGTCTCCTGGTTCTGCTTACTTCACTGCATCAGTTCAAGTAAGTTTTTCCAGGTTTTTCTGAAATCATCCTGCTCACCATTTCTTATAGCCCAATACTACAATTATACACCATTACAATCTTATATCACAACATCTTCAGTCATTCCCCAATTGATGGGCATTCCTTCAATTTCTAATTCTTTGCCACCACAAAAAAAGAGCTACTTTAAATATTTTTGTTCAAATGGGTCTTTTTCCGTACCAATTCAGATTCACCAAAAATTGCCTATATTTCCACAACTCTTCTTTTGTCATTAACTAAATCCATCTTTTATTATTTTTGACACTTGACTGGGAGTAAGTCAAACTTCATGGTTGTTTTGATTTATATTTTTCTTTGTGATAGGGAACATTCTTTCATATGATTGTTAACAGTTTGTGAATTATTCTTTTGAGAACTCTATTCATTATGATTGCTCATCTATTGGTAGGGCATGTCTTTTCTTTTAATATATTTCCATTATATTGTGTTTTGGATATCAAACACCTGTCAGACATATTTAATGCAAGGATATCTTTTACCAGCTCATTGCTTCCCTTTTTATACTATAATTATTACTAATTTTGTTCATGCAAAAAGCTTTTCAATTTGTCATAATCAAAATGATTTAATTTGTTTTTGTCCTTAATTTTTATTTTACTTCTAGTGACTTCCATATGAGCCACTTGCAGTTGTGTGCTGTGGTACTTTGAAAAGGGTGATTCATTCTTCAGAAAATCCAGCTATGTCTCCCAAAATGCCCACTCACTGGAGGAGATGATTTCAAGGGAAAAGACTAGCCTACACTAGATTTAGTTCATCTTTCCTTCAGGCCCAGTGCTCTCAATGGTACCTCTTCCAGTTGAGCCCTTGGTTCTCATTCTTCTCTAGCTGATTTACATCAGCTTATGCCTTGTGCTGGAGGTGTGGTTAAGAAACAGTAAAGTAAATATTCTGGAAAGAGTCTCTGTAGCCCCTGGGTTTCTAAACCTAGAAGCTGCCCCAGCCAAGAAGAAATACCCATTCCTCTACCTCCCATAGCTTGGAAGAGTCAATGTCCACTGCTTTTTGCAACAGGGTGAGTCATGGACAATAGGGTGTGCCATCAGAATCCCCTCATCAGGCAAAGAACCCTTTTGTGGGTCCCAGGCAGGAAGTATTCTCCAGTGCTAATTTATAAAGTTCTTTTCTTGTCAGAGTTCTCATTTTTTCCTGCCTTTTGGATTCAGCTTTTGGTGTACAATTACTCTTTTTTCAGAGAATCAGTAGGGATTAGTGAATACTTTTTGTCCATTTTGTTAGTTCTTCCTTCTCATTTTTAATGGGATGAAATGACAAAGTTCTTTTTATTATATTCAAGTTTGAAAGATATGGCACAAACTATTTTATTAAATATTTACTGTGGGCTCAGAACTCTCCTATGAATTAGAACTTCCAGAAGCCAAGATGACAGAATAAGGCAGGAAATCACTTGAACCCTACCAAATTCACCTCCAAATAACTATAATTTTGAAGTGAAGATTAACATGTGCCAGGGCTAGAATTCTCAGCAGTTAATATCTCCAGGTGAACTCCTTCCCAAATAGCCCTAACCTGATTTCTTTCCTAACAATGACCATTTATTAGCTATGTTTAGTGACATCATGCTGTCTTGGTGATATCCTCTGAGTCCACTTATGCTTGCCCCAAGGTAACAGAATTCCTAGTTATAGCTCTGGATAGGAAACCTACCTCTAGTTCTGTCTCTAGTTTTTTTATTAGCCCTGTGATTAGCCCATGCACTTCATTTCCTAATCATTTAAATTAACATAAGAATAGTTTTCTTATCTACTTCTCCATTTCATGTTTTGTGGTTTTAAAAAGAGTTAATACAAGAAAAAGTGTTTCAAAAAGTTTTTTTTTAATAGAAGTATAAATCAACATTAGTACATAACAAGCATTTTAAAAACACTTATTAAGAACCTGGTTTGTGTAAAATACTATGCTAGGCACTTGGAGACATACAAAAATTAAATAAGATATAGTCCCTTACCACATGGACATTCTGGGTTAGTAAGGGTATATAATGTACACACAATAAATGTATATAGGTATATGTTTTACCACATATACATATAAACATATACATAAATAACACATATAAAAACATACATATGAACACGTACACACAAACATATACACATATTTTGTGTATTTATATATACTTATATATGCAAAATCTTTCACTTCTTGTACTATACAGAGCCCTTAATTTATATCACTTCAATATATATCATTTGTGATTTTGTAAAACAGCAATAGATATATAGATAGCTTTTAGAAAGTAAGAAATGGTATATGTAAAAGTGATACAAATTAAAGGTTCTGTGTGGTAAAACAAGAGAAAGATTATCAATGACTAGAACAATCAAGGAAATTCTCATTACTGTGATTATTTTAACATATATGAACTTGAGAGGACATATTATGTGAAGGAGTCTCCTGTCTCTCTGCTCTTCACTACTCCCCATTATATACAAATTTGCATCCTCTTTCTTCTTTCTACTCCACTATGGTTATTTTCTCCAACTTCCATGACTCTAGCTGAAAAATTATCAGAGATCAATAAAGAAACCACCAGGTTGATATATTTAAAACATTCATAGGACTATAGTGTAGCACATTTCCTTAGCTGGGAAATAGTGGCCAAAGAAGTTCAAGTGAGTTGTTTTTTAATCTGCAAACACTTGGTCTCTTCTAACTCAAGTGATGTTTTGAATTTGTGTTTGTGGCTCAGGTTGATTTGTCACCAAGGGACTTCTTTTGCAAATCAAGAATAGAAATGGTAAGAAACTTTCAACAGAATCATAAGATCTACCATATACAAACTAAAAACTCAGAAAGATTCTATCGTGAGATAGATAAGCTTTAAGCTTGTAAGAGCAAGTTACTTAACCCCAATTGCTTAAAAAAAAAGAATAAATGGGGGCGGCCAGGTAGAGTAAGAGCAAGTAAGAGCACCGGCTCCAGTGTTGAGAAGACCTGGAGATCGAATCCCGGGCTCAGACACTTAGCACCCACCCAGAAACACCTGGCCGTGTAACCTTGAGCAAGTTACTTAACCCCAATTGCTTAAAAAAAAGAATAAATGGGGGCAGCCAGGTAGAGTAAGAGCAAGTAAGAGCACCAGTTCCAGTGTTGGGACGACCTGGAGACCGAATCCCGGGCTCAGACCCTCAGCACCACACCCAGAAATAACTGGCCGGGTAACCTTGAGCAAGTTACTTAACCCCAATTGTTTAAAAAAAAAAAAAAAGAATAAATGAAGAAACTGGAGATTGTTTTCTCTGTTGAGAAGTATCTAGAAGACACATTATCAAACTAGTTTTAAAAGGGGTCCGAAAATTGGTGGGGATAGAGCAAAAGACAGATAGACTACGAGCGCAGAAAGAAAAGCGTCTGAAGAATACCTGAATAACTTTTAAGTCTTGACCACTGCTCCTGATCATTTGTAATCTTTCTTTTTACTACTTATCAATAACATTATACTTTAGATCCTCCAAACTCTATGACAGATGTGAGGACTAGTAGAAGTGCATCCACTCCCCACAAAGGATAAGTCAGTTTTTCGTTAATGAGATACGATCTTGTTTACCAGAGAAATTCAGCTTCTCAATTTAGTCACATGACTCATTGTGACCAATTTTACTGAGAATCAATATTGAATCTAGTCAAGTGGAGGAGGTTTAAATTTTCATGCCTCGTTCCCTTTTCATATTTGCTAGAATGCAACTATGTTATTGAAAAAGATGGCTAAAAAGTAGGCAAACTCCTAATGATGGGTATGGCATATTACTACTTATGATAAACTAAGACTTGAATTTATGTCTTCCCAACTCCAAGTCTGACATTTTATACTTCTGCCTCTGGAATGCATGAAAAGAGAACACTAATAAAACAATTAATTCAACTTTAGTGGATCTAGGACTTCAGGTAAATGGTGTTCTCTCAATCAGTGTGGATTGTGCCACAACCATACCTTTTCATCTTGTGTGATTCTCATCCATGCTCCCCCATAAATCTTCCATAAAGATCTTATATATCTCCCTCTAGCTCTTTTAACATTTCATGGGCACAACTATAACACTTGAACTATTCATAGCTAATACCTTGCTTCAGTACATCTTCTTTGGAAGATACAGTGCCAGTATATCTAGGGGATAGATGATCTTTGAAAGATCGTGAAAAATGGAAGACTAGAGAATGGAAAGAAAGAGTTGTAGTCTGCAACTGTAGTCCAGTGAACTTGACTTCTATTCCTTGAAAATTTCTAGAGTAGATTATTAATCATTTTGGAAAAGAAGTAGATTAGTGGCGTTTTGAACTGATCCAGCCATTCTGGAGAGCAATTTGGAACTATGTCCAAAAGGCAATCAAACTGTCCATAGCCTTACCCTTTGATCCAGCAATACCACTACTAGGTCTGTATACCAAAGAGATCATTAAAAAGGGGAAAGGACCTACATGTGCAAAATATTTATATAAGTTCTTTTTATTTTGTGGTGGCAAAGAATTGGAAATTTAGGGAATGCCTATCAACTAGGAAATGACTGAACACAGTGCTGTATAAGATTGTGATGGAATACTATTGTGCCATAAGAAATGATAAGTTACATAATTTCAGAAAAACCTGGAAAAATTTACATGAACTGTTGCTGAGGGAAGTGAGTACAACCAGGAAAACATTGTACATAATAACAGCAACATTGTGCAATGATCAACTTTTATTTACTTAGCTCTTTTCAGCAGAATAGTTGTCTAAGGCAATTCCAAAAGACTCATGATGGAAAATGCAATCCACATCTAGAGAAAGAACTATGAAGTCTGAATGCAGGTCAAAGCATACTATTTTAATTTTTGGAGTGTGTGTGTGTGCGACTAAAGTCATCAAGACTTTATGAAGAACACATAAAGACACACTAAACTAATTTAATTTTTAGACTGGATAACTAGACTATTAGTTCAGAACAATTTTGTACACTTAAATGCCAAAAAATTTGACAAAGTTTCTTATATTATATTTGCATAGAAGAGATAAAGAGATAAGATGAGAGTATCCTTTGTTGAATATTGAACTGATTAAATGTCTAGTAGTCCAAAAGGTTATTGATAGACTGATTTTAACCTGGAAGGCATAGCCCCAGGGATCTGTCTTCAACACCATGAGGTATAACAGTTTATTATTTTATTAACATTTCATGGTGATAGAAGATTTACATAAATTTAATCACTGACTTAGTTGAAAGAATAATTAGCATCTTTGTCAAATTTACAAATGATGTTAAACTGCAAAAACATACCAGTCAATAGAATCTGGGTCTGAAGACATCTTGGAAAGATTAAATAATCAATCAAGTGAATAAGATAAAATTCAATAAAGCTAAATCATTTTACACTTTGGCTTAGACATCAATTGTAGAAGATGGCTATGTATTACTTAGTTACAATCTATAGAGAAAGGACTTGGTTTATAAGTCTAGAATGAGTAAATATTGTGAAATGGGATCCAAAAAGATTTTGAAGTGAAAGGTGAAGATTGATATTGTCATTTTATAAAGGATGATATAAAAAAATAAGGTCTTATTTGAGAAAAAAGGTACTAAAGGCTAGTATCGGCTAGTTTAGATTAATTGCTGCAAAACTGATCAGGCAGTTTCTGAGGTGCCCCCAATTCTGAAATGTGTTAATAACACATAAGAAATATGTCTGGTTCATTAAATGACCTCTTGGTTTTTCAAAACTATGTGGACGATTATAGAAGAACAAGTTGTATGGGTGCATAATGAATGACAGGATATGTGTTTATAAAAAATACAATGCAATGTGGAAAATACCTACGTAGTCAATCAATAAGTACTTTATTTATTAAGGACATTGAGTTTAGCAATTAAGGGATTGTAGAACTTTGGAGAAAACAATTTTGGTTGAATGGTGAAGCAGAAGACAAACCATAAAGAACTGAAAGGTAGAGGAAAGGGAAGTGAAGGCATAAATTATGCATTGCCTTTTTATGGAATTTGGTCACAAAAGAGATGAGAAATATGGAGTGACAACTAAAATGGATGGATGAAACTAGTGATTTTTTTAAGGTGGTGGGGACATGAGAATATCTGTAGGCAACAGGAAAACAGAGGGTAGACATGGAGAAATAGAAGATAAGGGAGTGTGGGTAATGGAGGGACAGTCTTCTGGAAAGAATAGGAAAGGATCACTTGTACATATAGAGAGATTTGTTTTGGCAAGGAGAAGGACCCCTCTTGATATGAGACAGGGGTGAAGGAGGAGTTAGTGAAAGGATGCATCTGGCCAGTTTAACATTAGGAGGGTAGGAGGAGAAGCTTTCAGTAAATAGCCTCATGTTATTCCATGAAATATGAAGCTGAGAGGTTCTCAGCTGAGAGAGTAGGATCAGAGGGAATCATGAGAGGTTTGAGGTTCGGAAAAGACACTTTAGTGAATGGAATAGTAAGTCAGCTAAGAAGGTGTAATAGAATTGCCTTGCTGTAGTTAGGGCACAATTGAGATGAAGCAACATAAATTTATAGTGGATCCAGTTAGCATTTTCATGATTTTGTATAGCTCTATTTAGCATCATGTAAGAAAAAAAGAAGGCATGGATGGTGAAGGTAATCCAAGTCTGTGGGGAAAACCGGTGATAAAATAAAGGGCAAGAGACTCAAAATCTAATGGGGATGACAATAAACAAATATGAAAAAAAAACAAATATAAAATGGTTAAATAGAAATAATTAAGAGAGGCAATGACCTACAATTAAGAAAAGTTTAAAAAAGCTTCCTGCAAAAGATGGGACTTCAGATGGATTTTAAAGGAAACCAGTAGCAGAAATGAGGAGGTAGAACATTGCAGACATGGAGGACAGTCATAAAAAATGCCTGGATCCAAGAGAAGTGTTTTGTTTGCAGAAGAGTGAGGAGGCCAGCATTTCTGGATTAAAGAGTCTGTAGTGGGGAGTAATGAATAAGGTGACTGGAGAAGTAGGAGAGGAGAAGGTTGTGAAGGACTTTGAATGTCAAACAGAACATTTTGTATTCGATAACAGAAGGAATAGGGAAATATTGGAATTTATATGGAGTGTGGAGGGGGTGACATGGTTGGATCTGTGCTATAGGAAAATTGCTTTGGTGACTGAGCAGCTGATAGAAAGGAGTGGGGAGAGACTTGAGGCAGGCAGACTCACCAGCAGGCTATTGCATCAGTTAAGGAGTGAGGTGATGAGGTCCTGCACTAGAGTGGCGGCAATTTCAGAGAAGAGAAGAAAAGAAAAATTTCAAAAATGAAAAGTATATTTGAGAAATGCTGCAAAGGTGAAATCTATAGGTCTTAGCAACAGACTGGATTCTTTTTTGGGGCCAGGGGCAAGTGGAAAGATAATGAGAAGGCAAGGATGGCTCCTAGGTTACAAGCTTGAGGAACTAGAAGTATGGTGCTACCATTTACAGTCATAGAGAAAGTAGAAGAATGGAAGTTAAGAACAAAAGATAGTGAGTTTTGTCTTGGGCATGTTCAATTTAATATGCCAACTAGACATTCCATTTAAGATGTCTGAAAGGATGTTTGGAGAAGTGAGACTGAAGATCCACAAGGAGATTGAGGAAAAATAGATTTGAAAACTGTCAATTTAGAGGTAGTAATTAAATCCATGGGAGTTGATAATAAAGAATTAAATTTGGGGCCAAACAACCTGGGTTCAAATCCCACCTGTCACTACCTATAAGGTCTTAGACAAATTATTTAAACTCTTTTAGGGTGTCATTTTCCTCATCTTTAAAATAAGAGGTTTTAGATTAGAGGCCTGATTGATCTGTTCCAGTAACTTCCAACAAGGTAGCTTACCTGTCCCTGGATCAGTAGCATAGAAATCCAGGAAAATTAGTACCAGAATGGGCACTTTGTGATAGTCACAGCAATATGGGTCAAGCTTGGATTTCTTTGTGAATGAATAGAGGAAGAGAATGTGGTCCCTACCTCTAAATAGAATGAAGGATGAATTTATGAAGTATAGAGGCAAGTTCAGACATCCAACTGCCCTACTTCTTTCACTTTTCCCAAGTTCAAATATGAGATTCCAATCCACAGGATTTTAGGACCTGAAGGACAAGACTATGGGCATGAAGCAGACTCCTGGTAGAGGGTCAGTATGCCTTCTGCTGAGTTTGGGAAACTTCAAGGTGAAACTATCCTCTCAGGTAGCCACATTCACAGTTAATGTGATCTTTACCCTCACATGTATGTCCTCTACTTTCTAGTACAAAAGTCCATTTAAGAGCCAATGCCAACATACCTTCATTGAGTTGGATTATTTTCTGGATCAAAGAGCAAGTCTAGCCTTCTGATTTGAGATGCCTATTACTTGTCATAAAGAATTGAGGCCCTTTTTCTTAACATGAAGCGTCAGGGGATTTTATGAGTTTTGTTGTAGACAATAAAGCTCCTGTTGAACAACTTTTCTATCTGCCATCCAGTCTGGGGCCTTTACCAGGGCTATCCAACTCCCAAATGACTCATAACACTTCAGAACCCCCAGCCACTCATATGCATCTTAGGGGGTAGCAGCTAGCCATCAGAATAACACTCCTTCTTCCACCAGTACTATCCACGCCTCAGGAGCACTCTCATTTGGCCCACACCCCTACCAAATACAATTTCAATCAATACAATAAAATCAATATGATCTGCAGATGTTTTTGAATTCCACTTCTTGTACCTCACAAGGCCTGAAGGGCAAAAAATAAACTTGAACAAAGGACTCAAGGATGGAGTAAGATTCATTCCCTCCTTATTTCACCTACTCTGGAAGTCTCCAGCACCATATTGCTCTAGCTTTATTATAGCCCATTACGCCCACAAATCCCATAGACTTTTCAAACTGCTAACTGAACCTTCTTATTTGGACTCCTGTAATGGTGTTTGGGGAGTTATGGGGTTATGGAGGAAGATGAAAACTTGTTTCACTCTTCTAAGGCTGGTACTAATCCTTCCATTTTCTAAGAATAGTATTAATTTTCCTTATTTTCATCCTTCCTTACTTGCTTCCTTCTTACCTTCCTTGCTTCCTTCCTTCTTTCTTTCTTTTTGTTAAAAAAAAATTTAATTTAGAATTAGAAGAACTGAATTTGAATCTGACTCAACTCCTTATGATTTATGTGACCTGAGGGAAGTCACTTCTAATTTCTAGACCTTCCTAAACCTCATCTTCCATGAAGTAATAGGATTGCCTAATCTCCATGGAACTTTCTAGCTCTAATATTCTATGCTTCTGTGAAATCTACAGAACTGATGATGTCACTAAGCAGGAGAAGAAATTACTTGAGGCAGGAGCAATCAGATGTTGAATCTTGACTGTCTGGGGATGGCATCATTATATTTACTAAAACTTCATGGAGGCCATTTTTTGTTTTAACCATTTATCTAATTTTAATTGATGTGCTCACTAACCTCCCAAACATAGGGGCTCAGAACAAGTTCAGTAAGTCTGACTATTTTCCTTTATAATTCAAGGAAAAAACATATTATCTCTATAATCCAACAAATTAGAGGAAGCTAAAATGGTTGGGAAAAACTCAGAAAAAAACAACATGAAAGTGGAGCAGGTTAAAATACAACTTGTCAGTGATCTCCCTTCACAATTATCTTCAACAAGAAATTGGGCCTCATGGGTTAGAAACAAGAAGAGACTTGCCAAACATCAAGGGAAGATAGGATGTGTGAAACTTTTAATATAGGCTAGGGGAAATCTCTAGCCATTCCATACTTTAGACAAAGTATTTGTCAAACTGGTCCAATACAGAATAAGAAAGCAATTTGTGATGCAAGTGAAAACTTGGGCAGTGAGTCTCAAAGAAATTAAAGCTGTTTAATTTTATATATACACACACATACATACATACATGTATGAATGTGTGTGTGTGTGTATATGGAGGCAACAGAGTATTTATAAGTCATAGGACCTACACTCAAATCTCGCTGGTAACATAATAATTCTGTGCTCTTGGACAAATCACTTAACTTCCTAGGACCTCACTTTCTTCACCAGTAAAAGGAGGTGAGTTGGATTAGATGGCCTCAGAGATCCCTTTCAATTCTAAAGATATGGTCTGATAAATTGTTTTTAATTTGTCTCCCTCTGATTATCAATAGAATCTAAGTTAAAGGAAAGATAGTTTCTTAGGTGCTTCCCATGGTGTTTTTTTTTTCTGTCCCTTTACTTCTGACTGAGATTGGAAGCATTAGAATGAAGTTGTTGAAAAATATTTGCATGAATGTGGGTGGTAATATTGTCCACGAAAGAAACATAGAATGTCAGAGATGGAAATGACCTTAAAAATAAAATGAGTTAGATGCAGAGGCAGGCCTGGCAGGTGTGGCGGGGCCAGCAGATGCAGAGGCAGACGCAGCAGGCGCGGCGTGGCTGGCAGATGCAGAGGTAGGCCCAGAAGGGGCCTGATCAACTCAGAGGGCAAGTCTTCCCACCAACCACAAGGGCCCCTACCAGGCCTATCACCAAAAGGCTGGACTGGAAAGAGCAAGGTAAGAAGCAAATATAGGGGCCCCTGTTGTGGACAGCAAACACTCCTGGGGCTACCAATTCATAGCCCAGAAATTAAAAAAAAAAAAAAGCCCCTTTCAGGACCTCCAAAGACCAGGATGACAGAGTGAACCTCACTTGCTCCAAACCCCCACTCTGACCCTCAAAACAAAGTAACTCTTGCCCCAGGGCAAAACCCTCTACAGTAAAAGCTTGGGATCCCTAGAGGAAGGCACAAAGACTCTGGAGTTCTACTATCCTCAGAGGGAGGAACCAAACTCAGAGGGAGACAATGTTGACTCCACACCCACAGCTGAAACTTCAACAGGGAATGGGTCCCAAGCACACAAGGCTCTCCTAGATGAGATCTAAAGGAACTTTGAAAACAAAATGAGAGAGATAGAAGACAAAATGAATAATTCTCTCAAAACCAAAGTAGCAGAATTAGAAAAACATTATAATGAAGAAAACATCTCTCTAAAAAGAAAAGCATATGATATGGAAAAGGAGCTCCAAAAATTAACCAAGGAAAATAATTTGCTAAAAACTAGAATCAACCAAATGGAAACAAATAACTCTATGAGGAACCAAGAATTCGTCAAGCAAAACAACAAGAATGAAAAATTAGAAAAAGAGGTAAAATACCTCAATGGAAAAATAACTGACCTGGAAAATAGATCCAGGAGAGATAATCTGAGAATCATAGGCCTACCAGAAAATCATGATGAAAAAATGAGCCTGGACAACATTCTCCAAGACCTCGTTAAGGAAAACTACCCTGAGATACTAGAACCTGAGGGTAAAATAGAAATTGAGAGAATCCACCAGACACCTGCTGAAAGAGATCCCAAACTGAAAAGTCCTCAAAATGCTGTGGCTAAACTCCAGAACTACTAGATAAAAGAGAAAATACTTCAAGTGGCCAGAAAGAAACAATTCAAATATCAAAGGTCCACAGTGAGGATTTCACAGGATTTGGCAGCTTCTACACTGAAAGATCAGAGGCAGTGGAATACAATTTTCTGGAAGGCAAAAGAACTCGGGTTACAACCAAGGATCACATACCCAGCGAGACTGAGCATATTCTTTCAGGCAAAGAGATGGTCATTCAACGATATAACAGAGTTACAGACCTTCTTGATAAAAAAAAAAAAGCCAGAACTCAATGGAAATTTCAACCTCCAATTACGAGATGCAACAGTGACTTAGAAAGGTAAACAAGGAAAACACACACACACACACACACACCCTGCTATTTGATAAGAGCAAACTGGTTATAGACAAGTAGAGGGTATAAGTATAAAATACACAAAATGACGATTTAAAAAAATCTTATTAAGGGCTACAAAGGGACTGCAATGGAAAAAAGGGAATGAACGAAATAGAAAAGGGTAAATTATACCACACAGAGAGACATGAAAACTGTATAGCAGAGGAAAAGAGGGAGGGAGATGGGAATCATATGAGCTTTTCCCTCATTGATTCTGGTGCAAGGAGGGAATAACAACCAGTTAAGCATAGGACTCTATGGAGAAGAAATGCAAAAAGAGGGGAGGGAGAGGAGCTTCGCATGAGATTTTTTCCTGTCACTCTTGGTGTAAAGAAGAAATAACATACTTCATTAAGCATAAAAATATGCTACAGGCAGTAGGAAGGGGAAAGGACTATGAAAGGGTGTTGGGAGTGATTTGTACAGAGGGAAGAAGTAAGGGGAAAGGGGAGGAAAAGGAAGGGGGGCTGATAAGGGAATACTGAGGGAGGTGGTGGTCAAAAGGAAAACTATTAGGGGGGAAGGTATAAGGGGGGTAAAATATGAACATTTACAGGGGAAGGAATAGGATGGAGGGAAAGAAACAGATAACAATCATAACTGTAAATGTGAATGTAATGAACTCTCTCCCATAAGACGGAGATGGATAGCAGTATGGATTAGAAATCATAATCCTACAATATGCTGTTTACAAGAAACACATCTGAAACAGAGGGATAAACAAAGGGTAAAGGTAAAAGGCTGAAGTAAAATATATCATGCCTCAGCTAAAGTAAAAAATGCAGGGGTAGCCATCCTTATCTCAGATAAAGCAAAAGCGAAAATTGACCTAATGAAAAGAGATAAGGAAGGAAACTATATCCTGTTAAAAGGCACCATCGAGAATGAAGCAATATCATTACTTCCTATATATGCACCAAGTGGTGTAGCATCTAAATTCCTAGAGGAGAAGGTAAAGGAATTAGAGGAAGAAAAAGATAGCAAAACTATACTAGTGGGAGACCTTAATCTCCCCCTCTCTGAACTTGATAAATCCAACCACAAAATAAACAAGAAAGAAGTTAAGGAGGGGAACAGGATTTAGAGAGGATACATAGGATAGATCTCTGGAGAAAACTGAATGGGGATAAAAAGGAATATACTTTCTTCTCAGCGGTTCATGGCACATACTCAAAAATTGACCACGTTCTAGGGAATAAAAAGCTCACAATTCTATGCAGTAAGGCAGAGATATTAAATGCATCTTTCTCAGATCATAATGCAATAAAAATTATATGCAATAAAGGGCCAGGGAAAGACAGACTAAAAACTAAAAACTAATTGGAAATTAAACAATTTAATCCTAAAGAATGAGTGGGTCAGGGGCGGCTAGGTGGCGCAGTGAGTAGAGCACAGGCCCTGGAGTCAAGAAGACCAGAGTTCAAATCCAGCCTCAGACACTTAACACAAAAACTAGCCATGTGACCTTTGGCAAGTCGCTTAACTCCAATTGCCCTCCAAAAAAAATGAGTGGGTCAAACAAGAAATTATAGAAACAATCAGTAATTTCATTCAAGATAATGATAATAATGAGACAACATACCAAAATTTGTGGGATACATTAAAGGCAGTTCTTAGGGGAAATTTTATATCCCTGAGTGCATAAATGATTAAATTATAGAAAAGGGAGCTCAACGAGTTCAACATGCAATTGGAAAACTTAGAAAAAGAATGAATGCAAAATCCCCAATCATATACTAAATTAGAATTATTGATAACCAAAGGAGAGATTAATAAAATTGAAATTAAGAAAACTATTGAAACAATAAATAAAACCAAGAGCTGGTTTTATGAAAAACCCAACAAAATTGACAGACCCTTAGTCAATATGATAAAAAAATAAAGAAAGAAGAAAACCAAATTATGAGTATCAAAAATGAAAAGTCTGAATCTACCTCCAATGAATAGGAAATCAAAACAATAATTGGGAATTATTTTCCCCAATTGTATGCACATAAATTTGACAATCTTAGGGAAATGGATGAATATTTAGAAACATACAAGTTGCCCAGATTAACTGAAGAGGAAGTAAATTACTTAAATAATCCCATCTCAGAAAAAGAAATTGAACAAGCCATCAGTCAACTCCCTAGGAAAAAATCTCCAGGGACAGATGGATTCAGTAGTGAATTCTATCAAACATTTAAAGAACAATTGATTCCAATACTCTACAATATATTTGGGAAAACTAGTGAAGAAAGAACCCTACAAAATTATTTTTATGACACAAATACAGTACTGATACCTAAATCAGGTAGAGATAAAACAGAGAAAGAAAATTATAGACCAATCTCCCTCATGAATATAGATGCAAAAATTCTAAATAAAATACTAGCAAAAAGACTACAGCAACTTATCTCAAGCATAATACACTTTGATCAGGTAGGATTTATTCCAGGAATGCAAGGATAGTTTAATATTAGGATAACCATCAGTATAATTGATCATATCAACAATGGAACTAGCAGAAACCACATGGTCATCTCAATAGATGCAGAAAAGGCTTTTCACAAAATACAAGATCTATTTCTATTAAAAACATTAGAAAGTATAGGAATAAATGGAGCCTTCCTTAAAATAATAGGTAGCCTCTATTTAAAGCAATCAGCAAGTATTATATGAAATGGGGAGAAGCTAGAGGCATTTCCCATAAGATCAGGGGTGAAACAAGGGTGTCCACTATTACCCCTCTTATCCAATCTGGTACTACAAATGTTTGCAGGAGCAATTAGAGAAGAAAAAGAAATCAAAAGAATCAAGTTAGGCAAAGAAGAGACCAAGCCATCACTCTTTGCAGATGATATGATGATATATTTAGAGAATCTTAGAGAATCAAGTAAAAACCTACTTGAGTCAATAAATAAATTTGGCAAAGTTGCAGGATATAAAATAAATACATATAAATCCTCGGCATTCCTATATGTTTCCAATGAAATTCAACTGTAAGAGATAGAAAGAGAAATCCCATTTAAAGTTACTGTAGACATTACAAAATATTTGGGAATCTACCTGCCAAAACAAACCCAGGACCTATATGACCACAACTACAAAACCCTTTTCACACAAATAATGTCAGATCTAACTAATTGGAAAAATATCAATTGCTCGTGGCTGGATCGAGCTAATATAATAAAAATGACAATTTTATCTAATTTGAATTACATATTTAGTTCCATTCCAATTAATTTACCAAAATACTACTTTATAGAGCTAGAAAAAAATAGTTAACAAAATTCATTTGGAAGAATAAACAGTCCAGAAAACAGGTAGTTTTCAGACAAAAAAATTAAAGATATCTATAAGCACATGAAGAAATGCTCTAGTTCACTATTGATTAGAGAAATGCAAATCAAAACAACTCTGAGGTACCACATCTCACCAGTCAGATTGGCTAAGATGACAAAACAGGAAAGCGATAAATGCTGGAGAGGATGTGGGCAAATTTGAACACTAATGCATTGCTGGTGGAGTTGTGAACTGATCCAGCCTTTCTGAAGAGCAATCTGGAATTATACCCAAAGGGCTATAAATACTTCCATACCCTTTGGTCCAGCAATACCACTCCTAGGCTTATATCCCAAAGAGATCATAGAAGTGGGAGAAAGACCCATATATACAAAAATGTTCATAGCAGCTCTTTTTTGTGGTGGCAAAGAATTGGAAATTAAAGGGGTGCCCATCAATTGGGGAATGGCTGAACAAATTGTTGTATATGCATGTTATGGAATAATATTGTGCTATAATAAATGAGGAGCCAACGGTCTTCATATTTACCTGGAGAGGCTTATACAACTGATGCTGAGTGAGAAGAGTAGAACCAGGAGAAATTTGTGCACAATGTATGTGTGATGACCAACTTTGATAGATTGGACCCCTCTCAGCAATGCAGTCATACAAGTCAATCCCAAAAGACTCATGATGGAGAGAAATATGTGCATCCAAAGAAATAACTAGAAAGAACTAAGTTTATATCCAGGTGAAAGCAAAATACCTGATCTTTTTCCTTCTCTTATTTGGTTTTATGTCCTCTTTACCACTCTTCATTCCAGCTGATACAATCTGTCTTTATAACCTGTCTAATGTATAATGTGAAAGTATTTATAGATCCTATACTTGACTATAAGCCGCCATGGGAGGGGAGGGAAAGGAGGGGTACAAAATGTGAAATTCAAGGAATTGTGGAATTGAATCCTGTAAACTAAAAGGAAACAAACAAATTAATTTTAAAAAATAAAATAAAAGTTGAAAAATAAATAAATAAAATGAGTTAAGTCTCCCGCCTCTATTTTATAGAAGAAAAAAATGAGGCATAAATAGTTCCATGTGATTTAATTTTTTTTATTAGAATTTTGAGTTATGTGACCAACAAGAGATAATTACAGCTGATTCCATAAGCTAAGAAAAGCATAATCAATAAAACAATAAATCAGGGATTGATTAGCAACATCAACCAATCTGAAATGTAAATGCTCACAGTGAAATAGAAGTAATTAAACTTAGAGCAATATCTTGCCCTAAATTCTAAAATAGCTTTAAAGTGGACATGACCTTAATATTAAAAAGGATAAGGCAATTACAAATGAAGGAAAACAATACTTTTTTCAAGTATGGGAAGGAAATGTAATCTTAAAAGTAGTCATAAAAGGAAAAAAAAAATAACTTATTACATGAAACTGAATGGCTTGTACAAAGTTAATGTAATTAGGATAAGAACGGAAGTTGTCAAAATAAAATAAACAAAAAAACCTCATACCAAAATTCTCAGATTGATATTCAAAATACATAGACAACTAAAACATTACCTTCCTAAGGACTGAGTATATTTTATTATTCTCCTGATGTTGCTTGCAGAGAAGGGAGGTGGTCAGGTGATGACTAAGGAACACTGAATGATGTTCCAAGGAGAGACTTGAATTCAAATTATATCCTGAAAAAGGCTACACAAAAGAGGCTTATGAATTCTCAGTCACTTTATGACAGATTTCCTTAGTGGATTGTTGAATAACAGATGTGTCTGTGCTATGACTTGAATGTTCTCAGAGTCAACTCACTGTTAGAATGTCACCTCTGAAGAATTCTATAACTACTAGAGATATGTGCTATGTCTATGATATTTCTAGAGTTTCTTTGATTCATCTATACAATTTTGCAAATATGTGGTATCATGAATCACATGAACCATACTATTAAGTCTTGAGAATAGATCTTTTTTAAGGGACAAGAAAAAATGTAAGATTTATGGCTTTTGTTCTACACATTTTTTTCTTTCTCGTTAAATTTACTCCTTGGGAAAGGGCTGTATTTTCCCCCTTTCCCTCTTTTCTATTTAGTACATAATAGGACTGTTCAGTAAAAGTCCCCATAAAAATTCAAATACTGGAATTATCAGATTCTACTATGCACAGTTAAAGGCTAACAAAATTGAGAACATAAAAGAAAAAGAAGTCCTTCAAAAGTATAAAATTTCCAAAGTAAGAGAAAAACAAATAGAGACCTTAAATGACTAGTCTCAGGATGGAAACTATAACTAGCTGTAAGGACTTGTCAAGGGAGAAAAAAAAAACTGGTCATGATGGATTCAATGAAGAATTATACAGAACTTAAAATAATTAGTACTAACACTGTACAAATTATTCTTAAAAATTAAGAAAAAAATCCTGTACCAGACTCCTTTTATTATTCAAATATTGTCCTAATATCTAAATCTTGAAAGGATAAAGTAAAGAAGGAGAATTTTAGAGCAATATCCTTAATGAAAATTGATTTTTAAATGTTAAATAAAATCCTAACACATAGACTGCAACAATACATCCACTAAATAGTTCATTATGACAAAGTTGTATTTTACCAGATATAAAATTCTTTCAGTATTAGAAAAAAAACATAATCATACTTTAAAAGCATTCAAATTCACAAGATTTTTTTCAGCACAAACTGAAAATGAATTTGACACAATGAAATACTCAATTATTCTTTTAAAAACCCTATACAGCCTATACATAAGAGGTATTTTAATAACAATATATGTGAATGTGTGTATGTATATATGTATGTATGTATGTATGTATATGTCCAAAACCAAAAGTAACAATAGTTTGAGTACTTGAAGGTTTACTTTGAAAACTCTAGGGAATCAGCAAACACTTAATATTGAGAAAATATCTTTAGCAATATTACAACCTGCCAAATAAACCCATAAAAATGAACAACAGATTTTTATTATTTACAAAATCCAAAAGGAAATATCATTCAAAATATCTAAAATATGTATAAGATATTTTGGAATCAATCTAACAAATTGCACAAAATGTTTATATAGATTAAATGACAAAATGTCCCGTAAAGGAAGAAAACAAAATCAACTTAAATAGCTGGAGGAGTATTCACTGCTCTTGAATAGGCTGTGTCAATATAATAAAGATGAACGTACTTTCAAATTTGACTTGAAGTCTTAATTATATGTGAATCAATAATAAAATTCATTTGGAGAAACCAAAACCTAGAATATGAAGTATAATGAGGAGGAAGAGGACAATGAGGAGGGAGAGTAAGATGAAATAACATTTCCAGATCTCAAACTATATTATAAATTAGTAGCAATCAAAATAATTTTATATTGTTTAAAAAATAGAATACTAGGTCAATATAACATCATGGTAAAGGGAAAACCAGAAACAATGGAACTCAATTTGTCAGTGTTACATAAATCAGAGAAAATAAATCACTCCCCTTCATCCTAAATCCCATTTTGGGAAGAATTTCCTCCTGTATAAACATAATCTTTGCTCTCAGTTAAACAGATCCAGTGATGAGATAAGTGAGAACAATTAGCTCTGGAAGAGTAACCTATGACTCAATTAAAATCCTTATATCCAACATCAACTATTAGAAATTGTATATTCATGTTATATTAACATTCCAAGTTTGACTTACATGTCACAGACTGAATAGTAAAACAATACAATTTGGCCTCTATTTCTGTATAAAAGGCATTGTTGCCTCTAGCTCAAATTCAAATTGGAAAGGAGATACCAAACATCCCCTCTCTGACTGAAACTGAGTTCACATCTGAGAAATCTGGGAAGATAAATAGAATCATTGTGGAATATGAGCACAGAGTTGTGACTACCTACAGAAAGAATATTTACTTCCTTTGGTTTTCCTTAGACTTTAGGTCTCTAAAGACAACTAAAGTGATACCCTATCTAGAGACTATTAGATGATTTTTTTTAATTAGATTCCTATGATATTCCATGGCACAAGCATAATTATTACTACTATTATGAACTCAAATATTATATCAACAAATAAGCATTGAACAGATGGCTGAGTCATAAAGATTTGTTTATGGAAATAGAGGGGTTTGTGATCACAATACAGCATCCAGGTTTTGCCACTAGAAATTACATAAAAATTGTATTCCCATAGCTATAACATTGATTAGTGTAGTTTATGCAAGAAAATGGTGAAAACAGTGGTTCAAAAAATTTAACACCTACTGAATATCTCAGAGTGCTGTAAACCAGAATTGCAAGCCAGAAGTTGCCTCTTTCTACAAACTAACAAATAATAAATCTCCATTTCAAAAAAAAAAAGATATTAAAGACCCTTGAGAATATAAGGATTAATTTGGACTGGAAATGAAGCATTGTTATAGACAAAACTATTTGCAACAAACACTGTAATGTAACATAGATCTGTAAAAAATTTTAAACTATATCTTCAATAGATATTTCCATACAAAATACTTATAACCCAAAAAATACATGGGATAAAAAGTTTTACAATATAGAGACCTAGTGGAAGAAATCAAAACTATGTGGGAATGGGATAAGGTTCAAATCACACCATATTCTTGTCTATCACTAGAATTTCCACAAAGATACTTTATTATTAAAAATGTATTAATGTCTTTAGTTTTCACATTATCAATATTTCCCAATTCCTCTATATACAGGAAAATTGGTAGTCTCAGAGGGAAGACACTAAGGTTATTGAGGACTAGGAAAGATTTTTTTTTGAGATAAGACTGTAACTAAAATTTGAAAGAATCCAGGGAAGTTTAGAGGCAAAGATAAGGAAGGAGAGACATTAAGGTGAGGGTACAGCTAATGAAAATGTTTGGAATCGTGAAATGCAGTGTTTTGTTCAAGGAACAGCAAGAAGCCCAATGTCATTGAATTGAAGATAGGTGTGGTGGGAGAGTAAGCCATAATAAGTCTGGAAAGATGGTTCTGTTTTGTTCTTCTTTGTCACCAAAGCACAATTCTACAGTCTGATTTTTCCCAGTGTTTGGTCATTTCCCCAACCAATTCTTTTTTTTTTTTTTAACTCTTTGCTCAGGTAGGACTCTGTTTTCATAGTGGACGGTTTACTGGTCCAAGCTTCAGGGATTTTGTGCAGCTGTTTTCAGAGATATTTCTAGGGACCTATAAATTTTCAGTTCTTCCAAGGATGTATGACCAAAGGAGAGGTGTTTACTCCTCTCCTGGCCTGCGCTCTCGTCTGTGAGTGAACATAAGGACTCTTTTCTACCTTGGAAATGTGAGGAGCATTCCGTTTCCACTGATACTGGAAGCTCCACCACACCAATGCTCCCCCTTGCCTTGCCCCAGGCCCAGCACCCAGGACTTCAACCCAGATCTAGGCACAGGCAAAGAAAGAGAAATTTCTCTGAGCACAAGCAAAGATATCCCTGAAATCCTCCTTTGATAAGCTACACAATCACCCCATTATCTGTGGAATCCTGAAGCAACCACTGCTGCTGCCTTGTGGAGTTGGACCCTGTTCCTCTCTCACCCAGCTCTGACAGAACTTTCTTACTGATCTTCAAAGTTGCCTTTGGCATTTGTGGTTTGAGAATCTGAAAACCACCATAGCTGCCAGTGATCCTGTGCAATGAGGCCTATTCCTGGTTTGCTAGGGCCTATCTGTGCCAGTATAGCCTGAGTGGAATACACTCTCTCTCTGCACCCTCTGTAAAGACTCTTCAAGATGAGGAAAAGGGAGAGAGACTATCTCAAAACCAGAAATAGACTTTCATAAGACTGGACAGACCTGAGTCCTGGGTTTGCTAAGAAATTACACAATGTAGGACCCTTCCCCCGCTTCCCTTGCTGTCAATCAGCCTTAAGCCCTTCAGGAATTTTAGAAATCTCTTAAAGCCCTTCCCCCTGTTTCACTTTGGCAATTTACAGATCAGGATAGGTACATCTGGATGGGCTATCCCCTGTTTCCTTGTTCTTTGTAAGCCCACCTCTCAGCCAATGGGAGAAGGGAGAGCAGTGGGAGGGAGCTTGACTGTGTTAGGGTATAAATTCTTGTTCTGTCTTCTGTCTTCCCTGATCTGTCATGGAGAGGACCACCCTCTTCCCACAGGGGAAGAGAATAAAATTAATATAGTCAAATCTTCATTTTAGGAATCTGATAGGTTAGCAAAGGATGGATTGGAATGAGCATAGACTTGAGACAGGGAAACCAGCCAGGAGGATATTGTACACAGTAACAGCAACATTGGACTCTGACTAACTATAATAGACTTAGCTCTTCTCAGCAATACAATGATCCAAGACAATTCCAAAAGACTCATGAAGGGAAAGGCGAACAACATCCAGAACAAGAACTATGGATTCTGAATGCAGGTTGAAGCATACTATTTTTTTTCCTTTTTTGTTTTTTTTTTTCTTTTTCGTGACCTTTTCCTTTTGTTCTGATACTTCTTTTACAACACGACTAATTTGGAGATAGGTTTAATATTATTGTACATGTATGGCCTATATCAGCTTGACTACTCTCTTAGGGAGGGCAGAGGGAAGGTAAGGAGGGATAAAAATTTGGAAATCAAATATTTGGTAAATGTATATATATATATATATACATATATATATATATATATAATTTTTAGTTTTCTACATTCATTTCCACAAGATTTTGAGTTATAATTTTTTCCGCCCATCTTTCTCCTACCCCCCAGCCCAAAATAGCAAGCCTATTGAATACCCTTTCCCCCAATCTGCTTTCTCTTATATCCTCCTCCATCACCCTCTAACTTTCTAGTAGGGCAGGATGGATTTCTATGCCCCAGTGCCTGTATATCTTACTTCCCAGTTGCATGTAAAAAGCAATTTTTTTAAACATTTGATTTTAAAATTTTGAGTTCTGGATTTTTTCCCTCCTTCCCTCCTCCTCCACCCTCACTGGGAAGATAAGCAATTCAATATAGGTTGTACATGTGTAGTTACACAAATCATTTCTATAGTAGTTATATTGTGAAAGACTGAATAAATTTTCCTCCATCCAATCCCTCCCCCCCCCACTTATTCTCTTTTCTCCTTTGACCCTATCCCTTTTCAAAAATATTTGCTTCTGACTACTCTCTCCCCCAATCTGCCCTCCCTTCTATCATCCCCCTCTAATCCCCTTGTAAAGTCATGCACAACTTTCCAAAGGACACCTGCTGTGAAAAGCTTTCAAAGTTCTGATTACATAGTATAGCAAGCTCTCTATTTATTCAATAAAAAATCAAAGCAAAACATTCACAGAAAATCAGGGGACAGCATTCCCAATGTTACAACTTATCACAGAAAATCAAAATACAGCATTCACCATGTCACAACTCAATCACTTATCACTAAAATGGCCACATAGTTTTCAACAAAGTACAATCATTTAGTAACTCAATCATTCAATCATCCATAATTCAATCAGTCTTAAATAGGAGAGCCTCCTTAATCCTTAACTCACTCATCCTTAAGGAGGCAAGGCCTCTATTAAGGGGTAGTGAAAAATACACAGGCTATGGAAACCTCAGTCACAAGTAAGTCACCATTTCAACAGTCACTATTCAGTAGTCCCTTAAGGGGTAGTGGAAAATGTACAGGCCATCCACCCCTAGGTCACAAGTACATTACAATTTTATCAGTCACTATCAGTATACACAGAGAGGTTTGTTTTTTTTTCATCTTGACTTGAGGCACGTAGCTCCTACCTGAATCCACCAAACTCTCACCTGAGTTCAAAGGCAAACAGCTCCAAGCTCCTTGTCCAGCTCTCTGTGCAGTTCTAGCTCCACAATGAAGCTCACAGTGTCCACTCCATCTCAAATCCTTCATAATCTCTGTTCCTGGGAAGAGAAAACTTAACAGAGCCACAGACAGACAAAGTGTTGACACCACAATCTTGCTTCCTCTGGCAGCTCCAGCTGGACCCCAGAAATCCTCAGCAGCTCCAGCCGGCTCTCAAACATCTTAAGCAGCTCCATTCTCAAAATCAAAATCACTTTCTCCCATTCTCAAAATCAACATCACTTTCTCCCAGTCTCAAAATCAAAATCTCTTTCTCCATGGAAGTTCCAGTCCAGCAGCAGCAGCAGGCCAGCCTTCAGCCTTCAGATGCTTACTAAGAGAAATTCTCTCTCTCTCTCTCTCTCTTTCCTCCCTCTGTCCCTGGCAGCAACTGCTCTGCCTCCAGATGCTGCTCCCTAGAAGCTCTGACTGTCCAGCTTGTTCTCTTCCTTAAATATGGTATAGGTCCTCTATTCAGTCCCTTCCTGTTACATCAGCAACAGGGGGTCATACCTTGTGTTTCTTTAACAGAGGCTTAATTTGAAAGTAGGTGCTGAGTACCTCTCAGCTTTCCAATACAAAGGGACCTTCAAATTTCATTACAATTACACCCTTACCCCCTATTTTCCTGTAGGGTAAGATACCCAATTGAGTATGTATGTTTTTCCCTCTTGAAGCCAAATTCAATGAGAATAAGGTTGTGCCATTCCCTTTTACCTTCCTTCTCTTCCCCTCCATTGTAACAGTTTTCTCATGCCTCTTTTATATGAGATAATTTACCTTAATCTATCTCTCCTTTTCCTGATAAATTCCTCCCTCACCTCTTATTTTTTTAGATATCTTGCCTTCATATTCAGCTCATCCTGTGCCCTTTGTCTATGTATACATAAAAATACAAATCCCCACACCCACATACATATTTATATATACATACACCCTCCTATACATACAAATATGTATGTATACATATATATGTATATATACACATATATTCCCATCAACTATCCTCATACTAAGAAAATTCCTATGAGTTACAATTATCATTTTTCCATGTAAGAATGTAAATAGTTCAACTTTAATAAGTTCCTTATAATTTCTTTTCCCTGTTTACCTCCTCATGCTTCTCTTGCTTCTTGCATTTGAAAGTCAAATTTTCTGTTCAGCTCTGTTTTTTTTTTTTCATCAAGAATGCTTAAAAATCCTCTATTTTATTGAATGACCATATTTCCCCTGCAGCGGTATGCACAATTTTGCTGGCAAGGGATTCTTGGTTTTGGTCCTAGCTCCTTTGACATCCAGAATATCATATCCCAAGCCCTTCAGTCCCTTAATGTAGAAGCTGCTAGGTCTAGTGTTATCCTGATTGTGTTTCCACAACACCCAAATCGTTTCTTCCTGACTGCTTGTAGTATTTTATCCTTGACATAGGAACTCTGAGATTTGGCTATAATAATTTTAGGAGTTTTTTTTTATCTTTTCCAAGAGGTAATCAGTGAATTCTTAAGATTTCTATTTTGCCCTCCACTTCTAGAATATCTGGGAAATTTTAGTTTCTAATTTCTTGAAAGATGGTGTCTAGGCTTTTTTTATAATCAGGGCTTTTAGGTAATCCAATAATTTTTAAATTATCTCTCTTGGGTTTATTTTCCAGTTCAGTGGTTTTTCCAATGAGATATTTCACATTGCCTTCTATATTTTTCACTTTTTTTGGATCTGTTTAATAATATCTTGATTTCTCATAAAGTCATTAGCTTTCAATTGCTTCAGTCTAATTTTGAAGGAGTTGTTCTCTTCAGTGATTTTTTGAAATTCCTTTTCCATCTGGAAAATTTGGCTATTTAAGGCATTCTTCTCCTTGCTGGCATTTTGGATCTCTTTTGCCATTTGAGTTAGTCTATTTTTTAAGGTGTTATTTTCTTCAGTCTATTTTTGGGTCTCCTTTATCAGGCTGTTGAATCACTTTTCATGATTTTCTTGAGAAAATCTTCAGAAAAATAAAAGAGAAATTCTCATTTCTCTTCCCAATTTTTCCTCCACTTCTCTTATTTGATATTCAAAATCCTTCTTGAGCTCTTCCATGGCCTGTAACAGTTTGTATTTTTTCTTTTTTTTTTTTTTTAACAATTGGGGTTAAGTAACTTGCCCAAGGTTAAACGGCCAGTTATTTTGTGCAGGTGTTAAGTATCTGAAGCTGAAAAAGATCCCAGGTCCTCCTGACTCCAGGGCCAGCCCTCTTACTCACTGCACCACCTAGCCACCCCTCATATTTTTCTTGGTGGCTTTTGATGAAGGGGTTATGACTTTGATGTCTTCCTCCCATTCCATGCCTAGATCCTTTTTGTCCCCCAAAATGGATTCTACCATCTGTTTGTACTTCCATTGCTTGCTCATATTGGAGGCCAATTACTTGACTTTTGAGCTCTTTGTCATGGTAAAACTCTGCTTCCAGAGTGGAGAGAGCTTTGTCCCAAATGGCTGGGGTTTTCCCCGCTGCTGGAGCTATTTGGAGGGTGCCCTCTCTACAGCCTGCACAAGTTCTGGCTCACTGGTCACACACCCCAGGACCACCACCAAAGGCTGTGATCCAGATCCAAGCAGATTAAAGCAAGAATGACTAACCTCTGAATGGTTGCTTGGTCCCCCTACAGTCTGCAAGCTAGGAGCTTCTGAAGCAGCCATGCAGTAAAGATGACATGCTTCCACCTCTTCTTGCCCTGGGTGCAGGGGCTGGACCAAGCTTTTCCATCCCCCCCCCCATTCCAACAGAGTTCCACACTGACCTTTTACTTTGTCTTTGGTGTTTATGGGTTGAGAAGTCTGGAAACCACCACAGCTGCTAGTGATTCACTCTCCTGAAGTCTTCTCTGGCCAATGCTGGTCTGGGCCACATTGGGGCCAGAATCATGTCCAGTTCACATGGCACTATGCTCGGCTCCTTGATCAGTGTGATATTCCCTTTCTGTCCACCTGCCAGTCTGCCTGCAGTGGGAGATTTGTTTCTCTCTGTCACTTTGAGGTTTCTGTAGCTCTAAAGTTTGTTTAGAGTCATTTTTTTTTACATGCTTTGGAAGTGATTAGAGTGGGAGCTCATGCCAAGTTTGTGCTTCTACTCCTCCATTGTGGCTCTGCCCCAGAACTCAAAATTTTGCAAAAATGACTGTTGAAATCTATCTTTACATGTATTTGTGAAAAAACACTATTAAGGGAAAAGAGAAACAAGGAAAACTGCCCTGATATCCTGGAACCAGAGGGAATAATAGAAATAGAAAGAATCCACTGATCACCCCCTGAAAGATATCCCCAAATCAAAACACCTAGTATTATCATTGCCAAATTCCAGAGTTTCCAGGTCAAAGATAAAGCATTGCAAGCAGCTACAAAGAAATAATTCAGACATACTGGAGCCAGCAAAAAAACACACAATATTTAGCAGCTTCCATGTTAAAGAAGCAGAAAGCTTAGAATGTAATATTCCAGAAGGTTAAGGAGATGTAATGAAACCAATAATAACCTATTCAGCAAAAATGAGTATAATCCTCCAGGGGAAAAATTATATTAAACTAAATGTGGGTATCTAAGTATTCCTGCTGAAGACTGGGGCTAAAATGAAATTTTGATATTCAAAAAGAAGACTCAAAAGAAGCATTAAAAGGTAATGTAAAAGAGCAATCATAAGCAAGTCAATTAAGTGAAATTGTTTACATCAGTATATGAGAAAATACATAAAAACTTTATCACTATTAATACAGTTAGAAGGAGACTATATAGGGGGCACAGGTGTGAGCTGATTATGCTGCAATGATCTAAAAATGAGTAGCAGTGAGAAAGAGGGATGCACTGGGATAAGAACAAAGAAAGAGGAAGAATGGGGGGGGCTTATCTCACATAAAAGAGGCAAGAAAGGAAGAATTTTTTTTTTTTAATGGAGGAATAAATGGGAGGGTGAAGGTCAATGTTTGAAACTCACTCTCACTGAAATTTACTCAGAGAGGGCATAAAATGCACATTCAGTTGGGCATGTGAATCTATCTAATACTATGGGGAATTCAGAGGGTGAGGAGAGAAGATAAGGGGGGGTTGATAGAAGGGAGGTAGATTAAAGGAGGCAGTGATCAGGAATAAAATGGACTTTTGAGGAGGAGGGACAAGCAACAGAAAGAGTGAGAGAGAGAAAAAGAAAGATCAACAAGGGGGAAATAGGATGAGAGAAATACACAGCTAATAATCATAGCTGCATGTGAATGAGAAGAATTAATCCATAAAATGGAAGCAGATGGAAAAATGGATTAAAAATCAAAATCCAACAACGTTTTGTTTACAAAAAAAATAGGCCTCCAGCAAAGAGACACAGAGTAAAAATAAAGAGCTAGAGAAGAATCTATTCTGCTTCAGCTAAAGTAAAAAAAAAAAGAAATGGTAGCAATCATTATCAAAGACAAAGTGAAAATGGGTCTTATTAAAAGAGATAAGGAGGGAAACTACATCTTGCCAAAAGGTACCATAGCAAATTAAGTAGTATCAATGGAAAACGTATTTGCACCAAATAGCATCGCATCAAAATTCTTAAAAGTTAAATGTTATAGGAAGAAATAGACAGTAAAACTATATTAGTGAAGGACTTTATCTTTTACCTCTCAGAAATAAATCTATCCACAAAATCAACAAGAAAGAAATTAAGGTGAATAGAACTTTAGAAGAGTTATATAAGATATATTTCTGGAGAAAACTGAATGGTAAAGAAAGGAGTATATCTTTTTCTTAGCTATACATTATACCTTCACAAAAATTGACCACATATTAGGGCATAAACACCTTACAACAAAAAAAGAAAAGCAGAAATAGTAAATGCATCCTTTGCAGACTGTAATTAGATAAAAATTATATTCAATAAAGTTCTATGGAAATTGAGATTAAAATTTAATTTGAAACTAAATAAACTAATCCTGAAGAATGAGTGAGTTAAAGAACCAATCATAGAAACAATCAACAATTTCATTAAAAAGAATTACAGTAGTAAGACAATTTATCCAAATTTATGAAATGCAGCCAAAGCAATTGTTGTTACTATTCAACCATTTCAGTCATGTCTGACTCTTCATGACCCTATGTTAGGATTTTCTTGGCAAAAATACTGTAGCAGTTTGCCATTTCTTTCTCTAGCTCATTGTATAGATGGCAAACAGGGTTAAGTGACTTTCTCAGCCACGCAGTTATTAAGTATCTGAGGCTGAATTTGAACTCATTAAGATGAGTCTTCCTGGCTCCAACACGAGTGCTCTATCCACTATCTCACCTGGCTGCCCTAACCCAAGCAGTACATAGGGGGAAATTCATATCTCTAAATGCTTACATCAAAAAAAAGGATAAACCTCACTTCAGAAAAATATTTATAACACCTCTTTTGAGGGTATGCCCATCAATTGGGGAATGGCTAAAAAAATGTGTTATATGAATGCAATGGAATGCTATTGTGCTATAAGAAATGAAGAACAGGCAGACTTCAGAAAATCCTGGAAAATCTTATATGAACTGATGCTGAGTGAAGTGAACAGAACCAGGAGAACATTGTACACAAAAGCAGACACAATGTATGATGATTTATTTTAATAGACTTATCCCTTCTCAGCTATTCAAGGATTTAAAATTATTTTGAAGGACTCATGATGGTAAATTCCATCAACATCCAGAGAAAGAATCATTTTTTCTTTGTCATTGAAAACTATTTTCTTTTTTGTTTTGTTTTGTTCTGTTTTTTTTCTTTCTCATGGTCTCTCCCATTTGTTATAATTCTTCTATGCAACATGACTAATGTTTAATAGTAATGTATGTGTAGAGTCATATCATTCTGCATGGCATCTTGGGAAAGTGGAGAAAATTTAAAACTTGTGAAAGTGAATGTTGAAAACTAAAAGAAAATAAATTATTTTTTAAAAAAGGAAAAATGAATGATCAAATCAACATATTGGGCATACAAGTAAAAAACTAGAAAAAGAAGAAATTAAAAATCACCAGGTAACACCAAATTTGAAAATTTGAATATCTAAGGAGAATTCGATAAAACTGAAAGTAAGAAAATAACTGAACTGATATACAAAAGTAGAAGCTGATTTTATGGGGGGAAAGCAATAAAATAAGTAATGTATTGGTTAATTTGGTTTTAAAAAATAGAAAGAAGGAAACCAAATTAACCATATCAAAAATGAAAGGGTTAATTCACCACCAACACAGAGGAAGTTACAGTACATGTTTCATTATTGGTCTTTTGAAATCCCTGTGGTTCATCTCTTTAATCAAAGCTATGAGTTGTTTCAAAATCATATTTCTTCATATCATTATTTTTGTCATTGTGTAAATTGTTTCCCTGGTCCTGCTCAATTCACTGTGCATCAGCTCATACAATGTTTCCCACATTTCTTTGAGTCAATAAAATTCATCATTTCTTTTAGCAATAACAATACATTTTATTCACATGCCACTACCTCTTTAATTACCAGTTCTTTGCTACTACAAAAATGCAGCTATAAATAATGTACACAGGTGTGCTTTCCTTCCATCCTTGATCTTTTGGGGATGTATGCTTAATAGCAGTACCACTGGGTCACAGGGTTTAAGCTACTGACTTTTGGGCCACAGTTCCACATTGTTTAATGAAATGAATGAATCAATTTCCAGCCCCACCAATGATGCATTACTGTGTCTAAATGGTTGTTAACTTGAATGAGAAGAAGTGGGCCCAAATGAAAGCAGAGTCTTCTAGCAGACATATAATATCTCCTTCTTGAATTCCAAAACAATTTAAGATCTCAATCTAACCCTTGTAATAATCACATAGGAAGGGCCAAACATTCAATGAAAAAACAAATGCTATCTATCTAGGATTGTTTAGATATACCCATCTGAGAACTGAACCTGGACTAGGTTTCTCTTGACACTCCATCCAACTGGAGAAGGCTGAGGGTTTTTTGGTTTGTTTGTTCTTTCTTTTGTTTTTTAATCTGCTATAAGGAAAAGAAGGCAAATGTATTTGTTTTTATTCCCGCAATGAAATCCTTGTGTCACCTCAATGGACAATTTCTTTCAGGAGTTTTCTTTATCTGTGAATGACTACTAAAAGATATATTACCCATTGTAGATTTGGACTGTTTATGATTTATAAATATATTTGAAAGAAAATTGATGACAACGTTAACTGAAATTGTTTAATCTATTGTAGGATATAAACTTACTTCCAATCCTTTTGAATCTATGACCAAAGTCCTTCATTTCATCATGGAGAATACCAACTCTAAAACTATACAAAAGTCTTTCAGAATCACTTAAGCTTTTGGTTGTTGTTATTGAGAAGCAAATATCCCCAGTATACATCATCACAAATCTGCTTTAATATTGAACTGACACAGAATAGCACAATTTAAGCTTATGCTCGAAAGAAAGTTGCTTAAGATAAAAGCACAACACAAGGAAAATCTACACCCTTCTTCCCTTACCCTACCATTGTCTCATATACTCCAGAATTCATCAATATGAAGAATGCTTTCAAGTGCTTTAAAGACATAGGTCATGGGGTGGCCAGGTAGCACAGAGAGTAAGAGCACTGGCCCCAGAGTCGGGATGACCTGGGATTGAATCCAGGAGCAGACACTTAGCACCCACCCAGAAACACCTGGCCATGTAACCTTGATCAAGTTACATAACCTCAATTGCTTAGGGGCAGGCAGGTGAAACAGTGAGGAAGAGCACCAGCCCCAGAGTCAGGATGACCTGGGATCGAATCTGGGCTCAGATAGCACCACACCCAGAAATAACTGGCCATGTAACCTTTGAGCAAGTTACTTAACCCCAATTGCTTAAAAAAATACATAGGTCATAAAAAATCATAATGTTAGCAAAGATGAAAGGATTGTTTAAGCCAAGATGGCTATTATGAACAATACTAAATGGTGTAAAATTCCCAAATGGAAACTGGATACTAAGAATATCCAAAAAACATCTAATTCAGCCACCATTCACCATTTCATTTTGGTTTTAATTTTGGTTCTAGATAAGGAAATTGAAACACAAATGGAAAAGTGACTTGCCCATAATCATACAAAATGTTAGTGGTATGGATGGTACCTTACCTGGTTTTTCTAGTGCCTTATTCATTATTCTTTCCACTAAATCGCTCTCCCATTTCCCATTCTTTTGGGAACTGCATTTTTTTCTTCCATAAGAATTACCTCTCCTCAACTATGGAGATTTCTCTAAAGATAAGTTATCCAAACTCCCTTGTGGAATCTAGCCTCTGTTTTGATCATTCTAGTTAATGAGAATTCACTACCTCCTGAAATTGCCTTTTAAAGCCCTTCCTATCCTGGCCTCAATCTGTTTTTCCAGTAGTATTCTGTTACTCACAGTCTTACAGTCCATATTTCATTTGAAATGGCCTTCTTACTGCTTCTCACAAATAATCTTTTTTTTCCATCTCCACATCTTTGCCTTACATGCATTTGCTCTTTGCCTCTACGACTTATGATTTATTTTTATATGAAGATGGAGGCTGGTTATGTATTGTCTGCAGTACATGTGGTAATCTCTGGAAAGCATTTCAGATCAAAATTTTGAGAGCTGGTTCTGAGAGACTCAAAAGGGCTTGGTAAGTCAAATGTTATTCTCAAAAGAACAAAGGGAATTGGAACCTTTTAAAAAAAAACATCTCTTTGGGATAAAACAAAACATCATTTGAACAAACCAATCATTAAGTTAACTTTGCAAAACTTTGATAATATGTTTTTGTTCTTATTTATCAGTCTATTTCCTTTTTTAAAATTTACTGATTGTATTTCTCTCACTGAATATTATTTCCTTGAGGAGAGAAACAGTTCAGTTTTGATATTTACCATCAGAGCCTAGCATGGTGACATAGTTATAGTAGCCCCTTTTGTAGTAGCAAAAAATTGGAAACAAAGCAGTTGAATACTGTAACCAAATTATGGCATAAATATAATGAATGATGATATGAACTTTGAATACGAAGAATTTGGAGAAATATGTATGTGGAGGTAGAAGGTTTGGGAAGTTTCATGGAAGAGATGAAGCCCATGGCTTTGGACAATGATGAACGCAATGATAGAGTTGGAGTAACATCATGTTGGAAGATCACTAAAACTTCATGGAGAGGAAAGTATCCTTGATCTTGGGATTGTGTATCAGCCTTTTCACTTTACCTATTCATTTTAATTTGCCTGGCAGACTCTGGGTCTAGAGACCCCATTCACTTGTGAATGTGTTGCTTCCTATGTTGTGTGAAGGTAGAGAAAAAGTTTTTGTTTCCCTAATCACCTCCCCCAGGAACCAGAAATATGTGGGATCATCTTAAGTGACTTATGTTTTTAATGAGAAATTCTTTTTTAATGAGAAATGCTTGATAAAAAGGTGGCAGCTTTGACCAGACTGCCTAGAAGAGTTCAGTCTGAGTGGCATCTGGTATCATTATCAAGAGCACGCTCAGAACTGATTCAGCAATACTGACTGCTACTAAATCATCACTGACTGCAGACATTTCCCCTGCTCCATCTGATCTCTTTTTATTCAGAAAAAAGGCAATCATGTTGACTCCTATTTCATTCAAATGAAGTTTGGACCCATAAGAAGGTTATTCATTCCTTTGTAATATTCTTCTTAGCCCTACTAGCATTCAATTTTGGATTAGTCTAGGAAATAATACTTTTAGCCCTTGAGGTTAAAATTAATCCACATTCTGATGCCTTGGTCAAGCAAAAAAAACATTCATAGCCTAAAATATAGTCCTCAATATTAACATCTCAGATCTAGACATTGCGAGCTTTGTTTCAGAAGGTCACTAAAAAAGCATGGCCATCAATAAGGGACGCCAAGGTCAAAATATTTCAGAGGAAGGAAAATAGAACAAGAGTATCTGCCATGTTCCAAAGGAGAAGTGCATAACCAAGGATAAAACTGATTCACTCCTAAGAATGCCTACATCCACAGGTCCTCCATTTTTTTGCAGCTGCACCAAGTAAAATAATACAGTCTTTTCAGTTTTCCCCAATTAAGAAACAGAGGCCCCATCACACAACAGTCACATGGTATTGTAGAAAGCAGGCTGGATAATCAGATAACCTATTTTCCCTTCCTGCCTTTAACATCTAGCCATGAGTCCCTAATTAGGCATGTCATTTTTCTCCATCTGTTTCCTCATGTGTAAAATGAATCACAGGATCATAGATCTAGAACTAGAAGGAACATCAGAAACTATCTAATACAACATCCTCATTTAATGGATGAGAAAACAAGGCCAGAGAGCCTGACTTGCACAAGGTAACATGGGTAGTAGCAGAGGTGGGCTTTGAACTCAGTCCTCTAATTCCCAATCTGGCATTCTTTGCACTGTGCCACTCTTGGCAACTTCTTCAAAGTAAGGGTACTCATCTGGGGAGGAAGAAGAATGTACAGAAACCACTGGCTTAGTACTTTCAAAGCCTGCTTATTTCTGTGACTTCTGGGTAAACAGGAAGCTGACAAATGCACTTACTTTGAGGAACAGTGTTGCAGAGGCTGTCTCTATCATGTATTTTTTTTTTAAATCATCCTACTTGTCATTTCTTACAACATAATAATATTCCATCACAATCATATAGCACAGTTTGTTTAGCCATTCTCCAATGGATGGGTATTCATTTGATTTCCAATTCTTAGCACCACAAATCAAACTGTACACAAAGGTCCTTTTCCCACTCCTGCTCTTTTTTTAATGTCTAGCACTGGTATTGCATGGTTGCATAGCCCTTTGGGCATAGTTCCAAATTGCTTTCCATAATAGTTGGGTCCATTCACAGCTCCACCAGAGTCACAACCCTTTCTTTTATTTATTTTTTTATTTGAAAACAATATGCTCAATCTGTATTCAGAATCCATCAGTTCTTTGTCTGGATGTGGATAACATTTTCCTTTCTGAGTTCTTTGTACTTTGTAAAGCCAATCTCAAGCAACTCTCCTGAGGAATGTTGTTGTGAAAAACTTTATGCATCTAATCGCATAGTGGAATAAGCTCTCTGTTTATTCAGCAATAAACTAAAGCATAATATTCAAACAACTAAAGCATAACATTCACAACAATATAACATAACAAATTATTATTAAGATGGTGGGTCACATAGTCTTAAACACAACGTATCATTCAGTATATCTTATAGCCATTTTTAAGAGGTAGCAGAAAATAGAAATACCATCCAACCTGAGGTCAAAGTAAGTTACAAATCTCATCAGTCAATACAGAATATCCAAATTAAAGTCCTCTTTCATCTTGACTAAAGGCTGGCTTCTAAACCCCATGGCTCCTCCTCCACAGGCTGACCACTCCCAACTCTTGCCTGGACTCGCAGGTAGGCATCTCTCCACTCCTGTTTCATATCTTAGTTCATGGGGACTGCTCCACTCCAAGCTCTTTTCCATTTCTGTTTCTAGGAAAACAAAGCTTAACAGGGCTACAACAATATTTACACCCATTACCAGCACTATCATCTCAATTCACTTTTTGTCTGAGAAAACAACACAGATCAACAGACAGGGTTTCTGTCTGAGAAATTAACACAGAACAACAAACAGGGATTCTATCTGAGAAAGTAACACAGATCAACAGACAGAACACCAATATCATAAACATTCCCTCTCTCAGTACTTCCTGCTTCCAGGTCTGCTTGTGCTATATGTTCCTTCCTGTTCCACCCTTTTTACAAGTTCCTCTCACCATGGTCTCCCATGTGATTACATTCAACCAATTAAGAGGCAGAGAAGATCTTCAAATCCCCTTAGTACTATTAAGGGCAGAGAAGATCTTCAAACTACCTTAGGCCTACAAAGGGCAATACACTGTATACTACTCCCAATGAAAGACCCTTTATACAATCAAAGGCAAGGCTCAGGGGCACTTGGTTAGTTAAAACTCAATCCAGATAAACAGCAAAAAAAATCTTATTTTGTTTACCAATGCATACTTGTCTCGAATCATTATGTTGTTGAGTCATTCATAGATAATCATCACAAAATATTGCTGATACTGTATACAATGTTTTCCTTGTTCTGCACTTTTAACTTCACATCAGTTTGTACAAATCTTTCCAGGTTTTTGTTTTGTTTCTGAAATCTGCCTGTTCATCATTTCTTATTGCACAATAGTAATCCATTACATTCATATACCAAAGCTTGTTTATTCATTCCCCAACTGATGAGCATCCATTCAATTTCCAGTATTTTGCCACCATTAAAAGGATTGCTATAACTATTTTTGCACATGTAGGTCCTTTTCTCCTTTTTATGGTCTCTTTGGTTATAGAGACCTAGTAGTAGTATTGCTGGACCAAAGGGTATGCATAATTTGGTTTTTCTTTGGGCATAGTTCCAAACTGCTCTCCAGAATCATTAGATAAGTTCACAACACCACCAACAGTGCATTAGTGTCCTGATTTTCTGACATCCTCTCCATTTATCATATTTCTTTTTTTTATATTAACTAATCTGATAGGTGTGAGGTGGATACTTCAGAGTTGTTTTAATTTGCATTTCTCTGATTAAAAGTGATTTTGAGCACTTTTTATATGCTTATAGATAGTTTTAAATTTCTTCATCTGAATATTATCTGTTCATATCCTTTGACCATTTATCAACTGGAAAATGGCTTGTATTCCTATAAAATTTTTCTCAGATATATATATATATATATATATATATATATATCATATATATGTTATAAAAATTGTTTCCCAGTTTTCTGCTTTCTTTCTACTCTTGGTTGTATGGGTGTTTTTTGTTCTAAAGGGTTTAATTTTAATATAATCAAAATTACCTATTTTACATTTTGCAATGCTATCTATCTCTTGTTTGGTCATCAATTCTTCCCTTCCTCATAGATCTGAGAGGTAGCTTGTTTGTCGCACTTCTAATTTGCCTACAGTGTTACCCTTTATGTCCATATCATGGGTATGAAATATTGGATTATACCTTATTTGTGTCCTATTGTTTTCCAATTTTCCCAGCAGTTTTTGTCAAATAGTGAGTTTGTATCCCAAAGGAAGGGGTCTTTGCATTTATCAAACAGTAGGTTACTATGGTCATTGACTACTCTATCTTGTATACCCAGTCCATTCTCCAGACTATTTCTTAGCTAGTACCAGATAGTTTTGATGACTACTTCTTTATGATATAGTTTTCTCTCTGGTATTAATTGGCTACCTTCCTTTGTTTCCAGACCCTTACCTTCACTCTCACTGTGTCTTTCTACTTCAAGTATGTTTCTTGTGAACATGTTGCAGGATTCTGGATTTTGATCCATTCTGCTATCTGCTTCCACTACATGGAAGAGTTCATCCCATTCACATTCACAGTTATTTTTACTATCTGTGTATTTCCCTCCATCCTGTTTTTCATCCTCCTTGCATTATATCTCCTTTCATCCTTTCCTTCCTCATCATTGTTTTGCTTCCATCTACCAGCTCTCCTGATCTCCCCTCCCTGCTGTTAGTCTCACCACCACCACCACTGCCTTTACTCAATCTCTTCCCCTCCTACTTCACTGTGAGGTAATATAGATTTCTCTTTTCAAATGATTGTGTATATTATTTCCCCTTTGAGACAATACTGATGAGAGTTCAAGTGATGCCCATAGTTCACCCTATCTCTCCCTCTACTGTAATAGGTCTTTCATGCCTTTTTATGTGAAATAATTTATCCCATTCTACCTCTCCCTCCTTTCTCATCTCTTAATTATTTTTATGTAATTCCCTCATATTTGCCTTATAACCATACCCTCTATGTATATTCCTTTTAGGTGTACTATTAATGGTGCATTTTTTTTATGCAACTGGGGTTAAGTAACTTGCTCAAGGTTACATGGCCAGTTATTTCTGGGTGTGGTGCTAAGTATCAGAGCCCATATTCGGTCCCAAGTCATCCCAACTCTGTGGCCGGTGCTCTTATTCAATGTGCCACCAGGGTGCCCCTAAGCAATTGGGGTTAAGAAACTTGCTCAAGGTTACCAGGCCAGGTGTTTCTGGGTGGGTACTAAGTGTCTGAGCCCAAATTCGATCCCAGGTCATCCCGACTCTGAGGCTGGTGCTCTTACTCGCTGTGCTACCTGGCTACCCCTAATGGTGCAATTTTTAAGAATTATAAGTATCATATTCTCACAAAGGGATGTAAACAGTTTAACTCTATTGAATCTCTTGTTTTCTTTTCTCTTTTTACCTGATTATGCTTTTCTTGGCTTTGATATTGGAAATCAAATTTTTTGGTTTAATTCCTTGAAATCTTTCTATTTCATTGAATTAACACTTTTACCTTTTTTTTATATTCTGTTGATTTAGCTGGGTAGATGATTCTTGGCTGTAGTCCAAGCTCTTTTGTCTCCTGGAATATCATGTTCCATGACCTCTAATCTTTTAGTGTTACAGTTGCTAAGTCATGTGTAACCCCAATATACATTTTTTTTTCTTTCTGTCCAATTGCAATATTTTTTTCCTTAAACTTATAGTTCTGAAATTTAGCTATAATGTTCCTTGGAGTTTTTATTTTGGAAGCTTTTTCCTGAGATGATCAACAGATTCTTTCAACCCCTATTTTGCACTCTGGTTCCAGGATATCAAGGCAGTTTTCTGTGATAATTTCTTGAAAGATGCTATCCAGGTTCTCCTTTTGATTATGGTTTTCATATAGTTCATTGATTCTGACATTGTTTCCTGGAACTATTTTCCAGGTGAGTTGTTTTTTTTCAGTGAGGTAATTTATATTTTATTCTCTCTTTTTTAATTCTTTTGAACTTATTTGATTGAGTCTTGATGTCTCATAGAATCATTAACATCCATTTGCCCAATTGTAACTTTTAAGTAGTTGTTTTCTTAAATTATCTTTTGTACTTTCCATTTGGCAAATTGTAGGGGTTTTTTTAGTTAAACTTTCTATTTGTCTTTTTATTAATTAGTTTGTTTACTTTTAGTTTACAAGATTCAGCTCCACAATCCCTTGAGTTTCAAATTTTCTCCCCCTCCCTTTTCTCCCCGCCCCCAACCATGGCAACATACAATCAAGTATAGGATCTGCAAATACTTTCACAGGAGACATTAGTCAGGTTGTAAACATGGATTATAACCAAGGGAATGAACAAAGGGAAAAAGGAAACAAAACCAAACAAGAAAAAGGAAAGAGAGCAGGTAGTTTGCTTCAGTCTGCATTCAAACTCATTTCTTTCTGCTTCTTTCTAGTTCTTTCTCTGAATGTATTAAAATTGAATCATTTACATTCCTACATGGTAAAATGATTATCACAACTCAGACTTTTCTAAGTATGAGGGTACTTGATGGGAATATATATATATATATATATATATATATATATATATATATGTGTGTGTGTGTGTGTGTGTGTGTGTGTGTATGTCTGTATACATACATATTTTGTTGCAAGAGGGTATATGTGCTTATAAATACATATGTGAGTGTGTGTATATGTGTGTACATATACACATAGACAGAGGGTACAGGATCAGTTGAAAAAGAAAGGATGATATCTAAGAAATAAAATTAAAATGTGAGAGAGAAATATAATGAGAGGAGATAAGGAGAGATAGAATAGGGTAAATTACCTCATATAAAAGAGGCAAGAGAAAACTGTTACAAAGGAGGGGAAGAACAGGAAGGCAAAAGGGAATGGGTCAACCTTACTTACATTGAATTTGGCTTAAGGAAGAAATAACATGCATATTAAATTGGGTATCTTACCCTACAAGAAAGTAGGGGGGAAGGAGATAAGAGGAGGAATGATAGAAGGGAAGCAGACACTTTTGAAAAGGGAGAGGGTCAAAGTAGAAAATAGAATAAGTGGGGGTGGGATAGGATGGAGGGAAATATAATCATATATTACATGCAACTGGGAAATAAGATATACAAGCACTGGTGTATAAAAATTCATCTTGGCCTACTAGAAAGTCAGAGGGCAAATGGGGAAGGATATAAGAGAGAGAAGATTGGGGGGAGGGGTGTTCAGTAGGGTATTCAGGGGTATTCACTATTATGGGGTGGGGGGTAGGGGAAAGACAGGGAGAAATTTTGTAACTCAAAATCTTGTGCAAATGAATTTTGAAAACTAAAAATAAACAAATTAAACAACAAAAAAGAGTCTACCCATTATGGAAAATGTTTAATAAATTTTATTTTACTTTGGCTAAAAAAAAATCTACAGTAACTAAATGGAATATTTCTTTCTATTTCTTGCTGTTGGATATTATTAGAAAAATATAGGAATGCTAAGGTCTTATGTGGTTTTATTTTATATCCTGCAACTATCATAAATTTATTTATTATCTCAAATAGTTTTTTGCTTGATTCTCTAAGATTCTCTATATCATCATATCATCTGCAAAAAATGATAGCTTAGTCTCTTCTTTGCTTAACCTAATTCCTTTGATTTCTTTTTCTTCTCTTATTGCTACAGCTAACATTTCTAGTACCAAATTGAATAAAGGGGTGATAGTGGACATCCTTGTTTCACCCCTGATCTTACTGAAAATGTTTCTAGCTTATCCACATTACATATATTTGCTGATGGTTTTAGGTGGTATGCTACTTATTATTTTAAGGAAGACTCCATTAACTCCTATAATTTCCAGTATTTTTAATTGGAATGAGTGTTGAATTTTTTCAAAGACTTTTTCTTCATCTATTGTGATAATCATATGCTTTCTACTGGTTTTGTGGTTGATATGATTGATTATACTAATAGTTTTCCTAATATTGAACCATCCTGGCATTCCTGGAATAAATCCTACCTGATCAAAGTGTATTATTCTCATGATTAGTTGCTATAGTCTTTTTGTTAATATTTAATTTAAAATTTTTGCATCTATATTCATGAGGGAAATTGGTCTATCATTTTCTTTCTCAGTTTTGGCTCTTCCCTATTTAGGTATCAGTACCATATTTGTATCATAAAAAGAATTTGTTAGGACTCCATCTTCTCCAGTTTTCCCAAGTACTTTATAAAGTATTGGAATCAATTGTTCTTTAAATGTTTGATAGAATACTCTTGTAAAAGTTTCTGGCCCTGGAGATCTTTTCCTAGGGAGTTCATTGATGTTTTTATTTTCAATTTCTTTTTCTGGGATGGGGTTATTTAAGGATTCTACTTCTTCAGTTAATCTGAACAATTTATATTTCTATAAATATGCATCCATTTCCCTAACATTATCAAATTATTGGGCAAATTAATTCCTAATTATTGTTTTAGCTTCCTCTTCATTGGAGGTGAATTCACCATTTTCATTTTTGATACTCATAATCTGGTTTCCTTCTTTCTTTTTTTATCAAATTGACTAAAATATCTATCGATTTTATTGTTATTTTTTCATAAAATCAGGTCTTAGTGTTATTTACTAGTTCAATAGTTTTCTTAATATCAATTTCATTAATCTCTCCTTTGGTTTTCAGTATTTCTAATTTAGTATTTAATTGGGGACTTACAATTTGTACTTTTTCTGGCTTTTTCAGTTGCATGCCCAATTTATTAATCTCCATTTTCTCTATTTTATTCATGTATGCGTTAAAAAATATAAAACTTCCCTTAAGAACTGCTTTTGCTGCATCCAACAAGTTTTGGTATGTTGTCTCATTATTGTCATTCTCTTGAATGAAATTACTGATTGTTTCTATGATTTCTTGTTTGACCCACTCATTCTTTAAGATTAAATTATTTAGTTTTTGTAATGGTAATGTAATTTGAATTTGAAGATCTCTTTATGATGACAAAGGTAGCAGGTATTTAGCACTTAGTAACTGATCAAGCCTCTGTTGGGAAACAGAAGGTATTATCTCCTGTCTCCTGTCACTGATGTAACAGGAAGGGGTTGGCTGAATCAGTAAGCTAATGCTGTGTTTATATAAGAAAAGCCCCATAGAGGCACAGCCAGAATTTCTTAAGACCAGCATCTGGTGGCAGAACAGCTACAGAAAAGAGAATGGAGAACTGAGCCAGAATTTCCTGAGAACTTTTCATGATGGAGCTTCTTCTGAGCAGGAGCCCAGAGCCCTGAGCCCACTGCCCGCAGCCCGCAGCCAGGAGCCAGGAGCCCAGGTGACTAAGGAAGAATGACTGGGATGCTGAGACTGTTTGTTTATGGATTGGTTGAGCCTTGAATTCCCTGGAGCAGAAATGGTGAAGGATCTGACATGGAACAGACCCTGTGAACTTCAGTGTGGAGCAGGACCTACCCAGAGAGCTGGACAAGGAACTGAGAGCTGTCTGCTAGTGAACCCAGGTGACAATCTGGTGAATCCAGGTAGAATCTGGGACCATAGAAGGGGATCCAAGAAATCTGAGAACAGGCCTCAATCAAGAAGAAAAGACCTCTCCTTGGGTACTGAGTAAAGATGAAATTGTAGTTTACTAGTGACCTAGGGGTGGAGGGCAATGATATGATATGATATGATATTTAGTAATTGATAGATGAACACGTGACTGATTGAGTTAGTGAAGACTTTGTCCCAAGAGTGGAAGACTTTGACTATTGTACTTTGAGAAGTTGTAATATTGTGAATGCTGCACCTTGATTTTCTGTGAAAGTTTTGCTTTGATTTGTTATGGAATAGAGTGTTCACTACACTGTGTAATCAGAACCTTAAAAGCTTTTCACAGTAGCATTCTTCTGGAAAGCTGCTTGTGCATGGCATTACAGTTTCCAATTAATTTTTAGTCTGTCTTTCCATAGCCCTTTATTACATATAACTTTTATGGCATCATGATCTGAGAAGGATGCATTTAATATTTCTACCTTTGTACATTGGATTTTGACGTTTTTATGCCCTAGTACATCATCAATTGTTATGTATGTGCCATATACCTCTGAAAAGAAGGTATATTCATTCTTTTTTATCCCCACTCAATTTTCTCCAGAGGTCTGTCATATCCACCTTCTATGTCATTTCTATTTGCATCCTTAACTTCTTTCTTGTTTATTTTGAGGTTAGATTTATCAAGTTCAGAGAGGAGGAGGAGGTTGAAGTTCCCCACTAGAATAGTGTTACAATTTAGGTCTTCTTCTAACTCCTTAATTTCTCCTCTAGGAATTTGGATGATATACCTCTTGGTGCATGTATGTTTAGTAATGATATTGTTTCATTGTCAATGGTGCTATTTAGCATGATATAGTTTCCTTCCATATATCTTTTAATTTGATCTATTTTTCTTTTGCTTTATCTAAGATAAGGATTGTTACCCCTACTTTGTTTTTACTTTAGGTGAAGCATAATATGTTCTACCTCAGCCATTTACCTTTACCTATATGTATCCCCCTGTTTCAAATGTATTTCTTTTAGACAACATATTGTAGAATTATTGTTTTTAATCCATTCTGCTATTCACCTCCATTTCATGGGAGAGTTCATCCCATTCACATTCACAGTTATGATTACTGTCTGTGTCTTTCCCTCCATCCTATTCCCTCCCCTATTTATGTTTTTATTTCTCCCTTCTTCCTTCATCTCCTTAAGAGTTTTCCTTTTGACCACCTCCTCCCTCATTATTCCCTTCCTATTAGCCCCCCTCCCTTTTCTTACCCTTCTCCCTTAGTACTTATTCCCTCTCTTCTAACAACCCCTACCCTTTGTCTTTCTCCTTTCCCCCCCTAGTTCCCGTAGGCCAGAATAGATTTTTATCCTTCACGAAGTATGTTATTCCCTCCTTGAACCAAAACTGATGAGAGTAAATGTCATACAGTTCTCCTCTCACTCCCTTCTTTCCATCCATTATTATAAGTTTTTGTGTCTTTTTATGTTAGAATCCTATACTTAACTAATTTTGTTATTTCCTCCTTGAATGAAAACCAATGAGAGTAAACCTCAAAAAATGTTCATCTCCCTACCTTCTTCCCTTCTACTATAATATGTTTTTATGCCTCTTCATGTGGTATTATTTACCTTTTTCTGTTTCCTCCATTCCTTTTATCACATTACAGTTCCTTTGCACCCCTTAATTGAGTTTTTTTTATCATCACTTTGCTTAGTTTATACCCACACCTTCTATCTATGCATAACCCATTTATATATCATGATGATTATATGATTCTCAATATTGAGAGATATCAGCTTCCCATATAGAGATGTGAATGATTTGCTCTTATTGAATAACATGATGTGTCTGTGTGTGTATCTGTTTCTGTGTTTGTGTCTGTGTGTCTGTGTTTTCCGTTTACATTTTTATGTCTCTCTTGAATCTTGTATTTGGAGATCAAATTTTCCATTGAACTCTGGCTTTTTCATCAGGAAAATCTGGAAACCCCTTATTTCATTGAATGACCATCTCCTTGCCTGAAAGATTATGATCGGTTTAGCTGGATAGTTGATCCTTGATTGTAGCCTGAGTTCGTTTGCTTTACAAAATATCTTATACCAATCCCTCCCATGTTTTAATGTAGAAGCTGCTAAGTCCTGTGCGATATTGACTGTGGTTCTGTGATATTTGAATTGTTTCTTTCTTGTTGCCTGCAGTATTTTCTCCTTGATCTGATAGTTCTGACATTTGGCCACAATATTTCTTGTAGTTTTCAATTTGTTATCTCTTTCAGTAGGTGTCTGGTGCATTCTTTCTATAACTATTTTACCTTCTCGGGGCAATTTTCCTTGATGATTTCTTGGAAGATATTGTCCAGACTCTTTTTCATCATTTCATCCCAGTAGACTGATAATTCTTAGATTATCTCTCCTGGATCTGTTCTCTAGGCTAGTTGTTTTTCCAAACAGATATATTACATTATCTTCTAATTTTTCATTCTTTAGGTTTTGTTTGACTGATTCTTGATGCCTCATAGAGTCATTGGCTTCAAATTGACTGCCTTCAATTTTTAAAGTATTATTTTCCTCAATTAATTTTTGAAGTTTCTCTTCCATATGTTCATATTTTGTTTTTAGGGAGTTCTTTTCTCCAATTAGATTTTGCATATCTTTTCCAATTTCACAAATTTTATTTTTTAAGGAACTGTTTTCTTCAGTAATTTTTTTCTCTATTTTGGCTAGTGTAATTTTTAAATGATTAGTCAATTTATCTTCTAACTCTCTATTTTGGCTTTTAAAATCCTTTTTGAGTTCCTCCAAGAATGCTTTCTGAGCTTGATACCAGTTTATATTCCCTGTTGAGGTTTTAGAGTTGGGTATAGGGTCAAAGCTGACCTTTTGTGAATTTGGTTCTTCTCTCTCACTGTAGAAGGATTCAATCATTTTTGTTTTTTCCATTTTCTTTTCCCATTGTGATTGTCTAATTCTTGGCTTTTAAAGTGGATTTCTCCCTCTGGGTAAACAGGGCTCTGACCCACACTTCTTATGCTGGGAGCTAGGGGTCTTGTTATTGGCTTTGTAGTTTAGCATAAGTAAGCCACACTCACTCCATTCCTCGAGGATTCCCAAGCCTGCTGCAAGTTGCACTATTTCAGTATTTTACACTGGGGCAATCTTCTCTGGTTTCTCATGGTTTTAGGGAGAGATTGGGACACCTATGGTTTATTCTGCCATCTTGGATCCTGGGAGTTCAGGTAGCTGATTTTTAAACATCTTGGTAGCACCAGGATTAGCTGCTGCTGCCACAGGCCCTGACCTTTCTCTTACCCACCTCCAACAAATTCCCCATCCTGCAATTAGAGGTCTGAGAATCACCCCTGCAGGGGGTGAATCAGCTTGCCTGGACTCACTCTGGCTCTACTCTAGTTAAGTCTTGGGACTGTGCTGTTCTAGCCCCCATGTCCCACACTTCCCCTGCCCAGTCTCATGTATGCACCTTCCTAGACTGAAAACCTGCCATGCTCTGTCTCTCAATGGATTCTGACACACTAAAATTCATTTAGATTCACTTTTTAGAGGTAACTGAAGGAATTCATGGAGGAGTTCAGGTGAGTTCCTGTTTTCAATCCACCATCTTGGTTCTGCACCCCCCCCCCCATTGTACTTTGTAAGGAGTTGGTTTTTTCAGTGCATTTTTTAATGTCCTTTTCCATTTGGCCAATGCTACTATTTAAGCAGTTGTTTTCTTTTTCCATGCTGTTGACTCTTTTTTTCCCCTCAATTCTCTTGGATCACTGTCATTACTTTCTCCAATTTTTCTTCTACCTCTTTCTCTTATATGAGATTTAACTCCTTTTTGAGCTCTTCCAGGAGGTCCTTCTGGGCTGGAGACCACTCCCTATTTTTCTTTGGAGTTTTACACGTAGATCTTTACATTGTTGTTGTCTTCTGAGTTTGTGTCTTGGTCTTCTCTGTCACCATAATAACTTTCAATGATCAGATTAGTTTTTTTTATTGTTTTTTTTCATTCAACCATTTTGTTCTTTTTCCTTTCTTCTAAATTTGAGCTCTGCTCCCGAGGTTGAAGGGATGTTGTTGCAGTATTCTTATGCCAGGGGCTGCTGGCCTTGGGTGTTCACCTGGTGCTGCACTCATGTTGCCCTGAGGGCCACAGGGAATCCTCATGTCTGGTACTGTGCTGATGGTTTTATGAGGGGGTAGCTGTCATTTCTGGAGTATGTAGGGGTCTGGAAGCTTACCTGGTGCTAAAATAGGTCCTAGTGACGGTGTCTGGTGTGTTTTGAGGCTGGTGAGTGTTGCTACTTTTCCCTGGGATACACTGAAGCACATGGTGGTCTGATTACTGGAAGTTGTCTGTTTGTCCAGGGCTACTCTGAAGAGTGTAGAGCTATAGTCTGCCCATTCCCCAGCTAAGGTGAGACATGTTGGGGATCCTGGTATTAGCTTTTACCTGCTTCACCACACAGGGGCTCAGAATCTATTCCAGCATTCTTTTTTTTATTACGGTACCTTGTGCTGGCTCTCTGAATAACTGGACTCCTTCCTTTTCTCAATGAATTGACCCTAATAGATCTAGAAGGCTGATCAGGAGAGTATTTAAACAGGTCTCATTAAGAATTTCCTGAGATCAGTTTCTGAAGTCTCAAGTGAGGTTAGCTCATTAACTATCTCCTCAAAGTTATAAATTAGAATTTTGTTCCCAAAATACACGAACATGAATCTTTTGGACAGGAAATTATATTGTTTTTTCTATATATTCAGCAACTTCAGTTGAATAATAACTCACATTTACATAGTTCTTTTTTCCAGCCCAGTGATATAGGCAGAGCTATAACTAAGTCCAGGTGCTTATGGCTTTTAGCCAGGACAACAAAATGTAAAGGGTATTGAAAGCATATCAGACCACAAATGAACTTGTGAACAAATTAGCAAAATATTTTAAAGCTAAAAACTAGTTTGTGTCATTGCCTTTCCCATTTGCTATGGCCCAGGTGAACTCTTTGTACATTCTTTGTCCTTGTTCCTCTCATCACTAATCTTACCTCCCATTGCCAATATAGTCTCACAGAATTAGCTTCTGGGTAGCAGGGCATAACAACTTAATTCATGCAAATGCTGTGTGTACTCTACCTTAATAGAGTTTAAAAAAAAATGAGGGAAATGCTTACCAACAATTGAATTTATCTTATGGTTGTAATTCATTTCTTTTGCTCCAGAGCAAAACTCAGTAGTTATGGCTCTAAAATATGTGGTAAAAGCATTATTATCCAGTTTTTCAGCTTAGGACACTAAGGATCATACCAATTGATAAATAGACGTTTATTAAGCATTAGTGTCAAGCACTATGTTAAAAAGAAAGGGGATGGTAAATGTAGGAAGAAATTGGGGGTAGATGTTGTTGTAGTAAATGCTTAATATCTTTCTCTGGGGAGGGGATGGGGAGAAATGTACACATGGTACACTTTTAAGTTGAATGTGAAGAATCATCAACATTTTTTTCATTCCTTTCTTGAGTCTAGACAATCAAAACAAATCCTGATTTGTGATTTTCTGAATTGTAAATGCTCATACTAAAATTTATAATTGCCTCTAGCAAGCCAGTTCCAGATATTTTAAGCCCAAGAAAATGTATGGGGGATAAGGAGGGAGGGGAACCATCATCAGACCCTGATGTGGTACTTGAATCCATATTGATTGCTATTAGCCTAAATCTGGCAGGAAGAGGTATGACCAGAAGACATATTGGGTCCAATATATTGCCCTATCTCTTTCATCTCCTGTCTCATTTAATTATCTATCTCCTTCTGGTACCTTTGGCTGATTGACTGACCAAATGAATTAGTAGTTAAGAGACTCATCTTCTATTATATGAGGCCATCATGCTCGTGCTGCAATTCTGTCACTTTCAAAACAAATGTACCTCTAAGTAAGGGAAAAATATTTTGTTATTATTAATAATAATTGTAGCTATCATTTATTTAGTACTTTAAGGTTTAAAGTTTTTATGGATTAAATACTTTAAATATGCTATCTCACTTGCTTATCACAACAAGGATAAGAACAGGCAGTTTTCAGAAGAAGAAATTAAAGATATCTGGAAGAATATGAAAAAAAATGCTCTAAATCACTATTGATTAGAGAAATGTAAATCAAAACAACTCTGAGGTAGTACATCTCACCAGTCAGATTGACTTGGATGACAAAACAGGAAAATGACAAATGCTGGAGAAGATGTGGAAAAATTGGAACACTAAAGTATTTTTGGTGGAGTTGTGAACTGATTCAACTATTCTGGAAAACTATCTGGAACTATGCCCAAAGGGCTATAAATAATTGCATACCCTTTGACCCAGTAATACCACTTTAGCATTGTATTCCAAAGAGATCATAGAAGTGGGAGAAAGACCCATATGTACAAAAATATTTATAGCAGCTCTTTTTGTGGTGGCAAAGAACTGGAAATTAAGGGAAGGCCCATTAATTGGAGAATGGCTAAACAAGTTGTGGCATATGAATGTAATGGAATACTATTGTGCTAAAAGAAATGAGGAGCAGACAGACTTCATATTTATATGGAGAGATTTATACAAACTGATACTGAGTGAGAAGAGCAGGAGAAATCTGTACACAATTACAGACACAACGTATGTGTGATGATGAACTTTGATAGACTGGACTCTTCTCACCAATGCAAGATTATAAGACAACTCCAAAAGTCTCAGGAAGGAAAGAGATGTCTACATTCAGGGGAAGAACTAGAAAGAAAAGAGTTTGAATGCAGATTGAAGCAAACTACCTACTCACTTTCTTTTTTCTTGTTTGGTTTTATTTCCTCTTTCTCATTGTTCATGCCATTGGTTACAAACCTTCTTTATAACCTGACTAATGTCTAATATGAAAGTATTTGCAGATCCTATATTTCATCGAATGTTGCCATGGGGGGGGAGGGGAGAAGGGGGAGAAAATTCAAAACTCAAGGAATAGTGGAAATAATCTTGTAAACTAAAAGTAAACAAACAAGATAATGAAGACCAATTTTTTAATTTAAAAATTAAAAAAAATAATTATTTGAATTTTCCTTGAATCATTTTATGCATAAACAAATAATCACTAAAGGCTTCTTCTGTTATTATTATCAGAACATGACAAATATGAGGGGTTTATTCCATTCTCATCAATCATTCAGGTTCCTAATTTCTTTATCATGTTCCACCAAAAAATCATCCTTATTCTGATCACTTTCTGCTTATAACTATAATTTTTAATGAGTCTTTTCTTTTATTTTTCTTCAATAGTTCCATATATAGGCCAAACAGGAGTCTTTCCCTTCTGCACAAATGAACAGATGAATTTTATTCTTAACCATAATATTCTTCTTAGAAAGTTGTGATCTGGGGGACAGAGTCAAGATGGCAGAGTAGAAGCAGGACATCTGCTGGACTCCAGGTTCCACTTTCCCCAATCAATGTAAAAAGGGGACTCTGAACAAACGTTGGAGCTGCAGAACCAACAAAATGACACAGAGAAGGTAACCTCCCACTGAGGACACACTGGCAGGCCAGCAGCAAGTGGCAAGCACAGGGCTCTGGGAACCAAGCCCAGGCCCATGCGCCAGAAGATTTAGCCCCAGAGTGGGCCTCACCAGCCACTGTCCACAGGGACTCCAGATCAGCAGCAGCTGTGGTCCTTTCCACATTTATCAACACATATATGCGAAGGACAAAGTAAGAGGTCAGTGCAGTCTGGACTTTGGGACCCAGTAAGTGAGAGTGCATTGGCTTTTGTCCCTGGGGCAAGAAGCCACTGATAGGCCTGGCAGAGCCAGCCAGAGCCACGTGGCAGCTTCAGCTCCTGGCATGCAGAGTGTAGGGGGACCAAGCCACCAGTCTGAAGGGTAAGCCCTCTTGCTTTAACCTGCTTGGATCTAGATTGCAGTCTAGGGTGGAGGTCCTGGGGTGTGTCCAGTTTGCCAGAGCTTGTGGAGGCCTCAGGGAAGGGACTCATCTAATACCTCTGGCAGCTGAGAAAACCCCAGTGTTTGGGACGAAAAGTCCCCTGTCTGGTGGTAGAGTCCTACTGTGGCAAAAAGCCCAGGGATCAAGTGACTGAGGGGCAACATGAGCAGGCAAAGGAAACAAAGCAGACAGAAGATGCCAACATTAGACTCCTATTTTGGGGACAAAAAGCAGAAAAGCATGGAACACGAGGAAGGCAGTGAAGTCATAACTTCTGCACCAAAAGCTTCAAAGGAAAATACAAGCTGGTTATGGACCACAGAGGACCTTAAGAAACAGATAAGAGAAGTGGAGGAAAAATTGGGAAGAGAAATGAGAACAATGTAAAAAAATTATGAAATGAGAATTAACAACCTGACTGAGGAAAATCAAATCTTAAAAAAATAGAATCACTCAATGGGCAAAAGAGGCTCAAAAAGGCAATTAGGAGAGTTATGCCTTAAAAAGCCAAATTTGCCAGATGGAAAAAAGAATCTCAAAAGCTCAATAAGGAGAATCATTGCTTCAGAATTAGATTGGAGCAAAGGGAAGCTAATGTCTTTATGAGAAATCAAGATGCTGTTAAACAGATCCAAACAAATGAAAAAATAGAAGGCAATGTGAAATATCTCATGGGAAAAACCACTTACCTGGAAAATAGATCCAGGAGAGACAATTTAAAAATTATTGGACTACCTGAAAGCCATGATCAAAGTAAGAACCTAGAAATCATCCTCCAGGAAGTTCTCAAAGAAAACTGCCCTGATGTTTTAGAACCAGAGGGCAAAATAGAGGTTGAAAGAATCCACGAATCACCTCCTGAAAAAGATCCCAAAAAGAAAACTCCTAAAATATTATAGCCAGGTTCCAGAATTCACAGATTAAGGAGAGGGTTTTACATGCAGCCAGGAAGAAACAATTTGAATATTGTGGAAACACAATCAGGATAACCCAGGATCTGGCAGCTTCTACAATGAGGGATCAAAGGGCTTGGAATATGATATTCTGGCGGTCAAAGGAGCTGGAATTAAAACCAAGAATCACCTACCCAGCAAAACTGAGTATCATGTTTCAGGGGAAAATATGATCATTCAGTGGAATAGAGGACTTTCAAGCATTCTTGATGAAAAAAATAGAGTTGAATAGAAAATTTGATGTTGAGATACAAGAAGCAAGAGAAGCATGAGAAGGTAAACAGGGAAAAGAAATCATAAGGAACTTATCAAAGTTGAACTATTAACATTCCCACATGGAAAAACAATAATTGTAACTGATGAAACTTATCTCAGTATGAAAATAGTTGAAGGGAATAGAAATATATTTGCATATATATATATACATATATATATATATGTGTGTGTGTGTGTGTATGAGGGTATATGGACATATGAATACATGTGTGACTGTGTGTACATATGTTTACAGGTATACATAGATAGAGGGCACAGGACCAATTTAAAAGCAAGGGATGGTATTAAAAGTTGAATTTAAGAGGTGAGAGAGGAATATAATGAGAGGAGATGGGGAGAGACAGAATGGGGTAAACTATCTCATATAGAAGAAACAAGGGGAAATGGTTACAATGGAGGGGAAGAATAGGAAGGCCAAAGGGAATGGGTCAACTTTATTCTCACTGAATTTGGCTTGAGGAGGGAATGAAATACACACTAAATAGGGTATCTCATCCTATAGGAGAGTAAGGGGGAGGGGAAGGGATGAGAGGGGGATGATGGAAGGGAGGGCAGGCTGGGGGGGAGAGAAGTTGAAAAGGGACTTTTGAAAAGGGACGGGATCAAAGTAGAGAATAGAACAGTGGGAGGTGGGATAAGAGGGAGGGAAATATAGTCAGTCTTTTACAATATATCTACTATGTTATTGTTTTCCATTAGCTACACATGTACAACCTATACTGAACTGCTTATCTTCCCAGTAAGGGTGGGTGACAAGGTAGGAAGGGAATGAATCTGGAATCCAAAGTTTAAAGTCAAATGTTTAAATATGTATATATACATATATGTTATTATTATTCATACTGTTTTACATGTAATTGGGAAATAAGATATACAGGCATTGGGCACAGAGATCCACCATGCCCTACTGGAAAAGTCGAAAGGGGTATGGGAGAAAATATGAGAGAGAGAGCAGATTGGAGGAGGGGATATTCTGTGGGACTATTTGGGGGGGGGTTGGTAGGGGGAAAATGGGGAGAAAATGTGTAACTCAAAATCTGGTGAAAATGAATGATGTAAATCAGAAGTTAATAAAGCATTTAAAACATGAAAAAAAATTATTATTACAAGGGATGGCTCTTTGGGACAGGAAGAAAAGTATTATCAGAAATGTGAGTGATAAAAAAAACAACAAAGAACGAATTAAAAAATGTTTTTAAAAAGAAAAAAAAAAGATTGATCTGGTCATTTTGTGAAACAGGCATGAGCCAACCTACAACCCAAAGCAGTCATGATGTGATTGCTCAATCTCAGAGATTCGACTGAATCACAGGAGTGGTATGGATCAACCAATACCTAAACAAGAATGAATATGCAACAGACTGAACAAGAACTCCCGGGAGTTTGGACCTCCCGAGTAAACATCATTGTAGGATATCTCTAATTGTTATGAAATTTCCCTTTGTTGAAGTCTAAATCTGATGCTATACAATATTCATTCATTATTTTTAACTTCTATTCTCTTTTTGGAAGAAAAATGAGTGTTACACATAGAAGCCTTTCAGATACCTGAAGATAGCGATTGCCACTCTACCTCCAATTATCTATTCTTTAAGCTAAAAATCCAAATTTCCTTTGGATAGTTTTCATAGTGCATAAAGTTGAAGTTCTTTGGTCTCTTCCTTCCTTTTTCCCTGATTTTTACCTTCTAAAGCTTATTAATTCCCTTTTTAAACCATTCACACTTTTGGTAGTAGTTTGGTCATCATTGGTGAAAGGGATCCAATCAGTCCAAAATAATCATGGGCATCACTTGAGTCTCTACCCTCTTCACCCTTTCATTCAGCCTTACCTTGGGACATTCAGGGGACACCCCTGGTATGACGACTGCTGAGCCCTTTGCAGGGCTGCTTTCCACCTTGTGTGTCCATCTGATTTGCCTAACTCTCACCTGTGCTTCCAAGAAACTGTATTATACACAGCAGCCACACCCTGGTAAACCATCTAGGCAGAAATGTGAAACCAGGTTGAGGGTAATCACAAAATCTCAAATCCATTGGTGAGCTAGGATGTGTCTACCCCAAGCAGGTAAAGACTTCCCCATGTAAAATGTGTTGATGAGGACAATTTTTTTCCAGTGGTCATGAAAGCAACTGGAGCAAGAGCTATTGGGCACTTAGAGCTTGGCTAGACATCAAAGACACCAAGGTCATGCACTTTATCCTGAGCTATCACTAGTCTTCTTGACTTCTGTCTTGCCGCTGGACTCCAATGACTCTGGAAAATAGATTGAGGTCAACAACTTCACACAACTCTGCGTCATTTAAATTCAAATTATACACAATCAAAAGACATCATGCATACCATTTTACCATAATAGTGATGTCATTTTGGTCCTCTTTGAGAACTAAGGACAACAATCAATCAATCAATCAACCAACCAACAAGATACTTTAAACAACATGAAATATATAAAGGTTAGTCTAGGTTTGCAGAGGTACAATACATGAAGATAGAGGTAATTTCTGAGCTTTTAATTAAAAAAAATAAAAGAATATAATTCCATAGTGTAGACATCAAATTAGGAACCTAGGAAAGAAGCCTGCAGAGAGTTAAATGTTTGTAGTAGTTCTTTTTGTTATAGGAAAGAACTGGAATCTAAGGGGTTAGCCACCCATTAAGGAATGACTTTAAAAAATGAGATACATATGTAATTGAATATTATTGTACTATAAGAAATAATGAAATCGATAGTTTTAGGGCAAATAAAGAAAACTTATGAAAAGGTATATATGGAAGGAAGAATAATTTAGACCATAACAATATTGCAAATGAAAACGAGTTTGGAAGGCTAAGAACTCAGATCAATTCAGTTACCAATCCTCATTCCAGAGAACTCTTAATAAAGCATGCCTACTACTGAAAGAAAATGGACTGAAGAGTTACAGGTGGCCATTGTAAGAACTTGTTTTTTTTATTGGCTATAAATATCTTTGAAAGTTTCTTTTTATTTCCCCCCCTCAGTGATGGGGTTGGGGAGAAGGAGGGAACAGTTGGGGACAGAGTAGTCTACTCCTCTCCACCCCCTCCAAAAAAAAAAGGAAAAGGGATCATTGAAGCACTTCACAAAAAATGCAGAAGTAGAAGAAAATGAGAGTGTCAGAATCATAGATAATCTAGATAGATTTGAAAGTTACAGATTGAATTAATTATATGTTTCGAAAGGAAAGTGGTTTGTGTACAATCCTCTTTTTTCGTTCTACTATTTATGTTAATACCCAATTTATTTGGTATTTGTTAAGTTCAGAATTTTTGAAAGTTGAAGAAAATATATGATGGTCAGATATTCTTTATTTTTCTTTTGAAGGGTAGAAGGCTGGGCAATTGGGGTTAAGTAACTTGCACAAGATCACATGGCTGGTAAGTATTATGTGTGTGAGGCTGAATTTGAACTAAAGTCCTCTATTTCATTGAATAACCATATCTTCCCATGAAGCATTATACTCAGTTTTACTGAGTAGATGATTCTTGCTTTCATCCTAGCTCCTTTGACCTCTGAAATATCATATTCTAAGCTCTTCAGTCCCTTAAGGTAGAAGCTAAGGTAGAACCTGCTAGTTCTTGTGTTATCCTGATTGTATTTCCACAATACTCAAATTGTTTCTTCCTGGCTGCTTGTAATATTTTCTCCTTGACTTGGGAACTCTGGAATTTGGCTATGACATTCCTAGGAGTTTTCTTATGGGGATCTTTTTAAAGAGGCAATTGGTAAATTCAATTTCTATTTTGCCCTCTTGTTCTAAAATATCTGGGCAATTTGCCTTGAGAATTTCTTGAAAGATGATTTCTAAGCTCTTTTTTTGATTGTGGCTTTCAGGTAGCCCAATCATTTTTAAGTTATCTTCCCTGGATCTACTTTCCAGTCCAGTGGGTTTTCCAATGAGATATTTCACATTGCCTTCTATTATTTTTTTCATTTGTTTGGATCTGTTTTATAGTATCTTGATTTCTCATAAAGTCATTAACTTCCATTTGCTCTAATCTAATTTTATAGGAATTATTCTATTCAGTGAGTTTTTGAAATTCTTTTTCCATCTGGAAAAATCAGCTTTTTAAGGCACTCTCCTCATTGGCTTTTTGGGTCTCTTTTGCCATTTGAGTTAGTCTATTTTAAGGTGTTATTTTCTTCAGTGTTTTGGGGGGCTATCAGGCTATTGTCTCACTTCTCATGATTTTCTTTCATCATTCTCATTTCTCTTCTCAATTTTTCCTCCACTTCTCTTACTTGATTTTCAAAATCCTTCTTGAGCTTCTCCATGGCCTGTGACTAGTTAATTTTTTTTCTTAAAGCTTTTGTTTCAGAAGTTTTGACTTTGTTGTCTTCTTCTGGTTCCATGTTTTGATGCTTTTTGTCCCCAAAAAAGGATTCTATGGTCTGTGCTTCCTCTGCTTGCTCATCTTTCCAGCCAATTACTTGACTTTTGAGCTCTTTAGCATGGTAGAACCTTGCTTCCAGAGTGGAGAGAGCTTTGTTTCAAATAGCTGGGGTTTTGCATATGTTGCCAGAGGCCTGAGGAGGGTGCTCTTTCTAAAGACACCCCAAGCTCTGGCACACTTGCCACATGCCCCAGGACCACCACCCAAGACTGTGATTCAGATCCAAGCAGGTCAAAATAAGAGAGATTACCCTCTAAATGGTTGCTTGGTCCCCCTACAATCTGCAGGCCAGGACCTCCAGAGGCAGCCACTTGGCACCATGCCTCTGCCACCTTTCACCCTGGGGGCAAGGATCAGACTTAGCTTTTCTGTCGCCCAATTCCAACAGAGTTCCCCACTGATCTTTTACTTTGTCTTTGGAGTTTATGGGTTAAGAAGTCTGGAAACTGCCAAGCTGCTGGTGATTCCTTCTCCTGAAGTCTGCTATGGCCAGTCAGTGCCACTAGTCAGGGCCACCCCAAGTCTGGGCCCTGGTGGCTCATGGAGTACTGCACTTGGCTCCCAGCTTGGTGTGATGGACCCTTCTTGTTAGCCTGCCAGCCTGCCTTCAGCAGAAGATTTGCTTCTCTCTGTCACTTTGTGAGTTCTGTAGCTCTAAAATTTGTTTAGAATCATATTTTATCAGTATTGGAGGTAGTTGGGGCAGGAGCTCAGCCAAGTTCCTGCTTTTACTCCTCCATCTTAGCTCTGCCCCCCTCCTCCACCCGCCACAAGCACTCTTTTCTGTCCTGGAACTATGAGGAGGGCTCCTTCTCCACTGATGCTGTAAGCTCTGCTATGCTAGTGTCCTCCTCATCCCAATACTGCCACCCAGGACTGTAACCCAGATCCAAGTAAGGGCAAAGCAACAGAGTCCTGCCTCAGTAAAAGCAAAGAGATCCCTATAATCTCTTTTTGGCCAGTTGTTCAATCTCCTTACCACCTTCAGATTGAGAGCTCCATAAACAGCTACCGCCACTGTCACTGTGGTGGCTACTGCCACTGCCACCACCACCACTGCTGCTAATTCGGACACTCTCAAGACCTGCTCCCAGTTTTCTGGGACTATGCTGGGACAGAGTTTGGACTATGCTCCTCTCTCACCCAAGTTTGACAATCCTTTCCTTTTGACTTTCTAAGTTGTATTTGGTGTTTGTGGATTGAGACATCTATAAAATTGCATAGCTGCCAGTGATTCAGTCCCCTGAGGCCTGCTCTGGGTTTTCTGGGGAACTGTCTGTGCTGCAGTGACCTATACTAGGCTGCACTTCTCCTCATCCTGGTGCAACAGACATTTCCTTTCTCCCTTCCAATTTGTCTTGGCCTGGAAATTACTTTCTCTCTTTTAGTGGGTTCTGCTGTTCCAGAATTTGTTGTTTTTACAGATATTTGGAGAGGTTTGAGGGAGAGTCAGGTGAGTATCTGTCTTTACTCCACCATAATAACTCCACTACACTTTCTTTAAAGATGTGTGAATAAGTTCTTCATCCAAGCTTGGTGAAATTTGCAGGCAATTAATCATTAAAGCATTGTCCATAGCCTTGGTGGGCCTTTAAACACAAGTCAGGCAAAGTTCTGAGCAGCATGAGTTCTGCAATCAATAAGAGAATCAGCTACAGAAGAACCCAGCTTTTGAAAGCTCTGACTCAGGTGAGAAATTTTTTTCCTCAAGTAATAGCATCTGACATGTCAATCTAACTTGCTCACTAGAATACATCATGCCCAAGCAGGTACATTCTGGAAAGACAGAATCTTTAAAACTTGTGAAAAAAGTCTAGCTGAAGAGTTGAGTTGAACTGTGGAAAGGGCAGGTCCAGGTAGCCCAGTGAAGCAACATGCCCATCTGTAATAGTAATGGCATTTAATGATTCCCCTGTATTGGCTTGGTTTTTGGTTTGATTGTGTTAAAACCCAGAGCTTGTTAATCCCATTTGTGGGATGGACTTTTTGATGTGAACAGAGAGTGCTGAACTGGGAGGACCTGGTGACATAGATTTGGAGAGACACAAGAGAGAGGCAGAAGAACTTTTTGGAAGCAGCACTTTGGAGGCAGAGAGAGACTGAGAGAATTGCTGAGGGCCACTTTGAATTGCCCAGGACTTTGAGAGCTGCCACCCAGAGCTGCCGAGGACTGAGAAGACATGGCTGTTTTGCTGGTACTTTGTTTGTCTGTTTTGATGTTGTTTTGCCAGATTTGTCCACTGGTGAAAGATAGTGCTGTTGTTGCAGAAGTCTTGGAACCTTGCTGTTGGTTCTGAAGCCCTGAAGAAGGATTTTCTTGTTGTATGTTTACAGAAATCCTGAAATAGTGTTTTGCTAATGTTTTCAGGGGTCCTAGAACTGTTAAGCAGACAGAGGATGAATTAATGAAGAGACTGGCAATGTATCTTGTAGCCTTGCTAAGCTTTGTCTCCCCAGGAACAAAGATTGCTGAGGACTTGCCTCAGTGTCAAGATGAAGAAAAGACCTCCATTTGTGTATTAAGTGCTGTGTTTAAACTTGATGTAACTCTGGGGTAGATTCAATTGTGATCCAGGGGTGGGGAACTTTTGACCTTTTTGTGCTCTGTGATTGAACAAATGAAGGTACTTTACTTATGATTGGAAACTAATCTCCATTTGAGAAGAGGGGCTTTGTGATGGACTAAATGAAGGTACAGCCTAGTGATGGAGTAGTATTTAGAACAGGGACATTGTAATTGATTGAATGAATGTAAGGTCCTGGGGTGAGGTAGTACTTGGCGATTATTTAATCACACTTAGTAAATGCTGTATTTTGAATGATGTCATATTTTGATCTTCTCTGTTCTTAATTTGTCACTGAATAAAATGGAGAGCACCTATGCTGGTATTTTGAACCTTGGGAAGTTTCCTTTGCTTGGCATTACATTACACCGTCAGATATTGCTCACCATAAGAAAAGAAAAGACAGAGAAGTTACCTGTTGGTGGTACATGCCAAAATGCAAGAGGATACTAAGAATGAAGCTTGGCCGCTATAGTGGAACCTTCTGTAGCTTTCTGGGCCTAGAAGGCCAATGAGCAGACTTCTGATTGGAGATATGATGAGAATTGCCAAGGATGTGACTGTTAGCATATCCATTCCATATTGTTCTAGTTGTTCACCTCCCTGTCTTCTAGCAGCATCCAAAACCATGGATCCTATGACAGCCTGTGAGATTTTAAAGACTATTCGTGACCACAGTGACAAAGGTGTGTCCAAGTCTTCATGATGCCATTTGGGATTTTCTTGGAAAAGATATTGGAGTGACTTGCTATTTCCTTCTCCAACTCATTTGACAGTTGAGAAAACTGAGGCAAACAAAATTGAGTGACTTGACCAGGGCCATGCAGCTAGTGACTACCTGAGCCCAGATTTGAACTCAGAAAGCTGTGTTCCTGACTCCAAGTCAAGCACTTCATATACTATGGCAATCTCCTAGTTGGCCTGAAGGAACATAATTGAAAAAAAATTTCTACTCTTTAAAGTTTAGCTCTGATGGCAATCCTCAATTCATGGCCTTCTTTTTTATTCTATTCTGGAGTTCTTAACCTTTTTTGGGTTCATGGATGCCTTTGGCACTCTATGAGACCCATGGATCCCTTCTTTGAATAATATTTTTAAATACCTAAAATAAAATACATAAGACTAATTTGATTATCAAAACATTAAAAAAAAAAGTAAAGTTCATAGATGGTGGAGTAAAAGCAAGAACTTGCTTGAACTCTTGCTCCAACCACCTCCAATAACTGTAAAATATGACCCTAACTAAATTTTAGAACTACAGAACCCACAAAATGACAAAGTGAAACAAATCTCTCCCACTGAAAGAAGTCTGGCAGGTCAACAGGAAGAGCTATAGCACAGATCTGGGAGCATAGTGAAGTCCTATGTGGGCCATGCCAGAAGTGATGAGTGGCACAGACAAGCCAGAACAGACCTCAAGCAACTGAATCACAGCTGCTGTCTTGGTGGCTGCCTCCTGAGCTTCAGTCCCACAGATCATGTGAGACCAAGCAATTGTCCAGAAGGTAATTGCAGGACTCTCTTTGATTGTATTGAGGCAGCATTCTCTTGCTTTGCCCTGCTTGAATCTGGATAATAATCTTGAGTGGCAGTCCTGGGGTGACAACCACTGACATGGCTTGTTGAGGCTGTGGAGAGGCAGTCCTCCTCACAGTTCTGGTGAAATTTTCAGGAAGCTAGTCATTAAATCATTGTCCGTAGATTTGGTGGGCCTTTAAATACAAGACAAGCAAAGTTCTGAGGAGTAGAAGCTCTGCCATCAAAAAGAGGCTCTGAAAATAAATGCAAAAAACCCCAGAAATTTGGGAAACAGAACTCTCCACTATGGAAGCAGAGTTCTACCATGGCAAAGAGCTCAAAAGTCAAATAAATGACTGGGAAGATGAGCAAACAGAGAAAGAGAAATCCTACTATCTAATTGTTTTTTGGTGACAAAGATGATCAAAACATAGAATCAGAAGACAACAAAGTCAAAGTTCGTACATCAAAAAGCTACAAGAAAAATATTAATTGGTCACAGGCCTTGGAAGATCTCAAGAAAGATTTTGAAAATCAAGAGAAGTAGAGGAAAAATTAGAAAGAGAAATGAGAGGGATGCAAGAAAATCATGAAAAACGAGACAACACCTTACTAAAGGAGATCCAAAGAAACACTTTAAAATATCGACTAACTCAAAAGGCAAGGGAGGTCCCAAAAGCCAATGAGGAGAAGAATGCCTTAAAAAGCATAATTGGCCAGATGGAAAAAGAAGTTTAAAAGTTCACTGAAGAAAATAATTCCTTCAAAATTAGAATGGAGCAAATATAAACTAATGATTTTATGATAAATTGGAATATTATAAAACAGATCCAAAAGAATGACAAAATAGAAGGCAATGTGAAATATCTCATTGGAAAAAAAACACTAAACTGGAAAATAGATCCAGGAGAGATCATTTTAAAATTATTGGACTGCCTGAAAGCCATGATCAAAAAAAGAGCTGAGGCATCATTTTTCAAGAAATTATCAAGAAAAACTGCCCTGATATTCTAGAAGCAGAAGGTAAAATAGAAATTGAAAGAATCCACTGATTGCCTCTTGAAAAAGATCCCAAAAAGAAAACTAGGAATGTTATAGCCAAATTACAGAGGTCCCAGGTCAAGGATAAAATATCTCAAGCAGTCAGGAAGAAAACAATGTGAGTACTGTGGAAACACAATCAACATAACACAAGATCTTTCAAATTCTACATTAAGAGTTTGAAGGGCTTGAAATATGATATTCTGGAGGTCAAAGGAACTAGGATTAAAACCAAAAATCACCTACCCAGCAAAACTGAGTATAATACTTCAGGGGAAAATATGGACATTCAGTGAAGGACTTTCAAGCATTCTTGATGAAAAGACCAGAGCTGAACAGAAAATTTGACTTTCAAAAAAGAAGCAAGAGAAGTATGAAAAGGTAAACAGGAAAGAGAAATCATAAGAAACTTATTAAAGTTGAACTGTTTATATTCCTACATGAAATGATGATATTTGTAACTCATGAGACTTTTCTCAGCATTAGGAGTGTTGAAGGGAATATATATGTATGTATGTATAGGTGGCTGTATGTGTGTGTGTGTGTGTGTGTGGAAATATAGTCTTTCACAATATGACCACTATGGAAATGTTTTGCATAACTACCCTTGTATAATCTATATTGAATTGCTTGTCTTCCCATTGGGGATGGGTGAGGAGAGAAGAAGGAGAGAATCTGGAGCTAAATATATATGTGTGTGTGTGTGTATGTATGTATGTGTATATATACATATATATGTATGTATACATATGTACACACAGACACACATAAGTGTATGTGCGGTGTGCACGTATGCAAGACAGAGGGCACGGGGTTAGTTGAATATGAAAGCATACCTAAAAATAAAATTAAGATGTGGAAGACGTATATATTAGGAGAAAGAGGAAGGAATAGATAGAATAGGGTAAATCATCTCACATAAAAGAGGGAAAAAAAAAAGCTATTACAATGCAGGGGAAGAGCGGACAGGTGAAAGGGAATGATTCAACCTCACTCTCATTAGTTTTGGCTTAAGGAGAAAATAATAAACAAACTCATTTGGGTATTTTACCCTACAGGAAAGTAGGGAAGAAGGGGAGAAAGGGTGGAGGATTAAAAAAGGGAGGCAAATTGGGGGAGGGTGTAATCAGAAGCAAATACTTTTGAAAAGGGACAGGGTTAAAGGAAAAATAGAATAAGTGGGGGGGGGGTGGGATAAGTTGGAGGGAAATATAGTCTTTCACAATATGACTACTATGGAAATGTTTTGCATAACTACCCGTGTATAACCTGCATTGAATTGCTTGTCTTCCCATTCTTGGGGAGTGAGGAGAGCAGAAGGGAGAGAATCTGGAACTCAAAGTTTTAAAAACAAATGTTGAAAAACTGTTTATATGGGGCAGGAATTTAGCACAGTGAGTAAGAGCACTGGCCCCAGATTTGGGATGATCTGGGATCGAATCTGAGCTCAGACACTTTTAGCACCCACCCAGAAACACCTGGCCATGTAACCTCGAGCAAGTTACTTAACCCCAATTACTTAGGGGCGGCCAAGTGGCTCAGTGAGTAAGAGCACCGGCCACAAAGTTGGGATAACTTAGGATCAAATCTGGGCTCAGATACTTAGCACCACACCCAGAAATAACTGGCCATGTAAACTTGAGCAAGTTACTTAACCCCAATTGCTTTAAAAAAGAAAAATAGTTTATACATGCTACTGGGAAATAAGATATATTGGCACTGGGGTATAGAAATCCATCTTACTCTGTAAGAAATAAGGGGAAAGGGGGGAAGAGAAGTACAAGGGGGATTTAAGAGAGGGCAGAATGGGGGAAAGGGGAACCACTAGTTTACCATCGGCAGGGGAGAGATGGGGAGAAAATTTGGAACTCAAAATCTTGTTTAAATGAATGTTGAAAACTAAAAATAAATAAATAAAATGGGGGAAGGGAGAAACTAAAGTCCATGGTATAACAGGAACTATAAGACTAGTGGGATTATTTTCCCTCTGAAAAAAGAGACAAAGGTTTACTTGATTATAGACTTTTTATGGTTTTCATTATTGTGTTACTACGGTGGTGATAGTATTTCATGAATAGATTTCTTGCCAAATATAAACCCATATAAGTCTATGTTCCCATTCTGTGAGTAAGATTTTCATTTAAAGCCCCAATCCAAGGGCCAGTTATAGTATATGAATTAAACTTGAACATGAACAATTATTTTTAATAAGTGTGAAACAAATCAAGCAGGCACAGGAACAAGAAAACCCACCATTCAGGTTTTGTTTACATAATATTAAATGTTATTTCTCTTAGGAAATATTTTCCCTCCAATATTCCTCCCTTCATCCCCTTCCAGACAGCCACCTCATATAACAATTTTTAAAAGACAAAAAAAGAAGAAAAAAGTCACCACAATTAATCAATATTTCAATAAAGCATGAAAATAATTGCAATGTACAACCTTGTGGGCCTCCCACCTCCACAAAGGGGTGAGGTAAGAGTTTCTTCTCATAACTCTTCTTTCAGGACATGCTTGCTCTATGTAATTTTGCAACATTCACTTTTGATATATTTTATGAATTTTCTTTTTCTTTACATTGCTTTAATCAATATATGTGTGTGTATTCATATATATAGTAAAGACCTTTAGGATTTCTATCTGTCTTACCTTTCCCAGATCTTCAGTGTGCATGCTGGCCATTTCCTGCGTGTTCACATAAAGCAGAAGTCAAGCCAGTGGAAATGGAAAGAGGCAGAACTTTATTGGCAGGACAGTTGTGGTGTTACATCTCTTCCTCGATTCCCTCCACGCCGTCATGCTTCAGCCCTTAAATCCCCAAAGTGCCCTTGCAGAGCTCGTGGACAGCTCGTGAGGGAAGGTGGGGGGACAACAATCAGAGAACAGCGAGGCTGTGTCCAAAACAGCTTGCATACTCCTGTGCACCTACCCTTTGTCCCCGAGATTAATCTTAATTAATTAAAGTAACAGTGTAAATTGTGTGACAGCACACAATCTGGGCACCTTGGCACTTCTGAGAGTTTAGGGTACCCTGACCACAGATGAGATCAGCATATATTACTGACTGCTCTGTATCCTGTTACATCAGACCCGAACTCAGAGAGGCTGCCTGAGACCCAAAGAGGGGCTACAGACCCCAACAAGTCACCTTCCTTTTAGGCACAGAGTGCCAAATCTTATGAGTCCTGCAAGGCATGGGATTTTTTGGATGTCTGCATGAGAGGGCAACAGAGGAGGGAATAATTACCATAAACAAAAGGGCATTCAATTACATATTATATAGTATTCACAAATCACAGGGAAAAGGATAACAAGGTGGGGACACCTGCCAAGCATAGAGCATTTGCTTAAAAATACCTATTATGTATTTCACAACGCAAATTGCCAGGAGATACAATATAACCAGAGGTAGAAAGGGTGAAAGCAATACATAGAGCTAATGCAAAGAACTTAACTCTTTAAATGAACCCTAAATTTGTCGTGCCAAATTGTCCACCTTAATTTTATCCAGGGAGGCCTCATTGATATGAGAAATCAATTTATCGAATTGTGCCAAATCCTCTCCTATGGAGGTATTTCTAAAAATCCTTTAGAAACTATTTTTAACTTTTTGCCAATCATACTTAGACCTATTATGTTTCATGGGCATAACACAAATAGGATGAAATCTATAATCACACTTCAACAGAACTCAATTTCTGCAAGTTTGTCTTTCACAAATCTTAGTTTCCTTTAAAGCATCTAATTCTTGCTGAAAGTCTCTACTTTCACTTATTACCTAAATACAGACAAAGTGGTGGAAATGATCGATGATAGTAGACAAAATAATAGTACAAATCTCTGGTAGCTAAACATTGAGCAAGAGTACAATGAATGCAAACAATATTCCATACGGAGGAGTGGTACATAGACTGGGGTATCCATAAGTACATTGGAGAAGGAGAATAGAAGACATAGTTACAATTAGTCCCATGAGTAAAAGTCCAGAAATTGCTTTTGTGCAGGTCTACCCAAAGTCTGAAATCAAAAGAGGGTGGTTCTACAAACAGTATGACATCATAACCACTGTTACATTGTTTAAGAGTACAGTTAAAGAGAGGAAGGCCAAGAAGGCAGTGGCGCGCAGAGGCAGGCCAGGAGGAGGCCTGATCAACTCAGGGGGAAAGTTGTCCCACCAAGCACAAGGTCCACTACCAGGCCTATCACTGGGACTGGAAAGAGCAAGGCAAGAACCAAATGCAGGGCCCCTGTCTGGGACAGCAAATACTCCTGGGAATACAACTCCATAGCCCAGAAATTAAAAAAAAAAAAAGCCCCTATCAGGACCTCCAGGACTAGGAGGACAGAGTGACCCCCCCACCCCTGCTCCAACCCACCCTCTGACCCTGCAAACATAGTAACGATTGCCCCCCCCAAAAAAAACCCTCAACAGTAAAGTATTGGGAACTCTAGAGGAAGGGTGTGGCTAGGTAACTGCCTCAAAATGGGTAGAAAGCAGACTATGAAGACTCTGGAGTCCTAGTATCCCCAGAGAGAGGAACCAAACTGAAAGGGAAACAATGTAGCCTCCATACCCACAGCTGAAACTTCAACAGGGAACCAGTTGCAAGCACAGAAAGCTCTGCTAGCTGAGCTCTAAAGGAACTTTGAAAACAAAATGAGAGAGATAGAAGACAAAATAAATAATTCTCTCAAAACCAAAATAGCAGAATTACAAAAACATTATAATGAAGAAAACAGATCCTTAAAAAGAAAAGTGTATGATATGGAAAAGGAGGTCCAAAAACTAACCAAGGAAAATGATTTGCTAAAAGCTAGAATCAACTAAATTGAAACAAATAACTCTATGAGGAACCAAGAATTAGTCAAACAAAACAACAAGAATGAAAGATTAGAAAAAGAGCTAAAATACCTCAATGGAAAAATTACTGACCTGGAAAACAGATCCAGGAGAGATAATCTGAGAATCATAGGCCTACCAGAAAATCATGATGAAAAAATGAGCCTGGACAACATTCTCCAAGAGCTCATTAAGGAAAACTGCCCTGAGATACTAGAACCTGAGGGTAAAATAGAAATCGAGAGAATCCACCGGACACCTGCTGAAAGAGATCCCAAACTGAAAAGTCCTCAAAATGTTGTGGCCAAACTCCAGAACTACCAGGCAAATTAGAAAATACTTCAAGAGGCCAGAAAGAAACAATTCAAATGTGAGGATTACACAGGATCTGGCAGCCTCTACACTGAAAGATCAGAGGCAATGGAATACAATTTGCCGGAAGGCAAAAGAGCTTGGGTTACAACCAAGGATCACCTACCCAGCGAGACTGAGCATATTCTTCCAGGCAAAGAGATGGTCATTCAATGATATAGCAGAGTTCCAGACCTTCCTGATGAAAAAGCTAGAGTTCAATGGAAAATTCAATCTTCAATTTCAAGATGCAAGAGTGACATAGAAAGGTAAACAAGGTAAACACACACACACACACACACATCCCGTTATTTAATAAGAGCAAACTGTTTATAGACAAGTAGAGGGTATGAGTATAAAATACAGGAAATCATGATTTTAAAAAATCTTATTAAGGGCTACAAAAGGACTTCAATGGAAGAAAAGGAATGAATGAAGTAGAAAAGGGTAAATTATGCCGCACAAAGAGGCATAAAAAAATATAGCAGAGGAAAAGAAGAGAGGGAAATGAGTATTATATGAGCCTTTCCCTCATTGATTCTGGTTCAAGGAAGGAATAACAACCAGTTAAGCATAGGACTCTATGGAGAAGAGATGCAAAATATATCATATTAGAGGGTAAGAGGGGAGGGTGAGGAGCTTTGCGTTAGATTTGTTCCTGTCACCCTTGGTACGAAGAAGAAATAGCATACTTCATTTAGTATAAAAATATCCTACAGGCAGTAAGAAGGAGAAAGCACTACAAAAAGGGGGGTGGTTAGTAGGGAGGGAAGAAGTAAGGGGAAAGGGGAGGAAGACAGAGGGGGGCTGATAAGGGAATACTGAGGGAGGCAGTGGTAAAAGGAAAACTATTAAGGAGGGGAAGGGAGAAGGGGAGAAAAAATATAAGCATTAACAGAGGAGGGAAAAGGATGGAGGGAAAGAAACAGATAATAATCATAACTGCAAATTTGAATGGAATGAACTCTCCCATAAAAAGGAAGCAGATAGTAGAATGGATTAAAAGTCATAATCCTACAATATGCTTCTTACAAGAAACAGATCTGAAACAGAGGGATACACACAGGGTAAAGGTAAAAGGCTGGAGTAAAATATATCATGCCTCAGCTAAAGTAAAGAAAAAAGCAGGAGTAGCAATCCCTATCTCAGATAAAGCAAAAATTGACCTAATTAAAAGAGATATGGAAGGAAACTATATCCTGCTAAAAGGCACCATCAAGAATGAAGCAGTATCATTACTTACCATATATGCACCAAGTGGTATAGCATCCAAATTCCTAGAGGAGAAAATAAAGGAATTAGGGGAAGAAATAGATAGCAAAACTATACTAGTGGGACACCTTAATCTCCCGCTCTCTGAACCTGATAAATCCAACCTCAAAATAAACAAGAAACAAATTAAGGAGGTCATCAGACTTTTCGAGAGGGTAGGTATGATAGATCTCTGGAGAAAACTGAATGGGGATAAAAAGGAATATACTTTCTTCTCAGTGGTTCATGGCACATACTCAAAAATTGACCATGTTCTAGGGCATAAAAACCTCACAATTCTGTGCAGTAAGGCAGGAATATTAAATGCATCCTTCTCATATCATGATGCAATAAAAATAATATGCAATAAAAGTCCAGGGAAAGACACACTAAAAACTAATTGAAATGAAGCAATTTAATCCTAAAGAATGAGTTGGTCAAACAAGAAATTAGAGAAATAATTAGTAATTTCAGTCAAGAAAATAATAATGAGACAACATACCAAAATTTGTGGGATGCATTAAAGGCAGTTCTTAGAGGAAGTTTTATATCCCTGAGTGCATACATGATTAAATTAGAGAAAAGGGAGGTCAATGAATTGGGCATGCAATTGAAAAATCTAGAAAAAGGACAAATTGAAAATCACCAATTTAATACTAAATTAGAAATATTGAAAACCAAAGGAGAGATTAATAAAATTGAAATTAAGAAAACTATTGAATTAATAAATAAAACTAAGAGCTGGTTTTATGAAAAAAAAACAATAAAATTTATAGACCCTTAGTCAATATGATAAAAAAAGAAAGAAGAAAAACAAATTATGAGTATCAAAAATAAAAAGGGTGAATCTACCTCCAATGAAGAGTAAATCAAAACAATATTTAGGAATTATTTTTACCAATTACATGCACATAAATTTGACGATCTTAGGGAAATGGATGAATATTTACAAAAATACAAGTTGCCCAGATTAACTGAAGATGAAGTAAATTACTTAAATAACCCCATCTCAGGAAAAGAAATTGAACAAGCCATCAGTCAACTCCCTAGGGAAAAAAATCTCCAGGTCCAGACGGATTTAATAGTGAATTCTATCAAATATTTAATGAACAATTGATTCCAATACTCTACAAACTATTTGGGAAAATTAGAGAAGAAGGAGTCCTACCAAATTCTTTTTGTTACACAAATATGGTACTGATACCTAAATCAGGAAGAGGTAAAACAGAGAAAGAAAGTTATAGACCATTCTCCGACAAGAATATAGATGCAAAATTTTAAATAAAATATTAGCAAGACTACAACAACTTTCTCAAGAATAATACACTTTTATCAAGTAGGATTTATTCCAGGAGTGCAAAGATGGTTTAGTATAAGGAAAATGTCAGTATAATTGACCATATCAACAATAAAACTAGTAGAAAACACATTATTATCTCAATAGATGCAGAAAAGGCTTTTGACAAAATTCACCATTCTTTTCATTAAAAACACTAGAAAGTATAGGAATAAAGGGAGCCTTCCTTAAAATAATACATAGCATCTATTTAAAAACATCAGCAAATGTTATATGTAATGGGGTTAATCTAGAAGCATTTCCAATTAGATCAGGGGTGAAACAACTGTGTCCACTATCATCCCTCTTATTCATTCTGATACTAGAAATATTAATAGTTGCAATTAGAGAAGAAAAGGAAGTTAAGGGAATCAAATTAGGCAAAGAAGAGACCAAGCTATCACTTTGCAGATGATATGATGACACACTTAGAGAATCCTAGAGAATCAACTAAAAAACTACTTGAGACAATAAATAAATTTGGCATAGTTGCAGGATATAAAAGAAACCCACATAAATCCTCAGCATTCTTATATATTTCCAATGAAATTCAACAGCAAGAGATAGAAAGAGAAATCCCATTTAAAGTTACTGTAGACATTATAAAATATTTGGGAATCTACCTGCCAAAACATACTCAGGACCTATATGATCACAACTACAAAACACTTTTTACAGAAATAAAGTCAGATCTAACTAATTGGAAAAATATTAATTGCTCATCGCTGGGTAGAGCTAATATAATAAAAATGACAATTTTTGCCTAATTAAATTATATATTTAATGCCATACCAATCTATTTACCAAAAAACTACTTTATAGAGCTATAAAAAATAATAAAAAAATTCATTTGGAAGAATAAACAGTACAGAATATCAAAGGAATTAAAGAAAAGAAATGCTAGGAAAGGTGAACTAGCTATACCAGATTTCAATCTGTATTATAAAGCAGCAGTCATCAAAACTACTTGGTACTGGCTGAGGAATAGAGGAGTGGATCAATGGAATAGATTAGGCACACGAGATTCAGAAGTCAATGACTATAGAAATCTATTTTTCATAAACCCAATGACCTTAGTTTCTGGGATAAGAAATCACTATTTGACAAAAACTGCTGGGAAAACTAGAATATAGTATGGCAGAAACTGGGTATAGACCATTACCTAACACCATATACCAAAATCAAGTCTAATTGGGTCCATGATCTAGATGTAGAGGTTGATACTGTGTGCAATCTCAGAAAACAAAGAATAGTTTTCCTGTCAGATTTGTGGAGAGGGAAAGACTTTATGACTAAACAAGAATTAAAGAGCATTATAAAATGCAAAATGCATAATTTTGTTTACATTAAATTGAAAAGCTTCTGTACAAACAAAGCCAATGTAACCAAGATTAAGAGGGAGGTGGGAAATTGGGAAAGAATTTTTACAACCTATTTCTCTGATAAAGTACTCATTTCTAAAATATCCAGAGAATTGAGTTTTTACTATATAAAGTCTATAAGACTACAAAGCATTCCCCAATTGATAAATGGTCAAAGGATATGAACAGGCAATTTTCAGAGAAAGAAATTAAAGATATATATATAAGCACATGAAGAAATGCTCTAAATCACTATTCATTAGAGAAATGCAAATCAAAACAACTCTGAGGTACTACATCTCACCAGTCAGATTGGCAAAGATGACAAAATAGGAAAATGACAAATACTGGAGAGGATGTGGGCAAATTGGAACACTAATGCATTGCTGGTGCAGTTGTGAACTGATCCAACCCTTCTGGAGAGTAATCTGGAATTATGCTGAAAGGGCTATAAATAATTTCATACCCTTTGACCCAGTAATACCACTCCTAGGGTTATATCCCAAAGAGATCATAGAAGTGGGAGATAGACCCATATGTACAAATATATTTATAGCAGCTCTTTTTGTGGTAGCAAAGAATTGGAAATTAAAGGGGTGGCTATCAATTGGGGAATGGCTGAACAAGTTGTTGTATATTCATGTTATGGCATACTATTGTGCTATAAGAAACGAGGAGTAGATGGACTTCATATTTACCTGGAGAGGCTTATACCATCTGATGCTGAATGAGAAGAGTAGAACCAGGAGAAATTTGTACACAATAAAAGACACAACGTATGTGTGATGATCAACTTTGATGGACTGGACTCTTCTCAGCAATGCAATGATATAAGTCAATCCCAAAAAGACTCATGATGGAAAGAGATGTCTACATACAGAGAAGGAACTAGAAAGAACTGAATTTGTGTCCAGTTTGAAGCAAACTCCCTCATTTTTTTCCTTTTCTTTTTTGTTTTTTTTTCCTCTTTAACCATTTTTCATTCCATCTGATACAATCTGTCTTTATAACCTGACTAATGTCTAATGTGAAAGTATTTACAGATCCTATACTTGACTGTATGCCGACATGGTGGGGGGGAGGGCCGGGAGGGGAACAGAATGTGAAACTCAAGGAATTGTGGAATTGAATCTTGTAAACTAAAAGTAAATAAACAAATTAATAAAAAAAAATAAAAACAAACAAAGAAAAGAGTACAGTTAAAGCAGGGTATATTCCAATGAAATATAGTATGGACTTATATCACCTGTAAATGATTTACATTAGTAGAAGTAAGGAAGGCTTGAGGGGGTCAAATACATGTAATCACAATTACAGTTATATATGAAACAAGTGATGCAACAGGGGTAGGTGCATCAAAAGTAAATCAGGATGGAACCAGTTCAGTTTGTGTAGAAAGCAGAGTGATCACAGTGAAAAACAGAAATCCTGGAGTAACAGCTTTTTCAGTTCTTTGGATGGATATAAAAATGTTCGATCTGCTTTTGGGGGGGCATAGCTTTTTTGTATTGGTTGCATTAGGAGACCTCTTCTTCATTCCTGTGTTCTGTCTTTGTGAGTTCTGCTGCTGGAGCTTTTTCGTCTTTCTGGGTGATTTGCAGTACACACCCTGACATTTTTATTCTGGCACCCTTACTGGTCGTTTCCCAGTAGCTTCTGGAAAATATATAAGCACAGCCTCGCCTCCACAGTAATAAATTCCGCGTTACCTTCATTTTGGGGAGTATGCACCTTTCACATTGTTTTACTGCCAGTGTATAATCATTTTTAGCAATGTTTTTATTTAGCTAATGTATTTTGCGTATATAAAGCAGTAGATAATACAGCTAATTGCTCCCCCCTTTTTTTATTTTGGCAACTATGTTGCAATATATTTATTATAAGGGGTATGCCTGTAATTAATATTATTTTAAAATTATCACAGAAAGATTGAAATAAGTTTGTTATTGGCAGGAACATTTTCAGCATTCAATTGTGTCAGAATGCCCACAGAAGCAGAAAACTATAACAAAAGGTTAAATACAGTATATGCATTTTGATGAAAATAAGAGTAAGCCAATGTATTTCTATGACTATTTGGGGAAAAGTTGGAGAAACTTGAACTTTTGATTAATAGTCACGTTATTTAGATAAAGAGACCTAGGAAGTGAAGAATGAATTGCAATATAGGTACTGGCTTGTAAGAGGTTGTATAGGTTGTAAGAGCTTGTAACTTTTGAAAAAGGTTAAAAAAGATGTGTGTTCTGAGTGTGTTTAAGTTTAGCAGTATCAATATGTGTTGGCATATGTATACAGAATATTTTTTATCTGTCTCAATATTAAGTGAAAAGAAAAATCATTTAACAATAATAGCATGTCAGAAAGCTGTGTCTAGTGGGTAGAAGCAAAGTGAATATTAATAACTTTATCATTATTATAATTAATGTTAACATAATTAGAATTAATTAGCTTGCATTTCCAGGAAGCTGATGGACAAAAGAAGTTCCTGACTAGAACTTTACAGCTGAATAGTAGACCTACATCCTTGTTACACAAAGCTTGTTTTTCCTCTGATTATACCCATTTTGGAAGAAAGAGATATTTCAGAAATTGAATCTTTTATTTATAATAAGTTTAGACACTACTTTAACTCTTGCCTAGGCCATGGAATGACTATACATTGGAATCAAAATAGCAAGATCTGCTCTATTTTACTTTAACTTAGCTATAAGTGGTCTTGGAAATCCTAAAAGCAAAAACAAAACTTTTAAGAGTGAGATTCATTTAAGCCAAGTTGGTGTAACATAAGTAACATAGATTCTCAAGATATTTATTGACAAACTGTTGCAGAATTCTTAAATATCACAAAGTTTTTAGTCAAAAAGGTATAGTAATTGAATCTTTATATTGGCAACAATTAAGATGATCAAAGTATGTATAAAAGCTATTAATATTAGTATCCCTCTAAACAATGGAGATGTTATAAAGTGAGAATAAGTAGTTTGTATAAGTTACTGTATATATTGTAATTCTTTTTTTTTTGTCAAATACTAAATTTATTGCAACAGTCTCCTTTGTAGCTTTAACTTGCTGGGCATTCAACAGCACCACTATTGATGTCATCAATGACATCATGAGGATGTCGGCCGTCAATGTTGCAGCCCACAGACTGGGCTGTCCCAAGTATCTCTTTAATGGTTCCAGAGAGATCTCTTGCCAAGGACCGGTGCCTCATCTGTTGAGCAATACTGACAATCTCATCAAGACTGATGTTTTCATTGTGTTTAATATTTTTCTGCTTCTTTCTGTCCCGAGGAGGTTCCTTTAGGGATTTAATGATCAAGGCTGAGGCAGAAGGTACAACTTCAATCTGAGCCTGTCTGTTCTGAATGGTAAGTTTCACTGTGATCCTTAGTCCTTTCCATTCACTGGTTACCTTGGCAATGTCATCACCAACCTTTTTGGGAGGCAAATCCAAGGGACCAATTTTGGGGGCCAGAGCTGATGTGGCACCAACTTCACCACCAGTGCACCTTAAAAACACTATTTTAATTTCATTTGGGTCAAACTTGGGCGGCATGGCGGCAACGAAGGTGGAGACTTGGCCTGGACGCTGCGGGGTGGCTGCCGGTGTCAGATGAACTCGGATTCGGGATGACCAAGACCAGGAACTGATCCTCCCACTTAAGGACCTGTGGTGATTGATTAAAAAAGTGAAAGTGGTCTCTCCATGGATAGAAGACACAGGCTTAGATAAGCAGAAATGGGACATAGCTGGGGAACAAATTGTGCTCCAAAGAGTATACAGAAAAGAAAGGTAATCTAGGGAATTATACATAAGGCATTTTACTCTCTGAAACATTTTAATATTGTTTCTGTCCCTGTGTAATGGTTATCGCAGTCTGAAGAATCTTCCCTGCCCCTTGGCACCTTGATAGGCTTAAGTGAATTTGAGCACCTTCCCTGATTTGAAAATATACTCTGCCCTCTAATAAGTTGAATGTGGTCACATGGAGCCTGTGGCAGGAGGCTTGTTTTCAGGAACTCCCACATCTTGTTACTTTGTGATTGGGCAGTTGGTCAAGAGGGTTATTACATTCTCTGAGCTAGGAGAAGGCTATATATATTCTGATGTGAGATTTTGCTTTGGGGTTCACTTTGGGAAGAGTTGTATGATTTGGCCAGATGAGACTCTGGGCAGCCATTGAGCCCATTGAGCTTTGAATGTTGGTGTTTCCCTCTCTGGTAACTAACTAGGTATGGATGTAATGGTAAGACAGCTGGAAGCCTCATGTGCTGGTCTGTTTCTCTGTCTATTTTTTGTTGTCTAATTTGTATTCTATGAAGATCAGGGTGCTGACTTTTTCCCCTGAACTAGTCAAATGATATATGTTTAATTAAAGCAAGATTGTTAACCCATTTTGAGTTGCTTTCCTTTATAAAAGCAGATCTAAGAACCTGCGCTAGCAGCCATGCTGGGCATGCTAGAGTGCTTGCTGCTATACCCTGGTCACTGTGAGTCATAGATGAATGGCTATTGGCAAGGAGTTAGTTTGGTTAAATTTGTTTGACTATGGTTGGAGAAGTTCTGCAGATGACTAGAAGAAACCCATTCACTACTAGACATCATATGGGCCTTAGTTGGACACAAGGCAGTTTTTCATTACTTCCTGCTTAATTCCCTCATTACAACATGGAATAATAGCATGAGAAGCAAAAAGTAAGCATGTGGATCTTCCCAAATGCCTTTGGAAAATGATTACATTTGTACTACTCAAAGACTTCTCATTTTCTCTGCCTTTTCAAGTTTCCAAAGTCAATTAAAAAAAGGAAATAAGGCAGAAAGAGTGAAAGCTCGCTCAAGTAACTTTAAAGATAGGAAATGCTAGGAGATGGTTCTTATGGAATCCTAATAAAGCTGCCCCAGCCCCAATATTCTAATTTCTTTATGGATACCACTGGACTGCAGGCATGTCCTGATTTAATCACATAGTCTAGCTTTAACCACACCACAGGCCCCCAGATTCAATACAACCACTAACCCTAGATCCAATTTACATATTTGGACAAGTGTGTTCTAGTATTCAACCACAATTACATCATCCACTTAGCCTAAAAGAGGACCACAATACCCAACTATTCATCTTGACCAATCAAAGGGCAACATGGCCATGATGTTTGGCCACTGAACCATAGAAGGAACCTCTCCCCATTAGTAATCCTTTAACACATTCCTCCTGCCTTTTCAATATTTATAAATTCTGTTATGGAATTGTATCTTTAACATACAAAAATCCATCTTTCTTTCTCTGAAGTTTCTGGTTCCTCCTGGAACTTAGCCTACTTTATGAAAGGCATCAATCTCAATAAATACTTATACTTGGATTAGAGGTGGTCTCACTGAATTCTTTGAGATGATTCTGCCACAATGCATCATGAAACTGAAATAGTTCTGTCCAGTAAAGTTCAAGTTTATTTATTGTTCTTAGAGAATACAGCCTTAATAAGGGCATAGCAGCTAGTGTTTTCCCCCAAGACATAAAACTAAAAGGAAAGGATATTTAAAAGAATAATTTAAGGTTGTGAAAATTTAGCTTATTTTTAAATTTAATTTATTTATTTTTTGTTTTCAGCATTCATTTCCACAAGATTTTGAGTTACAAATTTTTTTTCTCCATTTCTCCCCTTCCTCCCATCACAAGATGGCAAGCATAGTGAATACCCCTTCCCCGAGTCTGCCTTCTCTTATATTCCCCCCCCATCCTCCTCTTTACTCCCTTCTCCCTTACTTTCTTGCAGGGCAAGATGGATTTCTATACCCCATTGCTTGTATATCTTACTTCTCAGTTGCATGTAAAAATATTTTTTTTAACATTTGTTTTTAAAACTTTGACTTCTAGATTCTCTCCCATCTTCCCTCCTCACCCACCCCCACTGGGAAGACAAGTAATTCAATATAGGTTATACATATTTAGCTATGCAAAACATTTCCATAGAATTCATATTGTGAAAGACTAACTATATTCCCTCCATCCTATCCTGCCCACTATTTATTCTATTTTTTCCTTGATCCTGATTCTTTTCAAAAGTGTTTGCTTCTGACTACCCTTTCTCTCAATCTGCCCTCCCTTCTATCATCCCCTCTCCTTATCCCCTTTCCCCATAATTTCCTGTAGGGTAAGATAACCAAATGAGTGTGTATGTTATTCCCTCCTTAAGTCAAGTCCAATGAGAATAAGTTTTATTCATTCCCTTTCACCTCTCTGCTCTCCCCCTCCATTGGTTACAATGGAGCTGTTAAGAAAAAGCTGTTAAGTTTTCTTTTGCCACTTTTATGTGAGATAATTTACGCTATCCCATCTCTCCCATTCTCGTTCTCCCAATCTCTCTCACCTCTTAATTTTATTTTTAAGATGTCATGACATCATATTCAACTCACCTGTGTCCTCTGTCTATGTATACATCTACACACACATATAAATATATATATACCCACCTATACATACATATATGTATATATATCCATATATGGATATATGTATGTGGGTATATGTATGTATGAATATGTGTATGTGTATATATAATGCATAAATATATATATATAATATACATATATATGTATGTATGTTGCCTTCAACCATCCTAATACTGAGAAAAGTCCATTGAGTTAAAAATAACATCTTTCCATGTAGGAATATAAACAGTTCAACTTTAATAAGTTCCTTATGATTTCTCTTTCTTGTTTACTTTTTCATGCTTCTATCACTTCTTGTATTTAAAAATCACATTTTCTGTTCAGCTCTGGTCTTTTCATCAAGAATGCTTGAAAGTCCTCTATTCCACTGAACAACCATATTTTCCCCTGAAACATGATACTCAGTTTTGCTGGGTAGGTGATTCTTGGTTTTAATCCTAGCTCCTTTGACCTCCAGAATATCATATCCCAAGCCCTGCAATCCCTTAATATAGAAGGTGTTAGATCTTGGTTATCCTGATTGTATTTCCACAAAACTCAAATTGTTTCTTCCTGACTGCTTGTAATATTTTCTCCATGACCAGGGAACCCTGTAATTTGGCTATAACATTCCTAAGAGTTTTGTTTTTAGGATCTTTTTCAAGAGGCAATTGGTGGATCTTTTCAATTTTTATTTTATCCTCTAATTCTAGAATATCAGATTGGTGTTCCTTGAGAATTTCTTGAAAGATGATGTCTAGGCTCTTTTTTTTGGATCATGGCTTTCAGGTAGTCCAATAATTTTTAAATGATCTCTCCTGGATCTATTTACCAGGTCAGTGTTTTTTCCAATAATATATTTCACATTGCCTTCTATTTTTTTTCATTCTTTTGGTTATGTATTATAATATCCCAATTTCTCATAAAGTCATTAACTTCCATTTGCTCCAGTATAATTTTGAAGGAATTATTTTCTTCAGTGAAAATTTGAACTTCTTTTTCCATCTGGCCAGTTCTGCTTCATTCTTCTCTTCATTTGCTTTTTGAACCTCTTTTGCCAATTGAGTTATTCTATTTTTAAGGTGTTATTTTATTCAGTATTTTGGGGGGGTCTCCTTTGGCAAGCTGTTGACTCATTTTTCATGATTTTTTTTCAACACTCTCATTTCTCTTTCTAATTTTCACCCTATTTCTCTTACTTGATTTTCAAAATCCTTCTTTAGCTTCTCCATCGCCTGCAATAAGTTCATATTTTTCTTGGAGGTTTTTGATTTTTGAGTTTTGTCTTTGTTGTCTTCTGCTTCTATGTTTTAATCATTTTTGTCACCAAAATGATTCTATAGTCTGATTTTTCTTCCTCTGTTTGGTCATTTTGACAGCCAATTACTTGATTTTTGACCTCTTTGCCATGGTAGAACTCTGCTTTCAGCGTGGAGAGTGCTGTGTCCCACATTTCTGGAGTTTTGTGCAGCTATCGTCAGAGTTTCTTCTAGGCACCTGCCTCAGAACCACAAGGAGGATTGCTTCTCCTCAGCCTCAACAAACTCTGACATGCCAGTATTCCTCACTCCAGGACCACCACTCAAGACTATGATCCTGATACAAGAAAGGGCAAAGCAAAAGAATCTCGCCTCAATGCCAGCAAAGAGATTCCTGCAATTGCCCAATGGTCAACTGCTTTGTTCCCCCACTCTCTATGGGCCTGGTGCTCAGGAAGCAATCGCCACTTCTTCCATCCTGGGTACAGGGGCTCTTCTGCCATCCAGGTCCAACAGAGTTTCCCCATTTACCTTTTTCTTTCTCTTTGATGTTTATGGGCTGAGAAGTCTGGAAAACATCATAGCTCCCAGTGATTAAGTCCCGTGAGATCTACTCCAGTCAGTATGTGCCGCCTCTGTGCTGGCACAGCCCACATGGGACTACACTCCCAGTTCAGTGTGATACACCCTTCCTATTGGCCTGCCAGGCTGCCTTCAATGGGAGATTTGCTTCACTCTGTCATTTTGTAGGTTCTGTAGCACTAAAAATTATTTAGAGTAATATTTTTTTGCATGTGTAAGAGGTGGTTGGGGAGCAAACTCAAGCTTTTACTCTGCCATCTTGGCTCTGCCTCCCCAATTTAACTTTTTCAGAAAACATTTTAGCAAAGCAGTCTTTCCCTTAGCAGTTTAGGAGCTTGTTATGAGTTAGTGAGGAAACTTTTGGATGGAGCATTTTTACCTACTGCCTACCACTCACTCGATTAGTTCCTCAAAGCCTGACATATGCCTGTTTCTCCCCAACATCAGCCTCATAGTATGTTGAGGTCACTCTCTATAGGGTAGTTTCCTGAGCTCTCTCCCACCTCTATACTATGTGCCCTCTCTACTATGATCAGTTTGAGGCCTCATTCAGTGCAGTGTGCATCAAAATTGCTGGTTATGACTAATCTAGTGAGGTTTTAGAGCAGTTTCTCACACACAGGTCAGTTTCCAAGTTCCCCTTTGCCCCAAACATTTCTTCTCCAAGCTGTCCTTCCCACCTCCCATACTGTGTAGCAGGGCCAGCAATCTATAGCAACATGTGCTAAGGGATATTTACTGTCATTTGGGGGCTTGCTTTCTACTACTCCTCACCATAAATATCTAATCCTTTTCTTTCTCCTCTTTCTCCCTCTTCTGATTGTTCCATTACTTTTCTTCTCTGCCTTTTAAAAATACTTTCTCTCACATATTATGAGGAAAACTCTCACTGTTCCTAAGCAATCCTTCTATTCCTTCATTATCAACTCCAGGTCTCCAAAGCAGCTCTTCTGAACCTTTTCATTCATCCTCAAACCTTCCTTTCCCTTCACCCTCTCAGCTGAGATGGATGCTTCATATTTCACAGAGAAAATGAAGGCCGTTCACCATGAACTTTGTCATCTCTCCTCTTCCTCATCTCCTATCACTAATACGTCTTCTGCCACTATCTCCTCCTTCACCCCATCTCACATTATGAAGTGCCACTCCTCACCAAGGTTAACCCCTCTTCTTCCTCAGGCCCTCTCGTTCAGTCCCATTTCCTTCAACAGAATTCTGTCATTCTCACTCTGTCACTTATTTTCATTTTCTCTCTGTTCACTATCTCATTCTCTGCTCCCTACAAACATGCTCATTTCTCCCATTTGATCTTTCCATCTGTTCATGTAATCATAATCTTATATTTCTTCTGCCCTTTGTGGCTAAATTCTTTGAAAAACCTATCTACAATAGGTCCCTCCATTTTCTCCCCTACCCTTTTCTTCTTAAACCCTTACAGTCTTTATTCTTACCTAAATCATTCCACTGAAACTGTTCTCTCCAAGGTTACTAATGATCTCAAAATTGCCAAATTCAACAGCTTTTACTGTCTTCATTCTCTTTAATCTCTCCGCAGTCTTTGACATTGTTGATCACCCTCTCCCCCTTGATATTCTCTTTTGTCTAGTTTTTCAGGTCACCACTCTCTCTTGTTCTTCTCCTACCCATCTGACCACCCCTGTAAGTCTCCTTTGCTGGATCCTAATCCAGACTAGACTCTCTAACTGTACAGTGTTCCTCAGAGGTTTGTAACAAGTCGAACTCTTCCTTTTATATTACTTTACTTGGTGATCTCATCAGCAGATGATTCACAGATCTTAGGTGGGTCTGTCTTAAACTCTGTTGAACTTCAATCTCATATTACCCATTACCTTTCAGACATCTCAAACTAGATGTCCAGGATGTCCATCTTAAACTCCATGTGTCCAAAACAAAACTCCTAATTTTTCTCGACCCTACCTCCTCCTTATTACTGTAGAAGATAACACCATTGTTCCTGTCCCTCAGGCTCTCAACCTTGGAGTCACCCTCAACTCACTAGTCCTCTTCACCCATATTCAGTTTCTTGACTTCCTCCAGACTTCTAACTGGCGTCAAAGTTTATCTACTTTGTCTTTGCAACATACCTCCAGTATGCCCCCTTCTCTCCTCTGACACTGCTGCCAGTCTGGTATAGGCCCTCATTACCTTATGGCTAGACTATTGAGATAGCTTGCTGATAGATCTACCTGTCTCAAGTGTTCCCATTCTAATTCATCCTACATTCAGCCACCAAAGTAATTTTTGTAAAGTTTGTGTCCAACCATGTCACCTGCCTACTTGGTATAAACTCCACTAGCTACCTATCATCTCCAGGATCAAATGCAAAAGTCTCTCTGTGGCATTCAAGGTGCTTCATAACCTAGTCCTCTACTGCTTTTCTTGTCTTCTTATACTTTCCTCCTCATCATGCACTCTTCAATCCATTGACATTGTTCTCCTTGAAGTAAGATACCCCATTTCTTTACCACAGGCATTTTCTCTGTATGTTCCCCATGCTTGGAATGTCCTCTCTCCTTATCTCTGTCTACTGGCTTCCCTAGTTTCCTTTAAGTCCCAGTCAAAATCCCATCTACAACTGGAAGCTTTCTAGCCCTTCTTAACTCTACTGTCTTTCCTCTGTCAGTCAATTATTTCCTATTTATCTTGCATATAGCTTGTTTGCATAGATTTATTTCTTGTCTCCTCCTTCAGATTGTGAGCTCCTTGAGGACAGGGACTGTCTTTTGCCTCTTTTGTATCCTTAGGGCTTTCTGTATCCTTAGCACCTAGGCTAATAAATAGTTTGCATTTAAAGAATGTTTTAATGTGCAAATTTCTTTGTGGAGGTGGAGACTGTAAGGTCCATGAGGGTTGAGAGGATGAGATGGCAGAACAACTCACCCTGGTCAGCCATCTTGTAGTTTCTTATATTAATTAACTACTCTTGTTGATAAGACTCTCTTGTTTTTCTGGTGCTAAAGGATTGCCAATGCCCTATGAATTCTGAGTCCTCTTAATTTGACACTCTGGAGCAAAAGCCCAGGAGCTGCACCCTAGTAATGGTTCTACCTGTCTTCTTCACAGTGTGGTTGTGGAAGAAAGCATAAAATTGTGAAGCACCATAGACATGCTGATTATTAGAATGTCAGAATTCATTATCCTCCCAGATGACATACTTGCATTTCAGCATTTCCAAAGAGGCCTTTTCAAGCAGAGAATAAGTGTAACCCTGAAGGGAGAAATTCCTAGCCCCTTGGGAAAGTTGTGGGAAAGAACATTTGATTTAGGGTCAGTGGGCCTAGATTTGTATCCAGCATGCCTACCCTACCACACCACCCACTTCACCCTAACCCTCCAAATCTGCTTCTAGAGATCTATGGGAATGAGACAGGCTCCTTTGTCCAGCAACAAGAGGAGAGCACATAGATGAAAGAGCTGGAATCACTAATGAGTAATAAATGCAATCCTTGACCTCAAAGACATCTTACTAACTCCTTCCCCCACTGTGCATTCTTATCTAGCTTACTTGAGTTTTCCTGCTGTGTGCTAACTCTAGTTGGAGTAGGTATAAAAAATTCCAAACCTTTACCTGACTGATTATAAAGCAGGGAAAGCCCCAATATTCAGGTGTCAATTGTGATAGTTTGCAGTTCTGGAATAACTGACCAGCCCCTTGACAATCCTTTAAAGTGCTGTACTTTATAGAAGATAAAAATTACTCTGAGTACATATGAATGAATAAGTCCATTTTTTTTTACATTATATGCTTACTTTGAGCCAGGTACATAGTCTGGTACATCTCCTCACTGAATCTGGAGTCAAGAAGACCTGAGTTTAAATCTAGTCTCAAGACACTTACTAGCTGTAGACCCTGGGCAAGTCACTTAGCCTCTATTTTCCTCAGTATCTTCAACTGTAAAATGGGAATAATAATAGTACCTGCCCTGCAGGGCTGTCAAAAGGATTAAATGAGATCATTATAAAGTGCTTCCTACAATGCCTGGCATGTTGTAGGCACTATATAAAGTTAGGTATTATTATTATTTTAAACTTTATTATAGCATCATAAGTACATTATCTATAGACAAGCTCCCTGTGAAGGTAAACTAGATCTCCCATTCTTAGATCCAATTAAACAAGTAACATTTACAGAGTGGTTACTATGTGCTAACCACTGTGCTAAGTGCTACAAATTCCAACAAAGGCCACAAAAATGCTTGGTACATATGGTCCGAGTCATCGATAAGTCCTCTAACTTCTGGGGATCTCATTTTCCTCATCTGTAAAATTAAGAGATTGGTCCAAGTGATCTAGAAGATTTCTTCTATCTCTGATTCCAATACTATTTAATTTTTGGTATAAGCAGGCCCTGTCTTATGGTATGATATGATAATTACACTGGTTATGTGTGGACTGGCTCTTCTTTTGAGGTAAGGTGGGAAAAGCTATTGTAGCATATATTTCACTGGAAAGATACTTTCTGAAGCTAAACATCAAAGGTTTGTGAAGCTTGGGGCCTTTATCAACCCATGTATTAAGCTGCATTATCTCCTGTGACAGCCTACTAAATAGTACTAGTTAAAAAATAAAAGAAATAGTATTATTTCTGAAGGTTCATGCTTTGCCCAAAGCAATTGAATTAGATGCTTATTTGTTCCTCTTTCAGACATTAATAAAGAATGAATGTATGTGGAAACTAACATGACTGGCCTCTACCAGTGCTTCCAATCTCTGCAATAAAAATGAAGTAACTACTAATACCAAGATCAAGGGCCTTAAATAAAAATACTAATGGGAAAATATTTTTACCTTGATTGAAATAGTAAATGTAAGAATTAAATCACATGAGCAAGAGTCTCAAAAGAATATTACTTCTTCAATCTTCAGGTCCCAGGAAAAATTATTTTGCATACATGATTGAATAAAAGTAGAAAATGTGAGAGGTGGCTAGATGGTGCAGTGAATAGAATGCCAGCCCTGGAGTCAGGAGGACCTGAGTTCAAATGTGGACTCAGACACTTAACACAAAACTAGCCATATGACCTTGGGCAAGTCACTTAACCCCAATTGCCCTACTTTCCCCCCTCCAAAAAGCAAAAAAAAAAATCTGTTTCTGGAAAATTTTTCAAGAAAAGGGCCCTTGTATTTTCCTTTGCTATATTCCTTTGGCAAAGGGAATGTTTAAGCTCCATTAATAGATCCTGATTACTTCAAATTGACAGTTCCTGTTTTGTCCCTGTGACAAGTATCATAAACTAGTCTTTGGGCATTCAACATGAACTAAGGCCTTAGTTGGGGGAGTTGATGGTACAGGGATACCACTCTATGTAAGGTTCAAAGGGGGTATTCAATCAATAACCTCCCCCCAACTAAGAGGAGTTACCTTAACCAGATGAGAACATCATTATGAAATCAATCAATCAAGGGATTTACCGGATATGAAATATCTTTGATCAGTTTAGAAGTTCTAAAAAGCTGTTAGATGGATTGTAGAGACATTGCATAGGCAGAACATTCCTACTGACTGAGGAAATTTGGTCTCAGTTTGTGGATTTAATATAAAATAGTGGGCTAGTTCAGAAGCAAGGAATTTGAGTGTCTATCAGCTTAGCAGTGGCTGCTTCCAGCCAAGAGCTAGAAAAGGAATAGGTTGGGAGCAGGGGAAGAAGAACCTGTGCCTCAACCTCTATCACATCTTGGACCTTCTCCTCCCAACCACTGACTGGAGTGAACTTCAGACAACCAGAGAGTGTGGGCTTTTTATTTTTAATTAGTATTCTAGAACTGTCAATTGGTGACAGTGTCTTCAATTGAAGGTGAGAGTAGACTTGACATATTGAAGAAGGCTTCTCAAGGCTATGCAGAGATCAGCAAAACAGCTTCACCATAACCAAAGAAACATCTTGAAGATTTCAGCAAAAGGCCTTTAAGAAGTTATTAGTTACCCCCCCCCCCTTTTGCCACATATACACTACACTTGAGCTCACTATCTCCTAGACAAGGGGTTCTCAAACCTTTCATGGCATGGACTCTTTGGCCATCTGGTGAAATCTATGGAGTTCTTCTCAATATAATATTTTTAAATGCATTAAACAAAACACGTAAATCTACAAAGGAGACTAATCCTATTTAAATACAGATACTGAAAACAAAAATGTTCATGAGCTTTAAGTTAAGAACCTATGCCCTAGACTCTCTCCTAGACTTAGAGAGATGTTAGAACTCACTATATCGCTGTAGTAAATATCTATTTCTAAAACTAATTAAATCTGGTTGACTAATTATTATCAATGGATAATTATGGAGGAAACATCTTGGTTATGACTCATGATGTATAGGATTAAGAAGACACTACTGACCCTTGGTTACCCCTGAACTTGAAGGGAAAATATAGAAACTGAGCCTTGGGGTGCCAGCCTGACAACACAAGTATAAGATTGGGCATGTTAACTCTGGAGCAGGTGCTATAGGGGAAGGGGGAGACAGAGACCCATAGACAATATTCACTACTAGAGAGAGAACAGAAAGGTGACATCAAGTGTGAAGTGAGGTGAGGTGGAAGAATAGCTTACACTGGCTTGCTCAATATTGTAACTTCTCACTTTATTAATTTAATTGATGATGTAATTATTTACCAAGCTTGACAACTTTTATTTTCCTCTTGCAAAAGGACTGCAAATGCCCTCTATATTCTGAGGATATATTTGATACTTTGAGGCAAAGTCCAGGAGTGCCACCCTAATTATGATTCTGTTTGGTTTTTCTCATAATGATATTGTGAAAGTAAGTCTAAATTGTGAAACACTCTAGACAAGCTTGAAAAAGGGAAAATGATATTTTGGCATCAATCATTCAAGCAACAAGTGTTCTAGATTCTTGGATCCAAATATAAAAATGAAACAGTCCCTAACATCAAGAAGTTTAGATTCTCTCATGGACATCAACATTTATATATTTGGTTATATACAAAAATATATGTTTTGTTGTTATTCAGTCATTTTTCAATTGTATCTAAATCTTCATGACTCTATTTAGAACTCTCTTGGCAAAGATACTGAATTTTTTTTAGCACTTCCTTCTCCAACTCATTTTACAGATGAGGAAACTGAGGCAAACTGATTTAAGTGACTTGCCCAGGGTCACACTGCTAGTAAGCACCCAAGACCAGATTTGAATTCAAGAAGAGGAGTCTTCCTGACTTCAGGTCCAGCACTCTATCTGCTGTATCAGTTGGTTGTGCATACAAAATATATAAGAAAAAAGGTCATTTGGGGGAGGGTCACTAGCAGATGGAAAGATCAAAAAAGGTCTCAAGCAGGAGTTGATGGTGTTTGAAACAAGCTTATGAAATATTTAGTTTAGATGCTTATTCCAATGAAGTTAGAGCTAATTTAAAAAACACTAGATTGACGTGGTAATAAGGCTTTGACTACAACATGGAAGTGTCATCATCAGTTTGTTTTTCAAAGAAAGCACAGCTGATGCCTTTTATACTTGCATGAATAAATTAGAATATATCTATACCTTATGGCAATTCTGGGCAGAGGTATTGGCATTTACTCTAATATTGTCCTTGTAGAGTAAGTTTTCCTGTTAATGGATGTTCCTTATCATAATCGTGCCAGGCAAGCTCCCAGCGCCTGATACTGCCAGGGGAGGCAGGGTGTTCATAAGGCAGAATGAAAACTCAATCTATTTCTAGGCCAAAATGCTTTCTACAGACATCAGAAAGGCTGTTTGTCACAGGGCAAAACATGAGTAAAATGAAGACAGATGATATAAAACTCCAATATGGCAACCATGTTAAATGAATGTTAGTCATTTGTTCTCTACTATCTGTCTCTGTCTGGCAAATATTTACATGTTACTTCCATTAACATCTGGATCCACAATGGCATACGAAAGAAGAATATAAATCCTTGTACAGAGATAAAAAAGACAAAAACTAAACAAATTCCCACCGCAAGTCTTTCTTACAGATCAGACAATCTTCCTTTGTGCTCTCTTTTGTCTGTGTTTTCAGGATGCTACTCTCCTGTTTCTTCTCCTACTTATCTGACTTCTCCATCTCCTTTGCTGAATCCTAATCCAGATCATGCCCTCTAACTCCAGGTGTTCTAGGGTTCTGTCCTGTGTCTTCTTCTCTTTTCCCTCTATACTGTTTCACTTGGGGATATCATCAGCAGATGATTCGCCAATCCACCCAGCCTATCCCAATCTGCTGACCTCCAATCTCACATCCGCAATTGCCTTTCAGAAATCTCAAAATAAATGTCTAGTGGACATCTTAAACTCAAGTACAAAGTAGAACTCATTTTCTTTCTCCCTAAAACCACCCTACCCCCACATTCTGGATAACACCTCTTTCACAATCCCTCAGTCTCCCAATCTAGACGTCATCCTTGACTCCAAACTACTTCTCACCCCGCCCCACCCCCCTACACACACACCCTTATCCAATCTGTTGCTAAGGCCTTCTGATTTCCCTTGTGCCATATCTTTCTAATATATCCCTGTCTCTCCTCTGATACTGACATCATTTTAATGACCCTCACCACTTTATGCCTGGACTATTGAAATAGCCTGTTGATAAGTCTGCCTGGCTTAAATCTCTCCTCACTTTAATCTACAAAAATTTGGTGGTTTAGTTCAACCACCAAAATTATTTGCCTAAAATTCAGGTCAGATCATGTCACCCCTTCTTTTCAATAAAATACAACTCCTGTTCCTTCCATTCCCCCAATGAAATCCAAAATACTTTGGCATTCAGAGTCCTTCACAACCTAGCCCCCTCCTACCTTCCCCTTCCTCTTACACCTTTCTCCCCATCGCATACACTTAAAAACAGCAGCACTCGCCTCCTTGCTGTTCCACAAGCAAGATACCCCATTTCTCAGTTGCAGGAATTTTCCCTGCTTGTCCCCCATGCCTGAAAAGCCTTGGTCCCGAACTCCACCTACTCACTTCCCTGTCCCCCTTTAAGTTCCAGCTACAATCCTGCCTTCTACAGTAAGTCTCTCCCAATCCCCTTTAATTCTAGTGCCTTCTCTCTGTCAATCATTTATTTATCCTGTATGTAACTTGTTGGCGTTTATTTGTTTATACGTCTCCTGCATTAGATTGTGAGCTTCATGAAGGCTGATTGTCTTTTGTTTCCTTTTATGCCTCTTAACACTTAGCACAGTGCCTGGTGCATTGTAGGCAGTTGATAAATGTTGATTGATTGGTTACAAAAACCCAAGTATGAAATTTAAAGGACCTTGTCGTTTTTATTTCTATCTGTGTGGCACTGTGACAATAACCTCTCTGAAACTCAGTATCATCATCTCTAGACTAGATTGAACTAAATGGCCTCTAAAGCTCCTCTTGTCATATATAAACCTATAATCACCTGCTCAGAAAAGTCAAGGCAAGATTTTGGGTCAGAAATTTATTTTTGTTCATTTTGTTTTTAGCATGGTATAGTACAGAAAGAAAAACAAAAGTTTGTGATGAAGATTACAGGAGAAATAATCTTTTGTATTAGCAAACACACTAGCACATAGGGTGAACAGCTTGCACAGGTTCTTTGACCTGCTTTTCTAAAGGAAAGATAGTTTTAAAGTGGTTTACTTTAATTAACAGACAGATAAGTAGAAAGAAGGGAATATCCAAGAAAGAATCCAATAGACAGGGTTCCAACTGTCTAAACAGAGCAATAGATACCTACTACCAACGTATGGGTTCAGACACAGCTGGGAGGCTCCTAAACAAAGGCTACCAAGAGTTTCATCTGACCAAATGACAAAGAAATATTCTTCCCATCAGTGAGCCCCAAAGTAAAATGCCAACCTCCCAATATATATAGTTCTCAATTATTATACTCAGAGCCAGAAGGCATCACAACCCATATGAATCAGTGTCTAAATGACCCAGTGCCAAAAGGTGTGAAAGCCTTCCTTCAAGTAAGCCTCCCCATAAGCAAAATTCCCTCCTTCTCCTTAGGCAAGTTCCTCCCCCAAAGCAATATAAATATCCCTGAATCACCTGATGGGCTCTAAGTGACTCAGGATGTACTATAGCACAAAGCAGCAAAACATCCATGGTTGAATACCTATGTGCATTTAGACCTGGAAACATGGCCCATGTTCCAAGGGGGAAAGGAACACATGTGGTCACATAGGCCTATTAATGAACAGGGAAGATTTTATATTCCATTAACCATACATCTTTCTAAGTAAATCCTTTCTTAAGGGAACTTTCTGGGATCTACAATGAGGAATATTTATTAAGAATATAGTGATTCCTTAACCCCAATTGCCCTGCCTCTTCCCCCCTCCAAAAAGCAAAAAATTTAAAAAAAGAACAAAGTGACTCAAGAGAAGTTATTACCAGAAAGTTCTTTAAAAAAAAAGACCATGGATGACAGAGGATAATATGATTATAAATTCTTTGGCTTTTTTGGTTATAAATTTAGAGGTGAAAGAATTATGGCCCATTGGCAAAATTTGGAGCACAAGTCTCTGTTCAACTTATTAACTACAAGAACGATTTGGTTATATTATTCTTAAAAAAAAAACTTCCAACACAACTTTTTTATGAAACATTAATCAAAGAAAATGAACTAGCTGTAATAGGACTGAGGAATTATAAACTAGGTAGAGGGCTACAATGCAGAATGATGTGACAACAGAAACCCCAAAGTGAAATGATGAAGGAATGAAGGAAAGCAGCCTGACACAGTTTTCTTAGTTATGTAGTTTAGGGTCATGGTAGATAATAATGTGTATGAGAGGGAAAGCATAGATAATTCACATTATTTAATTACTCAAATTTAAACATGTACAAATATATGGTCGATATTTTGTCAAATAAAATAGCATGGAAGCTTTCTAAATAACTTTATGATATGTATATGATATGTATAGGGATAATATTCCACCCATGATATGGATGGGGATAAAGTCACAAGTGGTTATAAGTGAGGATTAATAAGTCTGGAAAGAATAAACCTCTTTGGGGAAAAAATATATTGTCTGAGGGATCTTGTAGGATAAAGGAAGGATTGTGCTGGATTAAACCAGAATTCTGAGGTGGGGGGGGGGGGATCAAGGTAATCAAGGGTCTAAGCATGAGATAGGAGTAATGAAAAACCAGGAAGTCATCATGGAGTCAGGCAGAAACTCTGTCCAGGGGAGTAGCAGCCAAAATGGTGGCATGTGTCATCTAATTGAACCAGAGAGTGTTTTTTAAATTATTATTTATCTTTAATGTCAGTAAATACTAGCCATGCTTCCCTCTTCATTCTACTACATCATCATGAACCCAAATGTTTCATAGTTACAATAATATATGGTCATGCTAAGATATTGAGCTCAATTTAATAGGCACTTTTAAAAATACTTAACAAGTTAAAAAAATACTAAGTGTGATGGACACAGAGAAAGAAACAAAAATCTCTACAATCATGGAGTCTTCATTCTATCACAAATGTTTGGGTTTGGGTGGAGTCAAGAAAGTGGAGTAAAAGCAGGGACTCACCTGAGTTCTCCCCCAGACTCTGTAAAGACACCCACAGGCAGCTTTTCAGAGGACTGCTGCTGTGAATAGCTTTCAAAATTCTGATTACATAGTATAGTGAACACTCTATTCAATAACAAATCAGAACAAAACATTCACAGTAAATCAAAGTACAGCATTCACAGTATTACAACTTATCACAGAAAATCAAAATATAGCATTCACAACAACTTATCACAGAAAATGGTTACATAATTTCCACTACAGTGGTCATAAAGTTTTGAACAAAGAACAATCATTTAGTAACTCAAGCATTCACAAAATCCTTAATCAAATCACAAAGTACAATAGTCAAAGTTTTCCACTCATGGAGCATACTAGGTTACAAATCAATGACTTATTTGGTCATCAATCACTAAGTGCAATCATTTAGTCAACCAATCATCCTTCATTATTCACTATTCAATGATTAGAAAATACACAGACCCTCCACCTCTAGGTCACTAGTAAATTTACAATTTCTCAGTTAGTACACAGTATCCAAGTAAAGTCTTCTTTCAGCTTGACTTGGGATGGTTACTTGGACTAGGGTTTTCTAAGCTGCTGAAGGTATTAGTTGGGTGCCCTCTCTGAAGCCTCCATATGCTCTGGCAAGCTGGTCAGACACCCCAGGACCCCCACCCTAGACCTCAATCCAGATCCAAGCAGGTTAAAGCAATAGCGATTATACCTCAGCGTTGTGGCTTGGTCCCCCTACACTCTGCAGGCCAGGAGCTGAAGCTGACACATGACTGCAACTGCATGACTGGGTCCATCAGCTGCTTCTCGTCCCAGGGGCAAAGGCTAACTGTACTCCCAAACTACTGGATCCCAAAGTCCGCACTGCACTGATCTCTCACTTTGTCCTTAGCATCTATGTGTTGATAATTCTGGAAAACACCACAGCTGTTGGTGATCTGAAGTCCCTCCAGCTGGTGGCTGTTCAGGCCCACTCTGAGGCTAAAACCTCTGGCTTTTTGGGGGGCCTGTGTTGGCTCCCAGAGAACTTCACTGGCCGATTCCTGTCAGCCTTCAGGGCTGTCCTCAGTGGGAGGTTAGCTTATCTGTGTCATTTTCTGGGTTCTGTAGCTCCAAAGTTTGTTCAGAGTCACCTTTTGCATGAATTGGAGGTGGGAGCCCAGTGGAAGTCCTGTTTCTACTCCACCATGTTGACTCCGCCCCACAATTCAACTTTCTTAAGAAATTTTAATGGTTTATTTTAATGTCTATTCTTTTATCCATTTCCCATTTTTTCATAGTCTATACCAATAGCTATATCAATATTGAAAGTAAAATATTTAAATAATAATAGAATTAGGGAGCTATTGCACTATACATGTTAGAACAAAAAACTCCCCCAAATAGGGTAAAATAATTGTCAGTGGTATACTATGAGAGAAAGGACATTGGTTCTGAAGTTCAATAAACTAGATTCATTCAGGTCTCTGATATTTACCCTCTTTGTGATCTTTACCCTGAGCCTCAGTGTCTTCTGGGTAGGTTCCCAGAGCACTGCATTGGCCACTATCTAGCAGCCTGCGAGGCTCTCCTCAGTGGGAGGTTAGCTTCTCTGTATCATTTCGTGGGTTCTATAGCTCAAAAGTTTTTCAGAGTCACCTTATACATAAATTGGAGAAGGTGGAAACTAGGGCCCCTCAGAAGTCCTGTTTCTACTCAACTATCTTGACTCTGCCCCCTAAATACATCTTTTTCACAGAATGAAACCTCTGATATGTGACTGTCTTCTGTGAATATATCAACTGAGCTAATAATAAGAAAGTTACTAACATCAGCATCAAAATTTTAAAGCCAGAAATAGTTAGAGATCATTTTGTCCACTCCTACATTTTACATATAAGGAAATTCAGAACCAGTGAGTTTGAATCAGTTATCATGTCGCAGATTTAATGAATAGCAGAGTTGGAATTTAACTGCTGTTCTTCTAATTCCAAATCTAGAATTTTTTCTCCTGAACCATGCAGTCTCCCAGTTGTTATAGTTGTTGTTGTGTTGTTTCAGTGATATTGAGGTATATATATTTTATAGTATTGAGGTATATATATTTTTTAGTATATGAGGTAATGAAATCAGTGATATCTGTGCATCAAAAGGCATGGAGCTTGTTGTCGCTTTGATAGTACAATTACAAATTGCTTCCAAGAATTGTTCTACTAATTTGTAACTCTACTGACAGTGTGTTACACCAGCTTATCTTTTCATTACCAATCCAATATTGAACATTTCTATATATTATGATTTCTGGATAGGAGGCAAAAACTCATAATTATTTTGATTTGCACTACTATTCATTTGCAGTAATTTTGATGAAACCATTGATGTTTTTAATAATACCAGAATGTATAAATCAAATAAATAATCATGTTATAGCTTGAAACCATCTCCCAAGAACTGTTGTTAAATTTTCAGTGTATTTAAATGTCAGAAACTGACTGAAAAGAAAAGCTGGATTTATTGTTTGGCATATTGTCTAAATTTAAGAAAGTAGTGGAGAAAATATTAATAATGCAGACTGAAATAAGAAAATGGGTCATATTTAACAGATAGCCAATTTATGAGTACAACCCTAGCTCTAAGAAGCTTTAAGCCCATGAGGAATTCAAAAGATTAAGGGACAAATAAACATATAAACCACTAATGAGAGAATTAAAGTTTAAAAAGACAGGAAGAGAAGATAATTAATGGAGTATAAAGCCAAGAAAGTTTTGTTAGAAAAGATTCAGTGGGAAGGGGACGCGGGGCGGGAGGGGAGAACTACAAACGAAAACTGTAGAGGAGAGTAAGAGAGATTTTAAATTAATTACTTAGGTGCAGAGGCAGACCCGGAAGAGGCCTGATCAACTCAGGGAGCAAGTGGTCCCACCAACCACAAGGGCCACTAATAGGCCTATCACCAAAGGGCTGGCACTGGAAAGAGCAAGGTAAGAACCAAATGCAGGGGCCCCTGTCCCAGACAGCAAATTCTCCTGGGGCTAGCACTTCATAGCCCAGAAATGTTTTTAAGTCCCTATCAGGACCCCCAAAGACCAGGATGACAGAGTGAACCTTGCCTGCTCCAACCCCCACCCACCCCCCAAAAAACATAGTAACTATTGCCCCAGGGCACAACTTTCTACAGTACAGGCTTGGGATCCCTAGAGGAAGGGCATGGCTAGGCCCTGCCTCAAAAAGGGTAGAAAGCACACTACAGAGTCTTTGTAGTCCTACTATCCTCAGAGGGAGGAACCAAACTCAAAGGGAGACAATGTGGATTCCACACCCACAGCTGAAACATCAACAGGGAACAGGTCACAAGCACAGAAAGCTCTCCTAGATGAGCTCAAAAGGAATTTTGAAAACCAAATGAAAGAGATAGAAGACAAAATAAATAATTCTCTCAAAACCAAAATTGCAGAGTTAGAAGAACATTATAATGAAGAAAACATCTCTCTAAAAAGAAGTGTATGATATGGAAAAGGAGTTCCAAAAATTAACCAAGGAAAATGATTCGATAAAAACTAGAATCAACCAAATAGAAACAAATAACTCTATGAGGAACCAAGAATCAGTCAAACAAAGCAACAAGAATGAAAAATCAGTAAAGAGGTAAAATACCTCAGTGGAAAAATAAGTGACCTGGAAAACAGATCCAGGAGATATAATCTGAGAATCATGGGCCTACCAGAAAATCATGATGAAAAAATGAGCCTGGACAACATTCTCCAAGAGCTCATTAAGGAAAACTGCCCAGAAGAAACTAGAAACTGAGGGTAAAATAGGAATCGAGAGAATCTACTGGACACCTGCTGAAAGAGATCCCAAACTGAAAAGTCCTCGAAATATTGTGGCCAAACTCCAGAACTACCAGGTAAAAGAGAAAATACTTCAAGCAGCCAGAAAGAAACAATTCAAATGTCGAGGGTCCACAGTGAGTATCACACAGGATCTGGCAGCATCTACACTGAAAGATTGGAGGCAGTGGAGTATGATTTTATGGAAGGCAAAAGATCTCGGGTTACAATGAAGGATCACATACCCAGCGAGACTGTGCATATTCTTCCAGGCAAAGAGATGGTCATTCAACGATATAACAGAGTTCCAGACCTTCCTGATAAAAAAGCCAGAGCTCAATGGAAAATTCAACCTCCAATTACGAGATGCAACAGTGACATAGAAGGGTAAACAAAGTAAACACACACATAGACACACACACACTGCTATTTAATAAGAGCAAATTGTTTACAAACAAGCAGAAGGTATCGGTACAAAATACACAAAATGATGATTAAAAATAATCTTATTAAGGGCTACAAATGCACTGCAATGGAAGAAGAGGAGAGAATGAAGTGGAAAAGGGTAAATTATGCCACGCAAAGAGGCATAAGAGCAATATAGCAGAGGAAAAGAAGGGAGGGAGATGAGAATCATATGAACTTTTCCCTCATTGGTTCTGGTGCAAGGAGGGAATAACAACCAGTTAAACATAGGACTCTATGGAGAAGATACAAAAAGTATCACTTTAGAGGGAAAGAGGGGAGGGAGAGGAGCTTCGCATAAGATTTGTTCCTGTCACTCTTGGTGCAAAGAAGAAATAACATACTTCATTAAGTATAAAAATATCCTACAGGCAGTAAGAGGGGGAAAGGGCTACAAAAGGGGGAGTGGTAAGTAGGGAGGGGGTCTGATATGGGAATACTGATGGAGGCAGTGGTCAAAAGGAAAACTATTAAGGAGGGAAGGGAGAAGGGGGAAAATATGAGCATTAACAGGGGAGGGAATAGGATAGAGGGAAAGAAACAGATAACAATCATAACTATAAATGTGAATGGAATGAACTCTCCCATAAAATGGAGATAGATAGCAGAATGGATTAGAAATCATAATCCTACAATATGCTTCTTACAAGAAACAGATCTGAAACAGAGGGATACACACAGGGTAAAGGTAAAAGGCTGGAGTGAAATATATCATGCCTCAGCTAAAATAAAAAAAAAAAAAAGCAGGGGTAGCAATCCTTATCTCAGATAAGCAAAAGCAAAAACTGACCTAATTAAGAGTTAAGGAAGGAAACTATATCCCGTTAAAAGGCACCATCGAGAATGAGGCAATATCATTATTTAACATATATGCACCAAGTGGTATAGCATCCAAATTCCTAGAGGAGAAAGTAAAGGAATTAAAGGAAGAAATAGAGAGCAAAACTATGCCAGTGGGAGACCTTAATCACCCCCTCTCTGAACTTGATAAATCTAACATCAAAATAAATAAGAAAGAAGTTAAGGAGGTGAAAAGAATTTTAGAGAGGATAGGTATGTTAGATCTCTGGAGAAAACTGAATGGGGATAAAAAGGAATATACTTTCTTCTCAGCGGTTCATGGCCCATACTAAAAAATTGACCATGTTCTAGGGCATAAAAACCTCACAATTCTGCGCAGTAAGGCAAAAATATTAAATGCATCCTCCTCACATCATGATGCAATAAAAATTACATGCAATAAGAGGCCATGGAAAGACACTTTAAAAACTAATTAGAAATTAAACAATTTAATGCTAAAGAATGAGTGGGTCAAACAAGAAATTATAGAA
>NW_027185809.1:10625531-10626063 GCF_028583685.1 Petaurus breviceps papuanus
TTAGGGGAAGTTTTATATCCCTGAGTGCATACATTATTAAATTAGAGAAAAGGGTGATCAACGAATTGGCAAGCAATTGAAAAACCTAGAAAAAGAACAAATTCAAAATCCCTAAATACTAAATTAGAAATATTGAAAATGAAAGGAGAGATTAATAAAAGTGAAATTAAGAAAACTATTGAATTAATAAATAAAACTAAGAACTGGTTTTATGAAAAACCAATAAAATTGATAGACCCTTAGTCAATATGATAATAAAAGAAGAAAACCAAATTATTATCAAAAATGAAAAGAGTTAATCTACCTCCAATGAAGAGGAAATCAAAACAATAATTAGGAATTATTTTTTCCCAATTGTATAAACATAATTTTGGCAATTGAAAGGAATAGTTTCCCTGTCAGATTTGTGGAGAGGGAAAGACTTTATGACTAACCAATAATTAGAGAACAATAGAGAAGGTAAAATGGATAATTTTGATTACATGAAATTGAAAAGCTTCTGTACAAACAAAGCCAATGTAACCAAGATTAA
>NW_027185809.1:10646063-10667823 GCF_028583685.1 Petaurus breviceps papuanus
GGGGAAAAACTGTAAATCAAAATCTGGTGGAAATGAATGATGTACAACAGAAATTAATAAAGCATTTGAAAAAATAAAAGAAGACATGTAAAATAATTATTAAGGTGATGGTTGGAAAACATCTGGAAAGTGAAACACTATTGGCAAAAATCAGTCATGCTGGACTAAACTCATTTGGGGGCAGCTAGGTGGAGCAAAAGATAGAGTGGAGTCACAAAAAAAAAAATCTTTGTCAGTTCAAATCTGGCCTCAGACACTTTTTAGGTGTCTTACCATAGCTGAGTCACTTAACTCTATTTGCTTCAGTTTCCTCATCTATAAAATGACCTGGAGAAGGAAATAACAAGCTACTAAAATATCTTAGCTAAGAAGATCATGGGATCCTCAAATGGGATCATGAAAATTCAACTATAACTGAAAAATGAACTGATACCTCATTTTACTTTCTGATGTTATTTTAAAATTAGTAGATCAGGAGGATGTTGTGGATATAGTTTGAAAGGCCTTCACACAGACTCTATGACCCTTTATCCAAGTTCCAGACTTCTGCTCTTCAGGGAGGAAAAGGCAGATTCCCATCTTGGTCATAGTAGAGTGAGGAAATTTTCAGTCGCAAGAACTCTTTGAGGGTGAGGGTGTCTACCAAACAGTGGAAATGTTGCAATCTTTATTGGTGGAGAGAGTGTTGACACCAACAAAATCATAGATTGTCATGTTCAATCTCAAAAAATAATTTATGCACGTGTATATGGTGTCCAAAAGTCAAAAGTTTGAATGTCGATAGTTTACTATATGTTTATACATATATATGAAGACATACATATGTGTATGTACATATATGCTCAGTCATTTCTTAGTCATGTACTTCATGAGCTCAACTTAATTGATTCTTGGGAAAGATCCTGTAATGGTTTGTCATTTCCTTCTCTAGTTCATTTAACAGATTAGGAACTGAGGCAAACAGGGTTGAGATCTGCCCAGGGTCACACAGTTAGCAGGTATCTGAGGCCAGGTTTGAACGCAGAAAGATGAATTTTCCTTACTTCAGGTCCAGCACTCCATCCACTGTTCCACCTTTCTGCCTCATGTACATATTCAAACACACAGGCATGCATATATACACATGCATACACACTAGTGTGTACATATATATGCACATACAAGTGTTATGTTTGTACATGCATACATACATACATACATAAGCGAAACAGTGGATAGAGTACCAGACCTGGAGTCAGGAAGACTTGATTTCAGATCCAACCTCCAACACTTATTACCTGTGTGACCCTGAACTAGTCACTTAACTTCTGTCTCCCTAAGTTCTATCATCTGTAAGAAAGGGGTAATAATAGCATCTACTTCCCAAGGTTGTCATGAGGATCAAATGAGATAATATTTGTAAAGTATATGCAAACCTTAACGTACTGCATAAATGCTAGCTGTCATGATCATCATCATTGGTAATGGTGGTGTTCTATCTTTATGCTCAAGTCTATATCATGCCCAAAGAAAGTCTGTTGTTTGGAGCAGTCATTTTCACTAGTTACCAAGGCCTAGAGACCAATCCCTGGGGTGAGAAGCTTCTCTGTCTTCTCCTAAATTTGTCCTCACACATCAGGAGAGTGTGTCACTGGGAGTATAATCAAACCCTTTCCTCCATGGTCCTGTCTCTAATTTCCTGACTTCCTAGACCACTAGTATCACCATTCAACAAGAAAAATTGGAAAAAAAAAACAGTGCTTTTTGCAACAGATCTCAACTCACTACTGGGTCCCACACTTAATTGTTGTAGGCATGTTTTTCTGCCATGTTTTTCTGCTGAAGTTTGATTTAGACAAATAATTAGGATTAGGAAGATGAATGTGACACTAAGCAATCGCTTGTTGCCATATTGACTATGTAATTGCAAATTACTGCCAAATTTTACAAAGTGTCATCTCTTTTGTGGCACTTTCAATTCATAAGATGATATATATAGATCTGGAAGGGACCTAAGGCTCAAAGAAATTTACACAAGGTCACATTGTCAGAGTTAAATTTGAACCCAAATCCTGAACTCCAAATCTGTTGTTCTTCCTGATGTTTTATGATGCCTCATCGATTAAACACTTTCTCAAATAAGACTCTGAGAAATGGAAAGGAACTCTAGTCCAATCCATACCTGAATAAGAAAACCTGGTATAACATATTTAGTTAGTGATCATTCAGGCTTTGCTTGATGATTGCCAGTATGGGGGATCCCACTACCTCTCAAAATCGTTCATTCTACTTTGGGAGAACTCTGACTTTGGGGAAGTTTTAATTTAGCTCAGGTTGAAACCTGCCTCTCTTTAACTTCTATTCAGTGTTCCTCATTCTGTCCTCCAAAGCAAAGTGGACAACATGTAACACCTCTTTGGTGCAACAGGTCCTCAGATGTTTGTAGACAATTATCATGTTCCTTCAAGTCTTCTCTTCACTGGGCTAATGATTCCCAGTTCATTGAACCAACCCTCATTTTTGTCATTTTTTGCATTTCATTTAGTCCCTTCTCTGCATTGGACTGGCTCTATTTGTAGCTTCCACATCTCTACAGGACCTTCTAAGGTTCATTTCTCTCTACTTTCTAGGCAATAAATCGAAATATAAAGGGAGAAGTTACCAATCATTGTAAACCATAGTCTTTTATTTCCTTGCAGGATTTTTTAGAAGAAAAGCTGTTTTTGTATTGTGTAGTCTGTATTGTGTAGTATTGAGAAGCTACTTTATTGGGGGTAAAAAAAGATTTGTATTTCACCTTTTAAGTATCATCCCTTCCTATTAAATTGGTCCTGTGCCATCTATCTATTTATACCTGTAAACATATATACATTTACATATGTATTCATATGCCAGTATATCCTCCTATATATAGATATATATATACATATATATATATTTCCTTCAACTATTTTCATACTGAGAAAAGTTTCATCAGTTAAAATTATCATTTTTCCATGTATGGATGTTAATAGTTCAACTTTGATAAGTTCCTTATGATTTATTTTCCCTGTTTACCTTCTCATGCTTCTCTTGCTTCTTGTATCTGAATGGCAAATTTTCTATTCAACTCTGGTTTTTTCATCAAGAATGCTTGAAAGTCCTCTATTCCACTGAATGACCGTATTTTCCCCTGAAACATGATATTTAGTTTTGCTGGGTAGGTGACTCTTGGTTTTAATCCCAGCTCCTTTGACCTCTGGAATATCATATTCCAAGCCCTTTGATCCCTCAGTGGAAAAGCTGGCAGATTCTGAATTATCCTGATTGTGTTTCCACAATATTAAAATTGTTTCTTCCTGGCTGCTTATAACATTCTCTCCTTGATTTGGGAATTTGAGAACCTGGCTATAATATTCCTAGGAGTTTTCTTTTTTAGGATGTGATTGGTGGATTCTTTCAACCTCTTTTTTGCCCTCTGGTTCTAAAACACCAGGGCAGTTTTCCTTGAGAATTTCTTGGAGGATGATTTCTAGGTTCTTTCTTTGACCATGGTTTTCAGGTAGTCCAATAATTGTTAAATGATCTCTCCTGGATCTATTTTCCAGGTCAGTGTTTTTTACAATGAGATATTTCACATTGTCTTCTATTCTTTCATGTGTTTGAATCTGTTTAACAGCATCTTGATTTCTTCTCAAGTCACTAGCTTCCCTTTGGTCCATTCTAAATCTGAGGGAATGATTCTCCTCAGTGAGCTTTTGAGATTCTTTTTCCATCTGGCAAATTCGACTTTTTAAGGCATTCTTCTCTTCATTGTCTTTTTGAGCCTCTTTTGCCATTTGAGTTAGTCTGTTTTTTAAGATTTTATTTTCCTCAGGCAGGTTTTTGACTCTCATTTCGTAATTTTCTTGCATCATTCTCATTTCTCTTCCCAATTTTTCCTCCACTTCTCTTATCTGCTTCTTAAGGTCCTCTATGGCCTGAAACCAGCTCGTATTTTTCTTGGAAGCTTTTGTTGCAGGAGTTCTGACTTCACTGTCTTCCTCCTGTCCTATGCTTTGATCCTTTTTGTCCCCAAAATAGGAGTCTAATGTTGGATTGCTTTGCTTGGTTTGCTTCCTTTGCCTGATCATTTTGCCACTCAATTACTTGACTTTTGAGCTTTTTGCCACAGTAGGACTCTGCTACCAGACAGGGCAGCTTCATTCCAAATGCTGGGGTTTTCTCAGCTGCTGGAGGTATTAGTTGGGTGCCCTCTCTGAAGCCTCCACACACTCTGGCAAACTGGTCACACACCCCAGGACCTCCACCCTAGACTACAATCCAGGTCCAAGCAGGTTAAAGCAAGAGTGATTACCCCTCAGACTGGTTTCATGGTCCCCCTACAATCTGCAGGCCAGGAGCTGAAGCTGCCAGGTGGTGGTGGCTGTTCTGCAGCCCTCAGTGGCTTGTTGCCCCAGGGGCGAAAGCAGATACACTCCCAACTACTGTGTCCCAAAATCCCGACTGTACTGACCTCTCACTTTGTCCTTAGCATCTGTGTTTTAATAACTCTGGATTGCCACAGCTGCTGGTGATCTGAAATCCCTATAGCCAGTGGTTGGTCAGGCCAGCCCCGGAGCTAAAACTTTGGCATGGGGCTGGGCTCAGCTCCCAGAGCACTGTGCTGGCTGATTCCTGCCAGCCTGCCTGGCTGTCCTCAGTGGGAGGTTAGCTTCTCTGTGTCATTTTGTGGGTTCTGTGGCTCCAAATTTTGTTTAGAGTCCCCTTTTACATGAATTGGAGGAGGTGGGAGCCTGAGCTGCATGGAGGTCCTGTTTCTTCTCCTGGCATGTGCATTTTTATGGCCCTTTGGGCATAGTTCCAAATTGCTCTCTGGAATGGTTGGATTAGTTCACAATCCCACCAACAATGTGCACAATCCCACCAAAAATGCATTAGTGTTCTAATTTTTCCACATCCTTTCCAGCCTTTATCATTTCCTTGTTTTGTCATCTTAGCCAATCTGACCAGTGAGATGTGGTACCTCAGAGTTGTTTTGATTTACATTTTTCTAATCAATAGTGATTTAGAACATTTTTTCAAACCCTCATAGATATCTTTAATTTTTTCCTCTGAAAACTGTCCATATCTTTGACCATTCATCAATTGGGGAATGACTTGTATTCTCATAGATTTCACTCAACTCTGTATGTTTTAGAAAAGAAGCCTTTATCAGAAACATTGGTTGTAAAAATTCTTTCCTAATTTCCCACTTGCCTCCTAATCTTCATTACATTGACTTTTTTTGTACAAAATTTTCCTATTTAATGTAACTAAAATTATCCATTTTGCATTTCATATTGCTCTCTAAATGTTGTTTGCTCATAAAATCTTTCCTTCTCCATAAATCTAATAGGTAAACTATTCATTGCTCTCCCAGATTGCTTACAGTATCAGCGTCTATACCTAGTTCATGCACCGTTTTAGCCTTTATTTTGTTATACCATGTTAGATATTAGTCTATACCCACTTTCTCCCATACTATTTTCCAGTTTTCCCAGAGGTTTTTGTAAAATACTGACCTTAATATAGTCATTTATGCTTACAATTTTCTTAATATTGACCCAGCGTTTTTCCTGGTCTAAATCCATCCTCATCATAATGCATGATTTTTATGATATATTGCTAACATCTTCTTGCTAGTATTTATTTACAATTTTTCATCAATATTTATTATGGGAATGTTTATAGTTTTCTTTCTTTATTTTGACTCTTCCTGGTAAAGGCTTTAAAATGATATTTGTATCGTAAAAGGGTTTTGGTAGTGATGGGGATGAGATCTGTACCTCTAAAAGTCTTAAGCTTTCCCATACATTTCTGCAGCCCAGATCCCTGAACTTTGCCTAAGGCATTTGGCCCATCCTAGTCAATAATCCTTCCAACTCTCCTTTCATTCTGACCCTCTGATTCAGCCCAGTCTTTCATTGTCTGGATTTAGCAAGCCCTAGGCTACTTGCCACTAATCCCATCCAGATCTTCCCACAGTCTTTCTGTATAAAAACTATCAATCTTATCCCCACTGAATTGCACAGATTCTTAGAATCAAACCTGCGTGTATTACTGTCACAAATAATGTAGTCACTAGGGATTCCTCCCATCCAACTTGTGTCAGAATCAACTCTCTACTTGGACAGAAAGAAGGGTGAGGGGTTTAATTCTTTTGAGGCAGTCCCACCCGATACCCTTGCATTTTGGGATTCCCAGCAGCCCTAGAACAAATCAGTAGGACTCCTCCCTTACCTGTATCTTTTTTTAACAATTCATATAGTATTAGAATTAATTGTTCTTTAAATGCTTGGTAGAATTCACTTGTAAATCCATCTGATCTTGGGGCTATTTGGTTGTTGTCTTTTATTCTCTGAGAGTTCATAAAATGACTTATGAATGAACAGGGATAAAGGGTGGACTCTTCTATTCTTCCCACTGATGAAGGAAGACAATTTTAGAGCCTTTAATTATAATACTCTCTACCTGATGTCCACTGCATCATTTTAAAATATACTTATAAATGTCACTTATAACATCCTTCCATATGATCATAGACTTTAGAGCTAAAGGTATTTCAGAATTCAAATTCCCTCATTTTACTGATGGGGAAACTGAAGCCTGAAAGCATTGAGCAATTCAAAGATTCAGAGTTGGAAAAGAACTTATACGTCAACGAGTCCAACTTGCTCTTTAAGGAAAAGGACACTTAGAAAGTTCAAGTTCATACAGGGGGAAGTGGTAGTGCTGTGATTTAAACTTTAGCTCTCTGACTATAAAAAAAAAATTATCTTACTTGCCCAAGGAAACAGAGTAGAAAAACTGGGATTTGAACCCACATTCTCTAATTCCAAGTCTGGTACTTTTTGGGTTTTTTTACTGTTTTGGGAGGGGGGGTAAGACAGGGCAATTGGGGTTAAGTGACTTGCCCAAGGTCACACGACTAGTAAGTGGTAAGTGTCTGAGGCTGGATTTGACCTCAGGTCCTCCAGACTCCAGGGCCAGTGCTCTATTCACTGTGCCACCTAGCTTCCCCACAATTTTCTTAATGAGTTTAATCAGGAAAGAAAGTTAGAGGAAAAGCAAGAAGAAAATGGCTATGCAGATAGATAAACTAAAGGTTATTTGAAATGGAGAAGATGTGGTGATATTTCTAGGCAATAGGGAACACAGTCCCTCAAGGAGTTTAAATTCTCCTGGAGGAATACAATATGTAAAAAGATAAGTAAATACACAGCAAAAATCCCAAGGTATAATGGCTAGCATTTTGGACATTTTGTATAATCTAGTATAGTCTCCTATGTACACCTGCCTATATAGGCAGTATTTCCTTTCACTCGATCCTCAAAAGGATTCTGGTTGTTTATTTCTTGTACAATTCTCTTTCAGTTCTAAAATTTTATTACTCTGTGAGGGGTTATATGGCATAATGGATATTATACTAGATTTGAACCGAGAAGAAGTGTGTCTGAGTTCTACCTCTAACACTAAATATACGACATTTGGGCAAATCACTTACAAGTTCTTTCTGAGATTCAGATTCCTCATTTGTAAAACGTGGATAATAATATTTGTCTTTCCTACATGATAGAGTTGTTGTGAATAAAACACTTTGTCAATCCTAAAGCAATAAATAAATGAGGACTATCATTATAGCCCTCATTCATGTATCACTTAACAATTTTGATTTAGGATGCCTAAAGGCTCTGGTTAATTTTTTTTAAAAGAAGGAAAAGAATTCTACAGTTAATTTTCAGCAGGCAAAATCATTAAATATATTTATGATCTTAAACTTAGTTAAATTACAATTAGGAAATATTAACATAAGAATCATAATTTGTTTCATTCTTCACAGAATCATAGAATCATAGAACTGCCAAAGGGCCTTTAGAGATTATCATGCACTACCCTCTCACTTTACAGATGAGTAAACTGAGATCCAGAGATGTACTTGTCTAAATAGTATTATTAAGAGCATGGAGCTTTGTGAACTTTGGCATTAAAATGTAATTTACTCAAAGAATCATACAGGCCTCTTTACTGTCCTAAGTGTTTAAAGTCAGGTTATTTTATACTTCTCAGATAAATCATTTGGCTAGCTGCAAGTATTCTATTTCTAGTACATCTAAAAATCACACAATCATATAGTGACAGAGTATTAAAATTCAAAGGCACCTGAGAGATTAGTTTACATTTGACAAGGAATTTCAAAGTTTAAGAACTGTTGCCATAAAATGAATTCACAAAACAGATTGCGTGCATTGAGTGAAGCGGCTAGTGATGTTTGTGCATTTTTAATAACCATGTCCTTTCCATTTTTCCCATAGAAAAGTACTTCATTCCAATACAACTTTTACCAAGATCTAATTCCTATTTTCAAATTAAAGTCATAAAGATCAGGTTCTGTCACTAAAGTATTACTACGCGATTTCACAAAGTCAAGCAGGGGAGTACTCATTGGCAAAGGCTACTGTGGAGGAGTTCTAGCAAATCCTATCCAGGAAGAGGGAACCAAAGGGAAGGAGGACACAGTAAATACTCTTGTGTCTTTCCAATGATCAGTTTTAATGTAATGATGCTCATTCCCAGAGTAGAATACTTGTTATTTAGTCACAGTTACATAGGAGAGCCTTTACTAAGGCAGAGAAGGGTAACAATACAGGTGGAGGAAATACTGATAACATTTGAAGTTCTTAAGGTCAAAAGAGGGGATGAGAGAGAGAGAGAGAGAGAGAGAGAGAGAGAGAGAGAGAGAGAGAGAAGAGAACAAATTAGGGCAACTCCTATTTTAGCCTCCTATATAGAGGTCAAGAAGGAGTCAGAGACAGAGGAAATAAAGCAGTGGTTACAGAGGGAGGATAAGAACCACGGAGTATGGTATGTCGGAAGCCAAGAGAGGAGAGAATACCTTAGGAAAAAAAAGGATGCTCAACAGAGAAATCAAGGATGAAAACTAGAAATAGGTAGTTGGATTTGATGATCAGGAGGTTATTAGAGAGAATAGTTTCAGTGGAGCAGCAGTGGGAGTAATCCAACGACAAGTAGCTCAGGAGAAAATGAATATTGACAAAAAGGAGGCACTGGGAATAAATCACTTTTATTTTTAACTAATTTCTTTATTTTCAGAGTTTTTGACGTTCACTTCCATAAGCTTTTGAGTTTTCGGTTTTCTCCCCTTCCCCAAGACAGCATGCAATCAATCATCTAATATAGGCTCTACATAAACATTCATATTAAACATGTTTTCTTTTTTTAAAAAGAAGGAAAAGGTTTCTACATTTAATTTTCTGCAGGCAAAATCATTAAATATATTTATGATCTTAAACTTATTTAAATTTTAATTATGAAATACATATATATATATAATCTTCCCATTAGTCATGTTATAAAGAAGTATTAGAACCAATATGAGGGAACACAAGAAAGAAGAAGCAAGAACAAAAGAAAAAAAGAGATCCAATAGGCTGCTTGAATCTGCATTCAGACTCCATAGTTCTTTCTTAGGATGTGGATAGTATTTTCCATCATGAGTCTTTTGGAGCTGTCTTAGATCCTTGCATTACTGAGAAGAGCAAAGTATATGAAAGTTTAGAAGAGGTAATGTTTGAAAATAGAATTATGTTGACAAAGAAGAGAGAGATGATAGAAATTAGATGGACTAGTTTAGAGTCATAGAAAGAGTTCTTTTGAGGATTGGTAAGTGATGAGTATATTGTAAGCATGTGGGAAAGTGAGGGAAAGACAATTCATGAGTGAGAAAAAATAAGTGCTAAAGCATGGTTCTGCAGGAGATGTGAAGTGGCATCAAGGAAACAGAGGGATTAATTTGAGCCGTAATGGAGATACATCTTCTTCCCTGGTCAAAAGGAAGGAGAACAGAAGGTCAATAAAAACAAATAAATAAAAACAAAGATTTGTGGATTGGATTTAGGGAACTTGAGGAAGTTCTCCATCACTGGATATTTTTTCATCTGGACAACCATATGTCATCCAACTGATGTTGTAGAAAAGATAAATATTACAGATAGTGCAGATACACACATGCATATACACATGTGTCTATATTTATACACATACATGTATTTGTATTTGTATTTACATATGCCTATGTCAACCAGCTGGTGGTGTAGCAGGGTAGATATTGAAGACAGAGGGACTCTGTGTGCATGTATACATGCACATACATGTACACATGTGAGTATATGTGTGCATTAAGAGTTCAGTCTTCAGATCCAATGAGTAGGCTGACCAACATGCATCCCCTACCTCATAGAAGACTATAATCTGAGTGAGAAAACTAAGCTCTATCTCAAACACTGTTTTGTAGATTCAGAGCTGCTAGATAGAGATTCACTGCTTGTGAGGTAGCTTTCGTGGTGTTAATATTCATTTGGGTTAATTCTGAGACATGAAACTTTTTTTTTTTCATTCAGATAAGTGCAGGAAACCATGCCCTGTGGTATATGTTCAAGTTTCTGAGAATTTAAAAAACAGACATTTTGAAAATTATTATATAAATAAACAAATAAAAAGGTTCTAAAAACAGTGGGGGTTATAGGAGACATTAATAACTAACCAGAGAGATGAGTAAGAAGGCTATAAAGCTTCATCAAAAATACCCCGCAGCAGTTTCTGTGTCTCCAGCCAGGCAGATCATCTACCATAAAAGTGTCGTTCTGCTACCCTGAGTTATTCCTATGAAGTCAGGCATAAATTGTGGTATAAGCAAATGAATTAACAAGGCATTAATGGAAGGCACAGAAGTAAGACTGACCCAGAATAAAGAGCCCTAGTGGTATAAGGTACAGGGGACAAGGGAGATTAGTAATGGGAGTATGTAATATCCTAGAACAAGGAGAGGGAATCTAGGAATTTTTATTTCTATTATTAGGTATCATTAGTTATATAGTCATAGTATCTTCATATATATATATAAATCAAATTCATAAGTATAACATCTATAGTATTATTTTATCTCTATTATTACATTCTCTCTATTATCACATCTTTCCTGTGAGATAGGGCAGAAAAATAAATTCTACTCCTTTTATTTTATAGGCTGTAGATCCTGAAGTGCAGTGAAGCAAGATAACTTGTTTTTAGCTGTTCCAGACCTGTGCACCCTGAGCAAGATAATATAACTAGGATGTGTCAGAGGCAAGACTTACACTCTAAGAGAAGACAGACATGCAGATATGGGATGCACAAAACCCTGTTAGGTTGGAAGACCCTATTAGCTAGAGAAATAAACCTTGGGGAGGCTAAGTGGCACAGTGAGTAAAGCGCCAGCCCCGGAGTCAGGAGGACCCGGATTTGGTTCCAGCCTCAGACACTTAACCCCTCCCCCCCGTGTGACCTTGGGCAAGTCACTTAACCCCAACTGCTCCACCTTCCCCCCTCCAAAAAGCAAAAAAAAAAAAGAGAGAGAGAGAGAAATAAACCTTTCACTTCGGAGTTGTCTGTTAAACTTCTTAACTGTTTCCCTTCAATTTCAAAAGGTTTCCCTGGAAGAAAAGGGGGTGACCAATTTATGTTGGTTACTCAAGGATAAGAAAATCCTGAAGTGCCTATTGATAGGGGATGTTATGTCATCTCCCATCTTTTAACAACTCATTACTATCTATTTGAGGCACTGAGTGAAGGAACAGAAAGGGAAATGAAGACTGCCCTGTGAGTAGCCTGCTTTGTGTAACTCAGACCATGCTGGCTCATGTTTTAGAAAGACTCCCAGTGAACAGCAGCGAATGAAAATAATAATGCAGCACGGCTGGGAGTCTACACTTAGAGCATGCACCATGAAGTGAAAATTGTACAGATGGGCATGACCATGACCCTCTTTTAAAGAACAGATTATCCTGTATAATGAAAAGATTATCCACATATGAATGCATATGAATCTATATGAATTTCTAACTACTCTACTTTTTTTATTTGCTGAAGAAAGGTTAGGTCATGTTCAAAGAAGGCAGTGAGCCTAAATGACGTTTATAACACTTAAGATAGTTAAGAGGACCTTGATTTAAGAAATGGACAGGGCTTTAGCGGTAATCTGCAAACCATGCTGCCTGCATTCCACCCTCCTTCTCCTCCCACCAAAAGTCAGACTCCCACTCTGAAGACCTAGAAGTACTAGAGCTCTTCCGGGTCATCTTTAAACCACACCACCCACATTGTGACCTCTGCCCCTCCCTCTCATTTGGTCTTGGATTCCTATCCCTGATATTTGGAGACTGATTTGTGAGCTTCTACCTTTTCTGACTCAGTCTTGTGTCTATCATGCCATATTATTATCTTCCTCATCCTCATCATCACATTACTATAGAGAGCATTTTTATACCATGTTAAGATCTACAAAGTGCTTTACAAATGTTATCTCATATTATCCTCACAACAACTCTGGGGAGGTGCTATCATTATCCCCATATTACAAATGAGGAAACTGAGGCAGACTGGTTAAGTGACTTGCTCAGGTACACGTGGAAGTGTACAAGGCCCGATAAGAGCTCAGGTGTTCCTGATTTCAAGCCCATCACTCCATCCATTGTGTAATTTCTGCACCTTGCCTTCTTACTCATATAGGTCCTGTCTCTGGTTGACGTAAATGTGTTACCTTTTAGAATAAAAAAAATAAAAATTAAGATATTATTAGAATAAAACCTCTTTGAGGGCCAGAACTGTCTTCATAATGTTTGTATCCCTAGAGTTTAGCACAGTGCTTGGTACATAACAAGTGATTAATAGATGGTATTTCATTCATTCAAGCCCCAAACCTTCATTTGACAGATGAAGAAACTGGAGTCCATAAGATATAATGACTTGCCCTTGGTCACACAGAGAGCATCTGAGGTAGGGATTGGATTCAGGTCCTCTGACTTCAAATCTACTCTGAAGTCATTAGCACTGGTTTTGGTAAACAAGAATGAGTGTCCCTTTTGGTTTCACAGTATTTGTCATTAAGGCATTCAAAACATTAATTTACAAATATATTTATAGCATTCTCTGATTATTATTTTCTTATGGAGGAGAAAAGAAGGTCACAGAAAGACTGAGGAACCTGCCCAAAGTCACACTACAGAAATCAGAGTCCTCTTTCCTTGTTTCATATTTAGGAAGGTGCTTCTCTTGATTAATTCCCAATTCCCAGACTCTGTTAGCAACATAGTGGAATAGTGGGTGAAGCAGTGGACTGAGTCAAGTGGGAATCCTTTCCAATCTTGCCTCAGACACTTACAAACCATGTAATCTTGGATGAGTCTCTTAACCTTTTTGAGTTTCTGTCTCTTCATCTATTTACATATACATATATAAATGTACATATGTGTGTATATATGCATATACATATATGTACACATATACATAGATATATACACATCCATATATACATGCAGAGAGAGAGCATCCATAGAACTAAAGAACAGAGGGGACTAGGGGAAGGTATCCTCATATGACTATACCAGGCCCGAAGGAAAGGATAATGGCATGCAGCTGAAGCTAGTGCTATTCACCAAGAAAAATTTTGGAGCTTCAACTGAGGCATGTAATATACACACACATATGTATGTATATACTCATGTACATCTATAGTATGTATGTATGCATTATATAAATGTATTATGAAGTACTTTGAAAGCCTTAGAGTACTCTTTATTGTTAGATGTTATTTTTTATTGATAGCCCCCACCTCCCAAGATTTTTGTGAGGATCGAATTATGTAAAGCACCTTAAAAACACAAGGTCTTTTGATGCACGACTAAACATTTTCTCCAGTGCTCATGACCTTTTCCAACACTTCTTAATTTCAATGTCTTCCCTTTGTAAATTATATCCTTATGCATATATGTGTGTGTGTACATTGATGTGTGTATGCATATATGTAAACACAAATTATACACACATACATCCATATGCATGGTTTGATATATGGTTTGTAGATATTTGTTGGTTTGTTGAGCAAACTCCTCCATTAAGCTGTGAGTTCCTTGAGGGTAAGGACTGTCTTTCGCCTCTCTCAGGATTCCTAGAGTTTATCAAAGTAAGGACTTAATGACTGGGTGAGTGACTGCCCTCTCAAAAATCCCCCACATAATAAAACTAATGGAAGTGAATGTTGAAAACTAAAAAAGAATAATTTAATTTAAAAAATTTAAAACTCTTGCACTTAAGAAAAATGCACAAGAAGTAAAGTAATTGCAACTATCTCCACAGGCTAAGACACTAAAAACCCTAACAAGGAAGGCAGAACAATTGGAACCACAGGGTTGTACTTGGGGGTTCACTCAATAGTTCCCCTCTGGGTGCTTCAGGTTCAGCCAGCACACCCTGTTCCTGCTCTCACTCTTCCATTCTACAGCAAGTAAATAGAACTCAAGTCAGTCCCTCTCCTCTTTCTACCCTTCCTTTTTTTCTCCTCTCCTTGGTGAAGAGGAGGCTAGCTATAGGAAAGGAAAATTGTTTTCTGCCTAGGGTGGTGTGCACTGTACTGTAGCAGCGCTTAACCAGGTAGCTAAAGAACAGGGGAAACTCAGGCAATGTATAACATGTGGCTACACCAGGCCTGAAGCAAAGGAGAATGGCTTGAAGATAAAGCTAATTCTGTCCACCCAGAAGTTTCTTGGAGAATCAACTCAAGTAAGAAAGAAAAGTGAATTTCCCAGCATGGGAGGAAGCTAATAGACAATTCTGAGGGAATATGCCATCAGCAGGAAAATGGCCAGAAAATGATAAAAAAAGAAGAGCAATTTTTGAATTCCCCTGGATCAAGAGAGACAGAAAAATGACTCATGAAAGCACAATTTAGATCCTGTGCAAGTGAAATAATTGGCATACTGAGCTTAGCAATCACATCTTTAAGTTCTTTCAGGTCTCTGGGACGTTGACTTAGACCTACAAACTTGAACTCAACAAGGGTGAGTGTTCAGTTCACTCTGCCAAGTTCTAGATCATCTTATAACCTTTCCTGAGTTCTCTTTTATAGAATGAAGGATATAGGGAGCTAATTTGCCATCCATATTTATATTGTCTGATTAAATTTTCTCATCACTGGCTTATTATTGCTGTATAAGGGGTTGACTGGGACCCTAAACACACCCTAGGCAATTGCCCATCCTACAGACTTACCTCATCTTTCTAACACATGTTAGGGCCCCAGACTACCAGGCACACCTTCATGCTCTCCCCCTCATACACAAATCATGTCTTCCCTAAATAATGCAATCCACATCCACAAACTAAAGGAGTCTTTAAGTTTATAGTGTGGTCCTTCCCACATACACGATGTGTTGTTATTCATGTTTCTGATCTTGCTTTCTTCCATTGTTATTCTGCCCAGATGTATGTACCACTATTTTCCACACAAATTGCTGAACTCTTCTCCCAGAGCTACTGTTCTCTAGAAACACAATTTATTCTTCATAGATTCTTTTTTTTTACCACCATGCCCTCTAAGAAAAGGAAGCATCTATCCTGACATCAAGTTTATGTATAAGCAAAAGCCCTATGAGTATTAGCAACATTTCCTCACCTCTTCCAAGGCCAACTAACTTGCCTTTTTTTTTCTTTTAGCTTTTTTTTTTGGGGGGGGGCGTTAAACTGTACATTTTAATTTATTTTTTTATTTTCCCCTAATTACTTATAAAAGAAATTTTAACATTATTTTAAAAATAATTTTTGAGTTCCAAATTGTCCCTTCCCTCACTCCTTCCCACCCCACCTCACCCCCTTTGAAAAAGTAAGCAATCTGATATGTTACACATGTGTAGTCATACAAAACCTATTTCCATGTTAGTAATGTTGTAAAAGAAAACACATATTAAAAAAAACAAGAAAAATAAGAAAAGTAAAGGAAAAGTATGCTTTGATCTATATTCAGATTCCATCAGATCTTTCTCTGGAGATGGGTAGCATTTTTCATTGTAACCTTTCAGAATTGTCTTGCACCATTGTATTGCTGAGAATAGTTGTCATTCATGGTAGATCATCACACAGTACTTTGAAAATATTCTATTAGTTGTCAATTTCATTTTGCATCAGTTCACATAAGTCTTTTCAGGTTTTCTGAGACAAAGAACCAGATGGGACTGAAAAAAGACTGAAAAATAGCACAGTCGTTGGTACTTAGTGTAACACCAAGCACAAGCAAATTCCAGGTTCAGATTATGAGCATAGCAAATTCCATTTATTCAGTGACAGATTAAGGTAAAACATTCACAGCAAATCAAAATCAAAATACAGGGTAACTCAGTCATTTAGTAAATTCTCAATTCAATCACAAAGTACTAAGGTCCAAGTACTCCACCCCTGAGAAGTACATTCATTTAGTCAATCACAAAGTTTTCTCTCTATTTAACTGGAGATTAGCTTCCAATCATAAACAAAGCATATTCATTTGATCAATCACAATGTATAAAAGTCAAAAGTTTTTCACCCCTGGATCACAACTGAATTATAGTACTATCCATCACCACCAAGCACATTCTCAAAGGGACAATGGAGAGCACAGAGGCCATCTACCCCTAAGCCACAACAAGGTTATGATATTATCACAGCATTCAATACCCAAGGAGAGGTCTTCTCTTCATCTTGACCCAAAGCAAGTTCTCAGCAGTCACTGTTCCTAAGAATACAAAAGTGTCCTCATCAATTCACTCTCTGCCTGCAAAACAGTCTCAGGACCCCTGAAAACATCAGCAAGATGCTCCTTCAGGATTACTGTAAACATACAAGAAAATCCTCCTTCAGTGCTTCTGAACCAACATCAAGGTTCCAGGACCTCTGCAACAACAGTACTGTCCTTTACCAGCAGATGATTCTGGCAAAGTAACATCAAAACAGATAGAAAAGGGGCAGCTAGGTGGTGAACCGAGCACTGGCCTAGAGCTGGGAGGACCTTAGTTCATATCTGGCCTCAGATACTTAACACAAAAACTAGCCATGTGACCTTGGCAAGTCACTTAACCACAATTACCCTGCAAAATAGGCAAAAAAAAGATAGAAAAAAAATAACAGCACCAGGGCAGGCCCAGAAGGCATGGCCAGCAGACACAGAGGCAGACCCTGAAGGTGCAGATGCAGAGGGAGGCCCGGATAAACTCATATAATATGACCATTTCCCTCATTTGTTCTGGTACAAGGAGGAAATAAAAACTGGTTAAGCATAGGACTCTATGGAGAAGAAATGCAAAAAGTATCATTTTAGAGAGAAAGAGGGGAGGGAGAAGAGCTTCGCATGAGATTTGTTCCTGTCACTCTTGGTGCGAAGAAGAAATAACATACTTCATTAAGTATAAAAATATCCTACAGGCAGTAGGAGGGAGAAAGGGCTATGAAGGGGGGGGGGGAAGTTAGTAGGGAGGGAAGAAGTAAGGGGAAAGGGGAGGAAAAGGGAGGGGGGTTGATAAGGGAATACTGAGGGAGGCGGTGGACAAAAGTAAAACTATTAAGGGGGAGAAAGGAGAAGGGTGGAAATATGAACATTAACAGGGGTGGTAATAGGATGGAGGGAAAGAAACAGATAACAATCATAACTGTAAATGTGAATGGAATGAACTCTCCCATAAAATGGAGACAGATAGCAGAATGCATTAGAAATCATAATCCTACAATATGCTGTTTACAAGAAACACATCTGAAACAGAGGGATACACACAGGGTAAAGGTAAAAGGCTGGAGTAAAATATATCATGCCTCAGCTAAAGTAAAAAAAGCAGGGGTAGCAATCCTTATCTCAGATAAAACAAAAGCAAAAATCGATGTAATTGAAAGAGTTAAGGAAGGAAATTATATCCTTTAAAAGGGAAACATCGAGAATGAAGCAATATCATTACTTAACATATATGCACCAAGTGGTATTGCATCCATATTCCTAGAGGAGAAGGTAAAGGAATTAGAGGAAGAAATAGATAACAAAACTATACTAATGGGAGACCTTAATCTCCCCCTCTCTGAAATTGATAAATCTAACCTCAAAATAAACAAGAAAGAAGTTAAGGAGGTGAACAGGATTTTAGAGAGGAGAGATATGATAGATCTCTGGAGAAAACTGAATGGGTATGAAAAGGAATATACTATCTCCTCAGTGGTCATGGCACATACTCAAAAATTGACCACGTTCTAGGGCATAAAAACCTCACAATTCTATGCAGTAAGGCAGAAATATTAAATGCATCCATCTCAGATCATGATGTAATAAAAATTATATTCAATAAAGGGCCATGGAAATACAAATTAAAAGCTAATGGGAAATTAAACAATTTAATCCTAAAGAATGAGTGGGTCAAACAAGAAATTATAAAAACAATCAGTAATTTCATTCAAGAGAATGATAATAATGAGACAACATACCAAAATTTGTGGGATGCATTAAAATTAGTTCTTAGGGGAAGTTTTATATCCCTGAGTGCATACATGACTAAATTAGAGAAAAGGGAGGTCAAGGAATTGGGCATGCAATTAAAAAACCTAGAAAAAGAACAAATTCAAAATCCCCAATTAAATACTAAATTAGAAATATTGAAAACCAAAGGAAATACTGATAAAATTGAAATTAAGAAAACTTTTGAATTAATAAGTAAAACTAAGAGCAGGTATTATGAAAAACAATGACAAAATTGATAGAACTTAGTCAATATGATAAAAAAAGAAAGAAGAAAACCAAATTATGAGTATCAAAATGAAAAGGGTGAATCTACATCCAATGAAGAGGAAATCAAAACAATAATTAGGAATTATTTTTCCCAACTGCATGTACATAAATTTGACAATCTTAGGGAAATGGAGGAATATTTAGAAAAATACAAGTTGCCCAGATTAACTGAATAGAAAGTAAATTACTAAAATAACCCCATCTCAGAAAAAGAAATTGAACAAGCCATCAGTCAACTCCCTAGGAAAAAAATCTCCAGGGCCAGATGGATTTACTAGTGAATTCTATCAAACATTTAAAGAACAATTGATTCCAATACTCTACAAACTATTTGGGAAAATTAGTGAATAAGGAGTCCTACCAAATTCTTTTTATGACACAAATATGGTACTAATACCTAAATCAGGAAGACATAAAACATAGAAAGAAAATTATAGACCAATCTCCCTCATAAATATAGATGCAAAAATCCTAAATAAAATACTAGCAAAAAGACTACAGCAACTTATCTCAAGAATAATATATTTTGATCAGGTATGATTGATTCCAGGAATGAGAGGATGGTTTATAATTAGGAAAACCATCAGTATAATTGATCATATCAACAATAAAACTAACAGAAACCACATGATCATCTCAATAGATGCAGAAAAGGCTTTTGACAAAACACAACATCCATTCCTATTAAAAACATTAAAAAGTATAGGAATAAATGGAGCCGTCCTTAAAACAATAGGTAGCATCTATTTAAAGCCATCAGCAAGTATTATTTGTAATGGGGAGAAGCTAGAAGCATTTCCCATAAGATCAGGAGTGAAACAATGGTGTCCACTCTCACCCCTCTTATTCAATCTGGTACCAAAAATGTTATCAGTAGCAATTAGAGAAGAAAAAGAAATCAAAGGAATCAAATTAGGCAAAGAAGAGACCAAGCTATCACCCTTTGCAGATGATATGATGATATACTTAGAGAATCCTAGAGAATCAACTAAAAAACTACTTGAGACAATAAATAAATTTGGCAAAGTTGCAGGATATAAAATAAACTGACATAAATCCTCGTCATTCCTATATATTTCCAATGAAATACAACAGCAGGAGTTAGAAAGAGAAATCCCATTTAAAGTTACTGTAGACATTATAAAATATGGGAATCTACCTGCCAAAACAAACCCAGAACTTATATGACCACAACTACAAAACACTTTTCACACAAATAAAGTCAGATCTAACTAATTGGAAAAATATCAATTGCTCATGGCTGGGTCGAGCTAATATAATAAAAATGACATTTTACCTAAATTAAATTATATATTTAGTGCCATTCCATTTAATTTACCAAAAAACTACTTTACAAAGCCAGAAAAAAATAGTAACAAAATTCATTTGTAAGAATAAATGGTCCAAAATATCAAGGGAATTAATAAAAAGAAATGCTAGGGAAGGTGGATTAGCTATACCAGATTTCAATCTGTATTATAAAGCAGAAGTCATCAAAACTACTTGCTACTGGCTGAGAAATAGAGGAGTGGATCAGTGGAATAGATTAGGCACACAAGATTCAGAAGTCAATGACTATAGTAATCTATTGTTTGATAAACCCCAAGACCCTGGTTTTGGGGATAAGAACTCACTGTTTGACAAAAACTGCTGGGAAAACTAGAATATAGTATGGCAGAAACTGGACATAGACCATTATCTAACACCATATACCAAAATCAAGTCTAAATGGGTGCACGATCTAGGTATAAAGGCTGATAAGCAGTCTTGTAAAAGAAGGAATAGTTTACCTGTCAGACTTGTGGAGAGGGAAATACTTTTTGACTAAACAAGATTTAGAGAACATTATAAAATGTAAAATGGATAATTTCGACTACATGAAATTGAAAAGCTTCTGTACAAACAAAGCCAATGTAACCAAGATTAAGAGGGAGGTGGGGAATTGGGAAAGAATCTTTAAAACCTATGTCTCTGACAAAGGACTCATTTCTAAAATATACAGAGAATTGAGTCAAATTTATAAGAATACAAGTCACTCCCCAATTGATAAATGGTCAAAGGATGTGAACAGGCAGTTTTCAGAGAAAGAAATTAAAGATATCTGTAAGCACATGAAGAAATACTCTAAATCACTATTGTTTGGAGAAATACAAATCAAAACAACTCTGAGGTACCACATCTCACCAGTCAGATTGGCGAAGAAGACAAAACAGGAAAAGGACAAATGCTGTAGAGGATGTGGGCAAATTGGAAAACTGATGCATTGCTGGTGGAGTTGTGAACTGATCCAGCCTTTCTGGAGAGCAATCTGGAATTATGCCCAAAGGGCTATAAATACTTTCATACCCTTTGACCCAATAATACCAATCCTAAGGTTATATCCTAAAGAGATCACAGAAGTGGGAGGAAGACCCATATGTACAAAAATGTTTATAGCAGCTCTTTTTGTGGTGGCAAAGAATTGGAAATTAAACGGGGGTCCATCAATTGGGGAATGGCTGAACAAATTGTGGAGACGCTTATACGAACTGATGCTGAGTGAGAACAGTAGAACTAGGAGAAATTTGTACACAATTACAGACACAATGTATGTGTGATGACCAGCTTTGATAGACTGGACTCTTCTCAGCAATGTAGTGATGTAAGTCAATCCCAAAAGACTCATGATGGAGAGAAATATGTGCATCCAGAGAAAGAACTAGAAAGAACTGAGTTTATATCCAGGTGGAAGCAAAATAACTGATATTTTTCCTTCTCTTGTTTGCTTTTATGTCCTCTTTACCATTTCTCATTCCATCTGATACAATCTGTCTTTATAACCTGACTAATGTATAATGTGAAAGTATTTACAGATACTATACTTGATTATATGTCGCCATGTGGGGGGGGAGGGGGACAAATTGTGAAACTCAAGGAATTGTGGAATTGAATCCTGTAAACTAAAAGGAAACAAACAAATTAATTTAAAAAATAAATTAAAAAATGAAAAAAAATGCCAGCACCACAGTCATGCCTCCTCAGTTCTTGGCAGCTCCGAGTGACAATTCTCAAAAGTCCTGGGCAGCTCCAACTGCCCCTTAGCAATCTGGGTGGCTTCAACTGGCAGTTTTCTCTCTCTCTCTGCAACTCTGGACT
>NW_027185809.1:10667923-10700576 GCF_028583685.1 Petaurus breviceps papuanus
CTCTCTCTCTCTCTCTCTCTCTCTCTCTCTCTGCCTCCACAATGCTGTTACCAAAAGTTTTTCTGGCCTCTCTCTGCTTAGGCCTCTCTCTAAACCCATGGTACCAGCTCCTCCCAGTTCAGCCCTGTTTCTTCACCTCAACAAGTCCATCCCACAAGTGGGATTCACAAGCTCTGGGTTTTAACATTTAACCCGAAAACCAAGCCAATACAAGGGAATTTTTAAATTCTATTACCATTACACATAGTAAGCTCTATATAAATGTTATCTATTATTATTGTTGATGTTATTCATGATCCTAGCACTCCATGTCCAGGGTTCAACTGTGCTGAGTGTATTACACAGAAAAAATGTAACAGCTATTCCCTTTAAGGGGCTTACGTTCTCCTAGAATGTATTTATTACCATTATCAATATTAGTATTGCTAATCCCCTACCAAAATATGAGCCCTTTGACAGTTGAGATTATGCCTGGTTCACTTTTCTAATCCCTCAGTAGTACATAGTGGACATTCAGATATTTGCTGCATTTCATTTCATACCAGTGCAAAATCCTGTCAGAAGGTACAGAGCAGAGAAACAGGTAAAGGGTTAATAATGACTGCCGTCGTGCTGATGACAATACACACTCTATGAAGAAAGATGTGTTCCTGTGTTGCTGATGTGAAAATATTGTAGAGAAAAATTCAGGCATAAACTAGAGCTGCCATCCAGATGGGAATTCCCTGTCACATCTTTCCAGATGCTAGAGAAGAGAAGAAAATAAGAAAATCAGGATCCAGTTCCAGGGTCTGCCTGCTTCCTAGTCCAAATCCTTCTCTGAATTTTTCATCCACTTCATCCCAGTAATCCTGATGATCATAGCAATATAACTTAATGTTTCTTCAGCTTGAGCATTTAAGTCTCCCAAGCAGGCGAAACAATAAACAGCCTCAAGATCAGAAATAAGTTTTGTTTAATCAGGAGAAAGGGGAAGAGGACAAGGAAGAAGGGCTGGTGGGAGCTGTATCTGAAGACCCGTCACATAAACAAGGAATTGTCCAGGTTCTGCTGGACACCAGAGGGAAGAACCAGGAAAAATAAGCTGAAGTAAGAAGGAAATAGAAGTGGACTTGGGGTAGGGAAAAGCTTCCTAATTAACAAACTAGAGTTATCTGAAAACTAAACGGTCTGCTTCAGGAGGTAGAGTGTTCCCTATCACTAGAGGTCTTTAAGCAAAAACTATATTTTTCAGACATGTTGGCGGAGCCAAGGGAATTGGAATTCCCTCCCCCTACAACAATAATATCAAGATTTTTTCCTGAGTCCCTTGATCACTGAGGTGTATCTTAACTCTGGCATCCTATGATTCTGTAAATTTGTATTAGAGCAAATGAGAAACTGGGTATTCTCATGGTACCATTTTCCTTTGACTTTTGAATAGCTTTCATATACATCTTTAGGGCAATAACCCAGACTGGGTTTGCTAAAGGAAGCCACTTGTATTGACTTATCCCAGGGAAAAGGTAAAAAGAAGGTAGACATGGTCAGAGGTGAGGAATGAGACCTTGATCATAAGAGCTACAAGAACATGCTTTGCAACAACAGATAGCATTTCAACAGAGAAGTTGAAAAAGTTTTGGAAACTATTTGCTAGGGATGTCTTAAATGATAAAGATGCTTATGACTATTTGTCAAGGACCACAAAGGGCTATTCTGTGTCTAATGGAATGCTGCAGAGGGCAGATGGGACTTAGTCAGCTTCTCTGTGACCTCTAAAGTCTCCTTCTTCCAGGGAGAGCATGCTGGCTGTCTAGTCCCTTCAACCACCAACCTGACCTCGAGAAATATTCCAGTTTATCAAATCCACAAGAACATGGCTGTGTCAGTCTCACTAGGAAAATACTACATACATTCAACAGCTGGATTGAATTCCTCAGGGAAAATAAAACTGAGGGCCACTAGCTGCAGCCCCTCTCCCTAGATTGTCTCAGGGACTTTGCTATCAATGCTCCTCCAATTTTACCCTCCTCCCACATCACTCTGTACTCAATAAACTTTAGAGGCTCCCTATTACCTCCAGGAACAAATATCAGATCATCAGTTTGGATTTTCATACTTTTATAAAGCCCTTCACATCCTGACCTCTTCCTACCTCTGAAGTCTTCTTATGTCTTATTCTTCTCCAGGTATTCTGCTTTCTAGTGACACAGAACTCCTGGCTATTCCTCAAACAAAAATCTCCATCTCCAGACTCTGCATTTTCACCTGGAGTCTCTCATGTCCATAATGACCTCTCTCCTCATACCCATTTCCTGACTTCCCTGCCTACCTAAGTCCCAGCTAAAATACTAACTTCTGTAAGAAGTATGTGCCCATCTTCCATTTTCTTAGTACTTTCCCTCTCTGATTATCTCCATCTTATCCTGTGCTTAATTTGTTTACATATGATTGATTACATGTTGACCCCTCCATTAGATTGTGAGTTTCCTTGTACCATGAATTGTTTTTTTTTCCTTTCTTTAGATCTTCAGAACTTAGCACAGTACATTATGCATAATAAGCAATTAATCATTATTTGTTGATAGCTGACTGGCTATCATTTCAAAGTTCAGAGAAATTAAAACAAGTTCTTATCTAAACATGATAAAAAAAACTTTCCTTGACAAAAGTCAATCAAGAAGCACTTATTTAGCACTGACTATGTACCAAGTACTGTTTTAGATGCTACAATGTCCAAAAACAAAACTCCTGCCTTCAAGAAAATTGGGGGAGACAATAATGCATATATATATGTATATGTATATATATATATATATATATATATACATATATGCAAAACTCAAAAAATCAGACAGAAGATATCCTGAGGAAGAACCAGGGACCAGGAAAGGTCTCATGAAGAAGGGTGTCCTTGAGCTGAATTTGGAAAAGCACCAGGGATTCCAAGAGATAGAGGTTCGTAGTGTGAACATTCTAGGCAAAGGGAATAGTCAGTGAAAGGTACAAAGATGAGAGAGTGAGCATCATGCATGAGGAGCAAGAGAAAGGTCAAAATGACTAGATTGTAGAGTGCATGGAGGTGAGTAATAAATAATTAGGATTAAAAAATGAATAAGTCATAAGGTTGGAAAGATAGTATGGGGGGGGAGTTATGAAGGGCTTTAAATGACAGAGGAGTTTGTGTTGTAGCCAGGACGTAATGCAGAGTCATGGTGTTCATTGAGTGGAGGTAGGTGCCATGGCCAGGCCCTCACCTGAGGAAAATCAAGCTAGAGAAGATGTTTTGGTCTGAAGCCATGCCTCACTTATGGCAGATGTTCAGTTTTGTTGTTGTTTTTGAACTGAATTGAAATGAAGGCATCTTTCCTAATGCCTGAAACAATGTGACTTCCAGCATATATGGAAAGTGTATTAGATATGAAACCAGGGACATCCAGATTTGTATCCCACCTCTTGCACTTACTAGTTATATCCTTTAATGCTTCCAAGCCTAGTTTTCCCCATTTGCAAAATGGGGATAATGGTGCCCCATTCTCTATGAGGATCAGATAGGTTAATGTATGTAACAACATTTTAAATATTGAAGTACCCTACCATAATATACCAATCCATTATAATCATATGACTTAAGTTGGAATTGTCTCCAAGATGAAGTAGTGGGGAATGACATCGGGTGAGGGCCTCTGCTCTTTTTTTTTCCTCTTCTTGTTTTTTTTGTCCCTCCTGTTTCTGGGCATAGTCACCCTCAGTCACCCTTTTCCCCCGTCTTGAAGAAATATGTAGTTAGGCGAGATTTTGTCACCATCAGTATTCTCCCTGACCTTACTTGGCCTCTTTCTCATGCTGCTCCCTCCGTTGCTTCCTTTCTTTTTTAAGTCACCATTAATTCAGATCTGAATCATGCTTAGGTGTTCTGCCCTTCACTAATAGCAAACCATATTTTATAATCTGGTCCATACACTCCACCTAATGGTTCCCCAGAGACATTGCATCCAATCTACTGTACACAGTATTTACCTTAATTTTCTGGGTTTGTTATTTTACTATCCTGCTTCATTTCCCACCTGGTTACCGCCCACATAATCCCTACACAGACACAAACCAGCTACCTTCTTCCCCACCCCTACCCCAACATTCCAGCTTCCTTTTGTGGGTTGTCTTCCTCCCCTAAATTGTAACCAGCACATCAATCAATCAATATTTATTAAGTACCTACTATGTGCCAGGAGGCCAAAGAGGTAGTCAGGTGGTTCACTGGATAGAGCCAGGAATCAGGAAGACCACAAGTCAAATCAGACCTCAGACATTTGTTAGCTGTGTGGTCCTGGACAAGTCACTTAATCTCTCTTTATCTTAATCCACTGAAAAGGAAATAGCAAACCACTCCAGGATGCTTGGAAAGAAAACTCTAAGGCCAGTATTGGCTTACTATTGGTCCATGGGGTCATAAAGAGTCAGACATGACTGAGCAACATATGTGCCAGCTACTATGCAATGCACCGGGGATACAAAAAGATTGAAAGACAGTCCATGATCTCAAGGAGCTTTTTAAGCTTTTATGTATTTTATTTCTAGAACTTAGTGCAATGCCTGATTCATAGTAGACACTTAGTAAGTGTTTGTTGACTGACTGACTGAATGTATCTATATAATACATATTGTACCAAGTGACATAGAAGATATAAAATAGAATAAGGCATAGTCTTGCCTTCAAAATTGGTGATAATTTCAGAAGGGGTCAGTCTGGTTTGTTTTCACTCCATTGACAAAGCATTATTTTTTTTCAAATTCATTATGTAAACTTTTCTTTTTCTAAATTGAATGTTTAACCTATTTATATGTACTACCTTTCAATTCTTTGGAATAAATTACAAAAAAAAGTTACTTTAATTAGGAACTATTATTAAAGCATTGTCATTTTCAGTACTTATGATAATATTTATAGCTATTTGAAAATACTTTAAAATATATTAAGCAACTAGAACTATACTAATAAAATGATAATCCAATACCTAGTTCTTCAATAACCCCAGCAATCAGTCATCTAGCCTTTGCTTGTTTGTCCATCTAGCCTTTGGCTGTTGTCCTTTCTCAAAGAGGACCAAAATGGAATCACTATGTTGGGGTCAAGGCACAGTGTGTCCAGCTGTGGCTAATCAGACCACTATAAGCTCAGAAGACTCTACAACAGGTAGGGCACAAATAATCCATATGACTATTTGCACGTCTCACATTTCTTTTGAATTACCAAAATTCTGCTTTACTCACTGTAAAGCCAAGCATGAGCAGCTTTCAAGAGAACTGCTGCTGTGAACAGCTTTATGATTACATAGCATAATATAGTGGACTCTCTATTTATTCAGCAGTGAATTAAAGCAAAACATTCACAGAAACCAAAGTACAGCATTCACAATGAGATAACATAACAAGTTATCACTAAAGAGGCCACATAGTTTTCACCAAAGTAGCCACATGGTTTTAAGCAAAAGGAACAATCCTCCTTAAGGGACACAATGTACAATCATTCAGTAAGTCCTTAACTCAATCATCCTTAAGGAGCAGGCCTCCTTAAGGGACACAAAGTACAAAGGTCAAAGTTTTCCACCCCTCGGTCACAGTGAATCATAATCTTCTCAGTTATCATTAAGTACCCAAGAAGAGGTCTTTTCATCTTGACTTAAGGCTGGCTCTCAGCTTCCATGTTTCCTCTTCCATTGTCCCAACTCCTGATGAAATCTACCCTACTGTCACTTGCATTCAAAGGCAGGCAACTCTCAGATCCTTGTCCAGGTCCTTGCCCTATTCTTCATCCAGTTCCTTGTCCAATTCCTGTTCCATATTGAAGCTCACAGTGTCCAGTCTATGTCAAGCCCTTCACAGTTCCTGTTTCTGGGAAGACAAAGCTTAACAGAGCCACTATAATATTCATACACATTGCTGGCACCATCATCAACTCACTATTTACCCATGAAATCAACACAGACCCACAAACAAGGTCTGAGAGGTCAAATCATCAATAAAGTCCCAGGACTTCTGAAAACCCTTGTCTAAGACTTCTGTAAACAGACAACCAGAAAATCCTCTTTCAGGGCTTCCAGTAAGGTCCCAGGCCTTCTGTACAAAATATCACAAGCAAAAATCAACACAGACAAAATAGACAAACATAGAGTGGCAGGATACCACAAGTTTTTTCCTTCTCAACTCTGCCACCACAAGAGTTCTCTTCTCAGTTCTGCTCTCTCCGTGCTTGGGCTTTTCTTTACATATGATCATTAGCTCCTCTCCATCCTGTTGCATGAGCAACAAGGGTTCACAAGTGCTAGGATTCACAAGTTGTGGGGTTCACAAGTTCTATTTCTTAACATAGACTTGATGTAATCATGGGCAAGGCTTAAAAGAAACTTGAACTGAAACAAGGTGCTAAAAAATTAAATAGCTGAAACAAGGTATTAAGTACTTCTTTGCTTACCATTGCACTCACAGAGCATAGAGCTTTCTGTGATGTGGACATGCCATGCCTGGTGATCCTGTGCCAATGTCTCCCTTATCTCACAATCAATTCCAAAGTTCTTCAGAGAGACCATGACAGTGTCCTCATATTGCTTCTGCCCACCATGTGAGCACTCGCCTTGTGTGAGTTCTCTACAAAATATTCTTTTAGGTAGCATACATTTGTACAAAATGGCCAGTCAGAATTGCCCCCTCTGCAGTGGAGTTCGGATGCTTGGCAGTTCAGCTCAAGAAAGGACCTCAGTGTATGGCACCTTATCTTGCCAGGTGATCTTCAGAATCTTCCTAAGACAATTCAAATGGAAATGATTCAGTTTCTTGCCATGGCACTTAAAGACTATGACTGACAGGGAAGCTTCTCCCTCCCAATTCAACTCATTTCACTTTTGGACAGTGCTATTAAGAAGTTTTTGCTTGCACCTAACCTGAATCAGCCTCTGTGCAACTGACTGTTTCTTGTCCTGTCTTCTAGCAGACTAACAAAATAGGTCCATTCTCTCTCCAACATGACAATATTCTTAAACCTTTCTTCAAACTAAATTTACATTCTCAATATCTTCCTTTGATCCTTTTGTAAGCAAGTTATTCGTGCTCCTAATTACACATGTATACCCTATGTTGAATTTCTTGTCTTCCCAGTGTGGGGTGGGTGAGGAAGGAAGAAGGGAGAGAATCTGGAACTCAAAGTATTAAAAACAAATGCTAAAAATATCTTTTTACATGCAACTGGAAAATAAGATATACAGGCAATGGAGTATAGAAATCCATCTGGCCCTACAAGAAAGTAAAAGGGAAAGAGGTAAGGGAAGGGATGGGAGGGAAAATATATGAGAGGGCAGACTGGAGAAAGGAGTAATTAAGTATGCTTGCCATCTTGGAGTGGGACAGGGGAGAGATAGGGAGAAAATTTCGAACGGAAATGAATGTTGAAAACTAAAAATAAATAAATAATTTCTGGGAAAAAATAAGATATTCATGCTCCTAATCATCTCAGTTACTGTTCTCTGGACAGTCCTCAGTTTGCCATCACCCATCCTAAAATATGGGATCTAAACTGAACACAGTAATTCAGATACATTTTTATCAGAGTAGAGTGTCATAGGACTATTATCACCTACATTATAAACTCAATATCTCTCTTAAAGAAATAATGCTTAATCAGCTTTGACTGCCATATTATGAAAAATTGTTTCTTAAAGAGCTTGGAGCCAATAAAAACTACCCCAAGGGAATTCATAAATTAGAAACTTCCCTCTACTAATGTAATTAGAATTGTCTCACACTTATAGTTCTAAAGAGTTAACTTGGATACTCAGAGACTAAGTGATTTTCTGGAGCTCTACATCCAATATGCTTTGGAGGCAGGGTTTTCACCCTGCTCTTCCTGGAAACAAGGCTGAATATGGATCTATCTTTGTGTTATAGCATCATATCTAGATCTGAAAAGGACATAGTAGGTCATCTAACCCACCAGGCCCCACCACATCCTCATTTTGTAAAGGACAGTAAGGTCCAGAGAGAAGTGACTTCCTCATAGTCAATTTTCTCTGATTCCAAATCCCATGTTCTTTTCATGATATCGTATGCCTCCTATTGCCATTATGTCTTTCATACATGGAGCTCCTCACTACAGGTTTTAGAAAAAAATCCTAAGACTTATTTTCTCACTCTTTCTTCCACACCCCACCACCACCCATGGAGACAATTTCATCTGTTTGTATCTGTAGAAATAGAAGCTAAGAACATTAAGATAATTATTTTAAAAAATACTCATGGTTTATGGAAAGAACGTTTAATCTGGAAGTAAAATGGTCAACAGTGAGCACTGATAGGGGGGTACGGTCCAAGTCCAAAATAAGAATTTGAAAATCCTCATACCCCCTTGTTTTAAGATCATAGGGGTCAATATTTTCTAGACTCTGGAAGTCATATTTTCCTAACTCATCACCAAGAGACTCTTAGGGACTAGACACTTTGTCCCCCCCAAAAAATAACACACTAATGAGAAAAGGGGGGTTAAGAAGACAATGAGAAATAGGAAGAGGAGGAGGAGAGGGAGGTAGCAGCAGCTCCTTTAGACATTCTGCAGCTAGAAGAGGAACTCTCTGTCCCCAGCTGCCAACAGTATATGCCGGAAACTTTGGTATGGTCTTAGCAGCATTCATTGGGTTACCATTATACTAAGGACTAATAGACAAAAACAAAGGGAAATACATGTTCACTGATTTCCATTCCATCTCAAAGTGATCAGTTCTCTTTTTCTGGTTAAGTTCAGACTGACCCTGTATTTTTGAATCCAGGCATACAATTACTGATTGCTTAAGAGATTCTGTCCAGCTGACATATAAATCTTTTCATTAGTACTCACTTTTGATCTTCATTAACAAAACATGTCAAAATTAAGCTAGCATGTGATTGTAAGAGTTAAATTTTAAAAAGCAATTTTATTATTGTTGAAAATGTCATCTATCATTATTCATTGATGTTTAGATTTCATCCACTTTTCTGTACCATCAAAGTAATAGAACAAGCAATGGGCAACAATTCCTTCAGTTTAATCTGACATTTTCATGCAGTGGTGGTAGTAATTATGATAACCCACATTTCTATAGCACTTTAAGACTTGCAATATTATAGTTTATTTCGGTTGGTTCTCACTATATATTTGTGAAACAAATGTTATTAACCACATTTTACAGATAAGGAAACTGAGTCTCAGAAAGAAGACATTCAGTTGTTCTAACTACAGGGCTTGTTGATCTAATGGGCAAAGAATATTGAAGCTCCATGTACCCTGCCTGCCTCATCACCACTCTAGATCTTGATATTGGTATTAGGTCCAGTTCTGAGAGATAAAAAAAAAAGTTGCCCACGCTATGAACAGCCAAACATACCCAGAACTCTGCTGACTAATCCTGAGCAGGGAAAAGAGTCAAAGCTGAGCTGGGAACTGTGTAATTTATACTTAAGTGGATAACGGGAGCAAGGATCCTTTCCAAATACAGCAATTTAAGATATTGAGACCAGAGGCATATTTGAATATGCCAATTAACTGAGTAGGGAAGTTAAGAATGAACACAATTTGAATTTCTTTGGAGATAGCAGGTCATTTCAGCTATTCTGTCGAGTCTTTTAATCAAGCAGTCAATACGCATTTATTAAGCCCCTACAAAATGCCAAGCATTGTGTTAAGTATATTGATATAAATATGAGTAAAAAAGACAGAACCTTCCCTGAAGGAGCCTACAATCTAATGAGGGAAGCTAGTAGGGAGAGGGAAGTTACCAAGAATGGTAATGAAGGTAATGAAGGCAAAGGAAGTCCAAAAGCAGTGCATCTGGTGGGAAACAGGGAAAAGACTCAACAGAACCCCTTCCTAAATGGAAATTTTGAGTTACTGGCTCTGCCCTCCAGCCAGAGGGTCTAATCAGAGGGGCAGACACCACTGATGAGATGGGAAGTCTCAGCTATATATACCCTATATAGACACTTTCTTTCTCTGGCAGAAGGAATCTCATTTGACCAATGGGCAATTATTTTGAGTATGTTTTTATGAATTACTTTGTATCTGCATTAACTTTCATGTGAACTTCTTGTTTCCTCTCAATAAAATGTAAGTTCTGGAAGGTCGAGGATCATTTTTTTTTTCTTTGTATTCCCCCAAAGCCTAGCAAAGTGCTAGGTTCACAATACATACTTAATTGCTACTGGTTAGTTTAACTTGAATTATTGAACAATGAACACCAGTGTTAGTCCAATTTCCCACTATAAACTGCTAGCACAGCTTTTCAGTCATTGTGTAACTGTGCCTGGTTACCCATTCAGTAAGACGAATTCTTTATCGATTTCAGAGGAGGAAATTGAGAATCAGATGCAGATAGAAATGTCATGTACACAGAGAGCCTTGTCCCATAAAAGGCAATGGGAGACAGTTGTGTGTAATAGAATGAGCACCAGGTTTAGAGACAGAAGGTTTGTGTTTGAATCTTGACTTTGACATGTACAATATGTGCCTAAGCTATTCACCTTCTCGGGACTTCAGTTTCTCCAAATCACATGAAAAAATTGAGACTAAAAATTCTCTCAGATTCCTCCTAGTTCTGATATTTTGCAATCTTGGTCTAAAGGAAAGTCCTATTTCCGAACTGGTCAAAGAGACTTAGAATATCATTTAAAGTAACCAGCAAATACTATTTATTCACTTAGAATTTGAGATTGAATATAAAATCTTTGGATTGCCTATAGATTCTAATCAGTCATATTACAACAGATAACTGAAAATTGACTGCAAGTCTGATTCTCTACATCTCCTTAATAATTTAGGTAATAATTAACCAGATTATAAACTCCATGAACACAACAACCACATCTTACCAATTTTTGTCTCTCCCACAGCACCCAGAGAGGACCCCAGCAAGAGTAGGCCCCATGTAACTATTAGGCTAAAATGAATCTGATATTTTCCAAACTGGAAAAAAAAGGTAGATTGCTGGTATGCAGATCCTGTTTCTCAATGTGTATCTTTTTATTAGCCTGTATTGTATAGTCCTTCTGGCCTGGCACATACACAACGCATACATGAGTACATAAACACATATATGTAAATATACACACATGAATCCTTTTTTTTTTTTTTAAAGAATTCACTGAGGTATGGAATTTTCCTCTCTTCTTCCAATTTTCTATCCAGAGCAAAGCCATAAAATTGCAGATAGACCAAAAAGGTCTCTTTTCTGTCATTTTCTGCCCTTTCTTTTGGATTCCGATAGAGCATATTGTTTTTGTGTTTGAGATGCTGTGGTGGCGTCAACACTTTGATAAATAAAGACAGCATCAGGACTGTTACTAAGGAGGATTTTGTTATTCTTTCTTAGAGTTTAGTTTCCCAGGATCCATGGGGCCATACCAATTGCTAGTTTCTAAGTGTTAGATAATAACACCTAGAATAGCCCCAGAGATCCTAGATAGTAATTCCTACAATCATAGTGATAAGCAGTCCTACTGACACTGCACAATTATATATAGGGGTGACATAATGTGATACTTACTACACTTGTGCTGAATGGACCACGTTGCTGAAGTTACCCTGTGAGGCTATTGCTAGCAATATGCCTTCTTTGTCTATTGCTCTACAAAGCAAGTAGGCACTGGTCTGTGAGTGAGGAACCCATAGGGGAATATGACAGTGTAATTCTGTGTGTACCTTGTTCAGTCCCTATCAAGGCTTGAGGGGAATCTGTATTTGCCTTAGCTAGCCCCCCTGAGGCTTAGGGGATCCCAAAGGAGTTATAGCTCCTACTATATTCTCATCCACCCCTGCAAGAAGAGTGACTAGGGAACGCTGTAGGAATTGGTGCTCCCGTTATCAGCAAACTCCCATTGAGAAGACGAGACTAGAATAAAGTAAGATTACTAGGCCCTCCAAAGCTGTCTTCCTTCTTTCCTGTCTGACCAGATCAAGAGTGAACCTGTTAGAGACTGGAGACCAAAAAGTCCACTGCCTCCTGTGGGTTATTCATGAAACAAGGACCTAACTCATTTCTCTTCACTTCACCTTTATTCTTCCTTTTCTATTAAAAAAACAACCCCACAGTTCCTTTGAGAAAAGGAAAAAAAAGGTTCCTCTTCTATTCAAAAGAAAGTGCTTATGACACTGCATTTCAGAGCATCTGCAGAGTGCCTTTTGTTCTCTCCCCATCCTATCCAAACAGATTCTCTCACTATCAGTGCTCTAGACTATATTACAATGACATATGTAGGTCAGTGATGTACATTGACCAAAATATAGCCAAAGCAAAATTTAAAAACTTGAATTTTGTTCTGTATTTTATTCAAAATAACCCTCAATATATCTCTATATAGGTATAATTGATGCAAAGAAAAATGGTTATACTGTTTTTTAATTATTATTGAACATGGAGAAGTATCTAATAAGTGTTTGATGAATAGATGAGTGAGTGAATGAGTGAATGAGTGAATGAATGAATGAATGAATGAATGACAAAGTAGGTTAGTAACCCAGATGCTAAGGCTTCAGCCACCAGAGCACAACCCATACACAAAAGTGCTGGAAAAAATCAATCATCAGACATTTACTAAGTACTAGGTGCTGTGGATACAAGCCCTAAAAAATTTACATTTTAATCTGGGGTGAGGGACAAAGGTTGGGGGGGAGGATGCATGTGTGTGTGTGTGTGTATGTGTGTGTAGTGTGAAGTGTGTGCATAACATAGAAATATTCAAAATATATACAAGATAATTTGGGTTGAGTAGCAATTGGAGGTATGTGGAACAGGAAAGGTTTGAGCTGAACTTGGAAAGAAGCCAGGGATTCTAAGAGGTGGAGGTGAAGAGGGAGTGCGTTCCAGGGTTAGAGGTATGATAATGGGATATGCAGTGTCTTGTAGAAGTTTATTTATTTTCATGGGATCATAAGACTTTAGAGCTGGAAATGGAACTTAGAGATCTTGTAGTCTAAATGCTTGATCATATGTATGTATGTATGTGTATATATATATATATATATATATACACAAAGGTGTTGGCAAAATACTCTTCCCAATCTTTTCAGCTGCACATTGGTGATTTCCATTGGGCCCTGGAGCCTTGAGTGCTCTATTGAAAAACTCTAATTGTCACGTAAACTTTTCTTTTGAATAAAAAAAAAAGTCTTTTATTGTTATGAGCTTAAAGGTTCATACATGAGTGTTGCTATACACAAAGAATAAAAATGGGGACATTCTATGAAACTGTGAACTTATGGCACATGTTTGCTTTTAAAGTGTATATTAAGTTACACATCATAGCAATAAAGACTGCTCTGCTTGCCTTTGTTCCCTCATACTTTCTTTTGTGTATTTTTAAGAGTTTCACTGATGTCCATTTCTTTTTTCTTTTTTAACATCACTATTACTACCGACTAACCCCATCTTGCATTTACTCTTAGCTACCCTCATTTACAATAAGTCCACACATTAATTATGGTTGAGAATATCCATCTCATTCTACAGCTCTACACATCAGTCTTTATTATCATGAAAAGTTAAGGTGTGTTGGTCTCCCTACCTGTCTCTTAAAGACAAAATGAATAAAAGAGCCTATTGCTGTCAGTATCGACTGACCAGTCAAATTATACTCCCCTTTAAATACTTCCCAGTCGTGGGTCTTAACAAACATCCAGTCCTGGAGAGGGTGGTTGGGGCCACAGTGTTGGCAGGAGCCAGACTTCAATGTATGCAAGAAGGTAGAAAGAGTGTTAGTTTAAAAGGGCTACCACGAAGGCAAGATTTTTGTTGTTGTTATTATTTTGTTTTGTTTTTCTATGTTAAACAATAATCAGGGATTGATACCATGGAGAGAGAGGGCAAAACAACAAAAAGTTTAGGAAGGTATAGGACTAAGGCAAATTGTGTTTTGAAAAGGGGGTATTAAGAGAATTAGAAGGAGAGGGACCTTTGATGTGCCAGAATGAGACAGAATCACAAGAAAGATGAAGTGGGGGTCTGTTAGCCAGAGGATGTAGGTAAGTATCAGTTGGCTGGGATTTCTACCCTCTAGGGTCCTGAGATGACACAGGGTCAAGTCAGTTAGTTTGATTTACAACACTAGTAAAAAGGCAGTTGAGCTAGCAGGGAGGTCGGATTGAGTGCCTGGAATAGTAAATACTTAATGATCCAATCCCTAATTGAGTTTATGCTAAGCAACAGTTCCTTTGACTCATATCAAGGTCCTGGGAATGACGTAGGGACAGAAAGAACTATGCAAAGGGATGGTGAACTTCTTTCCTGATTGGGCCTGACGTCAGAAATCCTGGGCCTACACTGATGGTCGGACATCCAGGTCTTCTGGATGCCTGATGGCTATGGATACTGAGACCTTGTTGCTATCCTTACATAGTCCAGTGAACCAAGTAGAATAGATAAGGTCTAAGATAGTACTATTAGTTTCAGATAAATGAGGTTTCCTGATTCATAAGAAAGAATATTCCGGGGCAGCTAGGTGGCATAGTGAGTAGAGCGCAGGCCCTGGAGTCAGGAGGACCTGAGTTCTGATCTGGCTTCAAATACTTAACACACACACGCACACACACACACACACAAAACCAGCCGTGTGACCTTAGGCAAGTTACTTAACCCCAATAAAAAAAAATAAAAAATAAAGGATGTTCACCCTTCTCCTGTGCTCAGCGATGGAGAAGGAAACAGAAAGTGGCAGGCAGCATCATACAGAAGGAAACTGCAGGATTTGGAGTCAGATGACCTGAGTTCGAATCCTGGTTCTGTGACTTGTTATTTGTGAATTTATATGTCATATAATCTCTCTGGGCCTCAGTTGCTCATCTATAAAATGAGAGGGTTGGAACAGTTAACTTCTGAGGTCCTTTCCAGCTCTAAATATAATATCTTTTGATAAGTAAGTTTGGGGGAAAGAGTTCAGGTTTTAAGTATTCACACCCACTGACCTAGGAGCTGGGTAGCTATCAGTCACAGGATCAAAGATTCAGAGGGAAAAGAACCATAGGAAGCATCTAATCTAATCCCGTACTTTATAGCTGAGGAAATAACATCCAAGAGAGGTTAACTAACTCACATAGGGTCACACAAAAAGTAAGTGGCAAAACATAGATTTGAACTCAGATCCTCTGACTTCAAATCCTGCATTCTTGCTACTGAATCATGATTGTGGTGTTGATTGCTCAAATAGTAAATGGCAAGGGGGCATAGTAGGCTACTAGTAGTTATAAGAGGCAGACAACTCTGTCACGTCCCTGACCTTGATAAGGAAGGGCTGCAAAAGAGTTTTCATGGTCTTTAGGGCACAGTTGGTACAGCCTCCACATGAGGTTATTGGAGCAGGACATAAAGGACAAAAAGACCCCCTATAAATCTTGATTGGAACCATATATGAATACAAAGATAAAATACTGGGTCAGAAGCCTGAGAATCAGCAGTATCTGCCTCCATCACCAAATGGGATCTTCCCCATAAGTACCCAGAAGGTAACAGAAGTCTGTGATCTCGACATAGTAATTTAGGGAATAGTAGATTCAGCCTCTGGAGGAGTGGTCATTAGGGCAGGTAAGGAGGTTTGTGGGCAAGCAGGGCTGAAGCTCACCTCACCTCTTCAAAATGATGGTGGCTCTCCCCCCAAATCCTTGCTTCCAGCAGAGTGATGTTAGATCTTCTATCCTTGTACAGATTCTTTAACTGTTGTATTTTCTTTTTTTAATTTTATTTTTAATTTATGGAATAAAAAAATTTCTATAACATAGCACAACAAGAACAAGATGATTGTACATGAAAACTACAAACTTACAATGCACAACTGGCTATTCCCTTCAAATATTGTAATGGCAAATAAAGGAGTAATTAGTTACTTGTTTCAGTTATTCACATATTTAGCATCTTGTTTAAGTTCTTCAATTGCATTTGAGCCCCACCTGTGATTTGAAGTTGGAATGAACTTGCTGATGCCACAAGAAGGGTGAAACAGGAAGGACAATCACCATATAAAAACAGAAGCACAATCTGGAACAGAGCAGAACTGAGAAGGAGAACACTTGTGGTGCCTGGCATTCTGTTTGTCTGTTCTTTCTGTGTTGATTTGTGTTTGTATTACTTTCTGCATCAGAAGCATTCTGTTGATTTGTATACTTTGTCAGGCAGAAGTCTTCTGTCTGTTGTTTGTGTTACTTTGTCAGACAGAAGCATTCTTTCTGTTGAATTGCGTTACTTTGTCAGACAGATGCACCCTGTATGTTGAGTTGTGCTGATTTCACAGGCAGAAAGTAAATTGAGATGATAGTCGGCAATGTGCATGAATGTTGTTGAGGCTCTGTTAAGCTTTATCTTCCCAGAAACAGAAACTGCAAAGGATTTGAGAGTAATTGGTCACCATGAGCTTCAATTTGGAATGGGAACTGGATTAGGAACTGGAAGAGGACCTGGACCTGGAGCTGGACCAGGAGCTGAGAGCTGCCTACCTGTGAATCCAGGAGACAGGTGGATTCAGGCAAGAGCTGGAAGCATGGAAGAGGAACCATGGAATTTGGGAGTCAGCTTCAAGCCAAGATGAAAGGACCTTTCCTTGGGTACTTAGTGCTGACTGACAAGATTATGATTTGCTGTGACCTAGGAGTGGGAGAACTTTGTACTTTGTTCCCCTTAAGGATGATTGAGTTAAGGATGATTGGAAGCTAGTGTCCAATCAAAAAGAAAGAAGACTTTCTGACTGACTTCTGTCTGCTTAAGACAATACAACCTAGGGGTGGGAGACCTTTGTATTTTTTATCCCTTAATGATGATTTGCTCCTTAAGGATGATTGAGTTAAGGACTAACTGAATGATATCTTTTGTTTAAAACTATGTGGCCACTTTATTAATGAGTTGTTATGCTATATTGCTGTGAACTTTGTACTTTGATTTCTGTGAATATTTTGCTGTGGTTTCCTGCTGAATAAATGGAGATTTCACTATACTATATGATCATAACCTTAAAGATATTTACAGTAGCAGTCCTCTGAAAAGCTGCTTGTGCTTGGCTTTACAAATATGTAACATAATTATCACATAAGTTTCTTTTCTTCCCTCCTCTCCTCTTCTCTGCTCTGGAGATGGATTCTATTAGACACAAATAGGTGTGCCCAGAAGATTATGTATGTATGTATGTATGTATATATATATATATATATATATATACACACACACACACATATATATATACATATACATATACATGGGTGGATAGATGGATGGATGGATGGATGCATATGTATATATGGACATATATGTATATGGATGAATACATAGATGTAGAGGTGTATATATGATATATAAAATTATTGTATACATACTTTCTCTGGATGCAGAGTCTTTCCACATATGTCCTTTATAGTTAATTTGGGTATTATAATAGACAAAATAACTTACTCATTCAAAGTTTTTTTTAATCCTCCTGAAAATCAAATTGTTTTGTTTTACTTTCCTCTCAACTGCTCCTAAATTCAGTTCAATTGCACATTTATTAAATGTCTCAAAAGTGCAAAGGAACGTGCCAGTATTGTGGATATAAAGATGAAAAAACTGGTAATATTTAGCCTAGAGAAGAGATGATTTGGGGGTAGACATAAGAGATATCTCTAAGTATTTGGACAGTTCTCTTGTGGAAAATCAATTAGACTTGTTCACTTGGCCTCAGAGTGTAGAACGAAGTGGGGGAAATAATGTGTGGAACTCGAAAAGAGGAAAATTTGGATTAAACTATTTTTTTACTATTTTCTTTTTTTTAATGATTTCTTTGTTACAAGGGGGAGAGGGGAAGGAGGTATATATTCAGAAAAGAAGGTGATCTAAAAACCAAAAGATATCCATAAAAATCTTTACAACAGAATATTTCTTATCCAAAAGAAAGTAAAAAGGTACAAAATGTGTTTTTTAACTTTGATTCATAGCAAAATCTTAGTTGTATGGTGCAGTAGATAGAACAAAGGGAATATAATTAGGAAGACCTAAGTTTAAATTCTGCCTCAGACACTCTGTGTGACCCTGATTATGACTGTTTCTGTTAACCTCAGTATCTTCACATGTCAAATAGGCATAATAATTACAACTACTTCCCAGGATTGTTGTGAGGATCAAATGAGATAATATTTGTAAAGCACTTTACAAACCTTAAAGTCCTATGTAAATGACAGCTATTTGAAGAAGGGATAGCTTTTGTCCTTATGGACAAGGTGGAGGCAATAGTTTAGGCAAGATTAGGCAATAGTTCCATAGGAATGAATGAAAAAAAATGAGTATTTATTAAGTAGTTACTATTGACAAGCACTTTGCTAAATGCTGGAGATACCAATAGAAAAAGCTAGAGAAGTCTCTATTCTCAAGTAATTTATACTCACATTGGGGAGACCACACTTTTGCAGGACAGATGAAAAGGCTAAAAGGTCCTAAGGATTCTGCAGTAGGGCAGATGGCAAGGCCCATAGTTCTTTAGGTTATTTAAGTAGCTAATATGACAATGCCAGAAGAGTTATAGTACATGGAAGCAGGGCAGATGGTGATGGAGTGCAGGCTCTGGTAACCCCCTTGAAGTCTCCTTGAATCTTCGCACAGGATCTGGTGTTTGCCGGAGGCTAAAGACACTGATTATCATTAAACCTAATTCTCTGCTAACCTTAACCTAGCCTAGCCCTCCATTCTCTGTTATCTCCAGATAGCCTTTAGCTACTTACCACCTTCAATCCTGTTCCTGGTGTCTGACCTACAGTCACCCCAGACTACTGGCCACTCCCATCAAACCCCTCTTCCAATTACCCCAGACTACTTGGCCAGCCCTAGATCTCTCTCACAGTCTTTCTGTATAAAAGATCCACCTTGAACTCCATTAAGGTGCTCAGATTCAATCTGGCCCACTTACATTAGTTTACAAATGTTCAGATTCCTTAAAAGTCAGCCCAATATGGTTGATTTTTGATAAACTTTGTTTTTCTTTGGCAAAAGGGAGGCTTGAGTAGAATTCACTTGGGTAGAACAGAGGTGTCACTACTTCAGGGTCCCAGAACCCCTAAACCTCAACAGTGAGACCTAGAGCATATTAGGAGATAGTGGCAAGGCAAATTATCTTTCTCATCTCGCTTCCTGAACTACAGAACCCACAAAGTGACAGAGATAAACTAAACTCTTGCTGATGACAGCCCAGCAGGCCAACAGGAAAGAGCCAGCACAGCACACTGGGAGCCAAGCCCATCACCGCATGAGTCTGAGGTTTTAGTCTCAGGTGGCCTAACCAGCTGCAACTAGAGAGACATCAGGAGAGTGGAACACCAGAGACTGTGGTGGTTTCCATAATTATCAACCCTTAAATGTCAAAGACAAAGTGAGAGGTCAGTGGACTTTGGGAACAGAGAGTTTGGGAATATGACTGGCCTTTGCCCTTGGGGCTAAAAGTGGCTGAGGCACAGTGGCCTCAGTCCAGTGGCTGCTTCGGAAATCCTGGCCTACAGATTGTAGGGGGACCAAGCAACCAGTATGAGGTGCAATTGCTCTTCCTTTAACCTGCTTGGATCTGGATCCCTGTCCTGGGTTCAGTTCCTAGGTTGCATGACCATTGTGTCAGAGCCAGTGGAGGCTTCTGAGAGGGCACCCATCTAATAGCTCCAGCAGCTGAGAAAACCCCATCAATTGGGACATAACTTTCCTCTCTGAAAGCAGAGTTCTACTGTGGCAAAAAGCTCAAGAGTCAAGTGGTTGAGTGGCAACATGAGCAAGTGGGGGAAGTGTGGCAAGCACAGTGGTATGACTTTGGATTCCATTTTGGGGGACAAAAAGGATCAAGGCATGGAGCAGGAGGAAGACAACAAAGTCAGAACTCCTGCACCAAAACTTCCAAGAAAAATATGAACTGGTTAAAGGCCATAGAGGACCTTAAGAAGGATTTTGAAAGCCAAATAAGAGAAGTGGAGGAAAAATTGGAAAGAGAAATGAGAACAATGAAAGAAAATTATAAAATGAGAGTCAACAATCTTACTGAAGAAAATAACACCCTAAAAAATAGACTAACTCGGGGCGGCCAGGTAGCACATCGAGTAAGAGCACTGGCTCCAGTGTCGGGATGACATGTGGATCGAATCCGGGCTCAGACACTTATTACCCACCCAGAAACACCTGGCCATGTTACCTTGAGCAAGTTACTTAACCCCAATTGCTTAGGGGCGGCCAGGTGGCTCAGCAAGTAAGAGCACCAGCTCCAGTGTCGGGATGACCTGGGGATCAAATCTGGGCTCAGACACTTAGCACCACACCCAGAAATAACTGGCCATGTAATCTTGAGCAAGTTACTTAACCCCAATTGTTTAAAATAAAAAAAAATAGACTAACTCAAATGGCAAAAGAAGCTCAATAAGGCAATGAGGAGAAGAATGCCTTAAAGAGTCAAATTTGCCAGATTGAAAAAGAATATCAAAAGCTCACTGAAGAGAACCATACCTTCAGAATTAGATTGGAGCAAAGGGAAGCTAGTGACTTTATGAGAAATCAAGATATTATTAAACAGATCCAAACAAACAAAAAAATAAAAGGAAATGTGAAATATCTCATTGGAAAAACCACTGAACTGGAAAAAAAGATGCAGGAGAGATCATTTAAAAATTATTGGACTACCTGAAAGCCATGATCAAAGAAAGAACCTAGAAATCATCCTTCAAGATATTCTCAAGGAAAATTGCCCTGATGTTTTAGAATCAGAGGGCAAAATAGAGGTTGAAAAAAATCCACCGATCACCACCTGAAAAAGATCCCCAAAAGAAAACTCCTAGGAATATTATAGCCAGGTTCTGGAATTCCTAGGTCAAGGAGAAAATATTACAAGCAGCCAGGAAGAAACAATTTGAATATTGTGGAAACACAATCAGGAAAACACAGGATCCGGCAGCTTCTACACTGAGGGATCAAAGAGCTTAGAATATGTTATTCCAAAGGTCAAAGGAGCTGGGATTAAAACCAAGAATCACTGACCCAGCAAAACTAAGTATCATGTTTCAGGGGAAAATATGGTCATTCAATGGAATAGAGGACTTTCAAGCATTCATGATGAAAAAACTAGAGTTGAATAGAAAATTTGACATTCAGATACAAGAAGCAAAAGAAGCATGAGAAGGTAAACAGGGAAAAGAAATCATAAGAAATTTATAAAAATCAAACTATTTCCATTCTTACATGGAAAAACAATAATTGTAACTTATGAAACTTTTTTTCAATATAAGAAAAGTTGAGGGGACATGTGTGTGTGTGTGTGTGTGTGTATATATATATATGTCTTTATAGAAGGGTGTATGGGCATATGAATACATATGTAAATGTGTGTATATATGTGTACAGGTATATATAGACAGAGGGCACAGGACCAATTGAAAAGGAAGGGATGATACTTAACAGGTGAAATTGAGAGGTGAGAGGGGGATATAATGAGAGGAGATGGGGAGAGAGAGAATGGGATAAATTATTTTACATAAAAGAGTCAAGGGAAAATGGTTACAATGGAGGGGAAGAACAGGAAGGCAAAAGGAAATGAGTGAACCTTACTGTCATTTAATGTGGCTTAGGGAAAGAATGACATACATGCTAAATAGGGTATCTCACTCTACAGGAGAGTAGGGGGGAAGGGGATGAGAGGGAGGATGATGGAAGGGAGGGCAGGTTGGGGGAAGAGATGTTGGAAGCACACACTTTTGAAAAGGGACAGGGTCAAAATAGAGAACAGAATAAGTGGCGGATGGGATAGGAAGGGGGGAAATATAGTAAGTCTTTCACAATATATCCACTATGGAAATGTTTTGCACAGCTACACATGTACAACCTATATTGAATTGCTTATCTTTCCAGTAAGGTTGGGTGAGTAAGGAGGAAGGAAAAGAATCTGGAATTCCAAGCTTTTAAATTAAATGTTTAGAAAAAAATAGACATTGTTATTTTTTATGCAACTGGGAAATAAGATAATCAGGCACTGGGGAATAGAGATCCAGCTTGCCCTACTGGAAAGTTGGAGCAGGGAGTGGGGAGGATGGAGGAGAGTACAGATTGAGGAAGGGGGAATTCAGTGGAATCACTGTTTTGGGGTTGTGGGTAGGGGAAAGACGGGGAGAAATTTGTAACTCAAAATCTTGTGGAAATGAATAATGTAAACTAAAAATAAACATAAAATTTAATTCAAAAAAAAGAAATAAGTTAAAAAATAAAAAGTTATCATGTTGCAAAACTTAAGTTTTCTCTTTAATTTGAAAATTAGTTATATATTATAGGATTTAGATAAAAAAAAACTTAGAGATGATCAATTCTAATACCCTCATTTTACATATAGGGAAATTGAGGCCCAAAGAAAAGAAGTGATTGCCCAAAGCTTCCCAGGGAGTGGGTCACAGGTCAAGAATTTCATCCCAGGTCCCATGACTCCAAATCCCAGTGTTCTTTTGGGTAGAAGGGATAGCAGGGATGATTGGAGGGGGGGTGTTAAAATCAGGCAAAAGGTACAAGTCTATTTGCAACCTTTTTTGTGAAAGAAGAGAACCATGATTACATTTCCAATAAAACAATAAACAAGTTTTTTTGAAAAACAAAAATACCTTAAAGACTTATACATGTGGTCTCACTGCCCTCTAGTGTCCAAATTCCTCAAATCAAAGATTATACCATCAATTGGCAAAAGTTTAGTCATAGATTCTTACAGCTGCAAGGGTACACCTGCCCAAAATTCCTCTTGTTGGTTTCTTCATTTCTTTGTGTTTCACTCAGTTTCTTTATGTATAAATGGGAATAATAAATCATGCTCTTACTTCCTAGAGTCACAGTGAGGAAATGCCTCCAAAAATGTCAAGTTTTAAAGAATATGAGCTGCTATGATTATCCTCCTCTGGATAAGTAGGCTCATTAGCAAAATACATTGCAAAATCTCTCCCCATCCTGTCTTGTAAAATACATGTTAAACTACTTTCTCTCTGCCTATTCTGTACTCCAGACCAGACCTGCACAACTTGACAGTAGGTAGGGGCCAAAATTAAAACAGGCTAACCTTTTTCAGGTTGGGCTGCAGATAGGTTAGAGTTAGAGGCAGACTGATGACATGGGTCACATGACAAATAGGAGAGTGCATGGTGTTGTAAGAAATCAGCATAAATTATCATTAAAATCCCAGGACCTCTGAAAATACCAATAAAACTCTCCTCCAGGACTTCTGCAAACAGACAACAAGAAAGCCCTCTTTCAGGGCTTCTGAACCAGCAGTAAAGTCCCAGGGTTTCTTTAACAACAGCAACAAACAGGTCTGACAAAGTAACATCAACATAGGCAAAGTACAAGCACCACAGCTGTGCTTCCTCCCAGTTCTGGTCAGTCCCAGATGGGCTTGAGTTTTGTTTTTTTTTTTGAGCTCCTCCCTGTTCTCCCCACCTCTTCAATCCTTCCTGTTAGTAATCTTTGGCAAGTCCCTCCCACTGTGGGCTTCACAGGTTATATTTCTAACAAAGATTTGATATAATCACAGGCAAGACTCAAAGACACTTGAACTGAAACAAGGTGCTAAATACTTGAATAACTGAAACAAGGAACTAAATACTCCTTTGCTTGCCCTTACACCCTCCTCACCATTTCTTTTTGAGAAATCCAGATGTAAAGGGAGATCTAACCAGTCAGACACCACGAATCTGAGAGTTAAACTTTGGTTCCTGGCAAGGAGGGGGTGAGGCACCTGTGACTTGGAGAAGCCTTCCAGGGACAAACTCACCTCAGGGATCTACCTCAACCTCTCTGCCTAAGACCTTGCAATAGTAGTGAAATAGTTAGAGTTCTTGGACCTGGATCCCTAGACTGCATACCCAGACTTCATTTTGTGGAGGCAGAGATAGAGGTAGAGTTGTGTAACAATTTCATGTGCTTTCTGACAAGTAGCCTTAGAGAAACTGGATTGCCTGTTCAGTGACCTAAGCCATAAGTTATTCAATGTATTCCACACTCTACAAAATATTCTGTAAAAGGATCACAGACTGTGAGCTGAAATAGGACTCCAATAGTCTATGACCTTCATTTTTCAGGTGAGAAAATTGAGGATCAGAGGGATTAAGTGATTTGCCTAAGTTCATGTAGACTGTTTTTAAGTGTCAAAGCAGGGATATGAACCAAGGTTCTCTGGCTCAAAAATTCAATGTTTTCTGTGCTGGGCCATGATGCAGGGCCAGCTTTGTGGAGAAAACGAGCCCCCAGAAGGCAGCCCTGTGGAGAAGCATATGTTTCAGGGCACCCTCATTGCAACTCCAAGGGCCAGAGTTCTGGAAATGAATCTTCTAATGAGAAAAGGAGGAGCTCCTGGGCAATGCCAACCTTTGCTGGTGGCAGCAGTGGGGGGGTGGGGGAGAACGAGGATCATTTGTGCAGTTCCTGGAACTAGAAGAGCAGCGAGAGATTCTGTTGCAATATGGGGAACAGGACTTCACTACAGTTATTAGTATGAGTTATTTGGATGGGGTGGTAGTTCATTTTCCTTTCAAGGAGAGTCTGAACCAAAGGGTGCTGAAACCCCTATGGGGTGGTTGGCAGCTGGTATTGAACAGAGAGGGAGAAGTGGGATTTTATATGTGTGTATGTATATGCATATATATGTATATGTACACACATATATAATATATGTATATGTGAGCATATATATAATACACACACACTATATATATATATATGTGTGTGTGTGTGTGTGTGTGTGTGTGTGTGTGTTTGTGTATTTTGTACTTTCTGTAGAGTGAAATCAATGCCATCCTGTATCCAATCTCAACACTTTGCTACACTTACATAGATACTGGGAACATCAGTGGTGACCTAGACATGAGCTATATTTGAACTAAGGGTCTCAGAACAAACTCTGATTGTGAGCAAAACAAACCAAAAGAGCATGTTTGGTGGGAGGGCTGCTCCCGAGGTCAAACCTGATCTGTATAAATAGAGAGAGTTATGCCCACTGGGTCACAGATTCTATCTGTTATTACTAGGGATTGTGGACTATGAATAACTTCTGTAACTGTGAAAATCCAATGAACTAGGGCAGTGCTATCTTGGTCATGCCCTCTCCAGACATCAACAAGGAAATCACTAGAGATGGATGATACCTGGTGTTTCCAGAGGTGGATTTGAGCACGTCTTCCTTACTCCAACCCCAGGACTCCATTCACTGTACCAAGTTACCTTTCTTGTGCCTTGGGTCTTCTATTTCAATGTTCCCATACCCAGAGTCTCCTCTCCAGCCACATCAGAATGTTTTTCTATAATTGACCATGTATATGAATGTTAGAAGTGGAATGAGAACTGGATTTGTAGCCAAGAAGACATATGTTGAAATCCAGCGATTAATTTAAAGTTTTCAGGGTGTCAGTTGCCTTACAAGTAAAATGAGGTAATTGGAATAAATGACTTCTAGAGCACCTCTAAAACCCACAGTCTCTCCTGCTTCACAGCCTTTGCCTGTGGAATCATAGACTTAGATGCAGAAGGTACATCAGAGACTTTCAAATCCAACTCCGTCATTTCACAGATGAGGAGACAAACACAGAGAGGATAATTGATTTGCCAAGGGTTACACAGCCAGTGAGGGTCTGAGGACTGATTTAAACCCAAAACCGCCTGATCTCAAATCCAGTGCCCTAGCCAGCAGAGCAGAGGTGGTAAACCACAACAGTCCCTAGTGTGCCTGAGCCATTAAAATGTAATTGGGAAATATTTAATAAAATAAACGAAAACACATAGATAACATTACATTCTAAAATCAAGTCAATGTATGGCCCACAGGGATCCTTGTGTATGAATCAGTGGCCCCCGTTTCTATTTGAGTCTGACACACCTGCAGTAGAGCATGCTGTCTCTCTTAACGGCTCTCATCCTGGCTGAAGTAACCTTTCAACTCTCTCAACCTATTCAGATGCTACCCTCTGTCTAGCCCTGATTCCACTCCCATTTCCCCAGATACTACATCACTCAGTGAACTGTCTCTCAAGTGTGCTCTTGGACCACTTGCTTTAACATCAGTCATCTTTGATATTAGCCATACATTGCCTGGAGATGTTATTGATTTTTACAGAAGCAATTGAGGTTTTGTTAATTGGCCCCAAGAACATCTTCTTGCCACAATCAGTCTCTGTCACGTGGTTTAACACTTAGCATATAATTAAATACATTTTTGAGCATTATTTATACATTTAGTGTATAATTACATACTGCATTATTCTCTCTAATAATGGCTTCAAATATTTCATCTTTATCTTCCCAAAGAAGCTGTAAGTTACTTGAAGGCAGAGACTTGACATTAATAAATCCTTATTTCATTTATTTCCACCAATTCTATTAATAATCTGAAGACTGGGAAATACATACCTACACATATATACATGTATTTATGTTATGTACATCTATATCTGCTGTTATCTTTAATATTCATGTTTAAGATGTTCATGTTCTAAACTGTCTTCCACAGAAAGAGAGAAAGCCTCCTTCCTGCCTTTTCCTTTCATCCAGTTGAAGAATGCCCCCTGGCAGAGCAGCATGCCCAAGAGTGAAGGATAGAATAAAGATGGACTTGCTTTCTTGCCTAAAACCCACTTCATGATAAGCATTTCTGTCCATGAGAACTGGGTGGTTTTTACTCTTAAGATTTGTTTTGGATAATCCATGTTGGTCTCATTGGGGAGGTTTTTAATGCTTTCAAACTGCTCTGATGCATTCAGAACTAACAATCCCAGGAAGACTGTGAAAGAGACTGCATGGGCCACAAACTTCATGAAAGGGCTCCTCAGGGTCCATCCTAACTGGAAATAAAATATAAACAAAAAAGATGATTAACGTGGGGGCTCCCTTTCCCTCTGGTACTTTTTTTCTTGTACAAAATGCTCAATCAGAGGATAATCCAGTTTGGACAGTATATTCAAAGCTACAGACTGAAAATATATCCATTGACATCTTCCCATGCCCATTTCCAGGTAATAAGAGGACACATTTTTGATAGGCCCAATCTTTATCTATTTGAGAAGATTTTGTGAGATCATTGAGGGAAAAGGCTTTTAAATATCCTTTCCAATCAGCTAGTTAACAGTAATACTGCTTGGGGCGCCTAGGTGGCACAGTGAATAGAGCACTGGTCCTGGCCCTGGAGTCAGGAGGACCTTAGTTCAAATCTGGCTTCAGACACTTAACACTTACTAGCTGTATGAGCTTGGTCAAGTCACTTAACCCCAATTTCCCTGCCTTCCCCTCCCCCAAAAGAAAAGAAAATTAAAAATAACAACAACCCAGTAACACTGCTTCATTGAATTCCATGGACCTAAATTTCCCTAGTCCTCTTACAATAGCAGACTCGATAGACAAAGTCATCATCCTGGGATAGAGACCTGGGTTTGAGGAGATGAATTATTTAGAGCTGGAAGTTCTTGAAACTCAAGGTTCTATTTAGGAACAGAGTCTAAGACACTCCCCTCCCCAGGGGTGGGGTGGGCATGAAAGACAGAGAGCCCAAGCCACCTTGAGGCTGCTTTTGAGATGGAGTAGGTCAGGCCTGATCAGGAGCTCATCTGGGGCTACAGACACAGTGGGGATAGAGAAAGTATTCCATGTGATAGATTTCTAATTGTTCTAATTATTCTTACTAACTAGGGCCAAACACTACTGATTTCTACCTGTCGATGGAGTTCAAATATAGCTAACATCTTTTAAATGTGGGCATTTGAGGGTAAATTCCTGATTGCCCTGCATTATTAGTTGCAGCTATTGATTTTTGACATTATCTAGCTAAAATAATGTAAAATAAACTATTTTATATTTTGGGGTAGTTTGATGATTTTAAAAATCATTTTGTATCCTGAAGATTCTGTTGGGTCTTTTTGCTTTATTCTTGTTCTGAAATAATCTAAAAGATTCCAGACTCTTCCTCTGTAGAAAGCAGGGAGTTTGAGTGGGAGATGAGTTTCATAATCAGGTAAATTTTTCCTTGTGGCAAGTGACTAACCTTCTCTCTGGGCCTCAGTTTATTCATCTATAAAAATAGGATGATACATGAGATCAAATTTAAGAAAGAGCAAAGATAGTACTTTGGTGGGCCACTAGGTGGCACAGTGGATAAAGTGTAGGGGCTGGAGTCAGGAAGACTCATCTTTCTGAGTTCAAATCTGGCCTCAGACACTTACTAGTTGAGTGACCAAAGTCACTTAACTTTGTCTCAATTTCCCCATTTGTAAAATGAGCTGGAGAAGGAAATGTCCAACCACTCCTATATGTCTGCCAAAAAAAGCCCAAATGGGATAGCAAAGAGTCAGATAGGACTGAAAAACAGCTGAACAACAGCAATGTACTTTGTTGGCTGAGTGTGTGATGAATTCTTATTAATGGATATGTTAAATGACCTCACTTCATTTGGGTTTCCTGATGATTCTTTCCCAATGAGGCCCAGTCACAATCTAATCCAGTCCAACAAGCATTTAAATATCTACCAGCATACACCAGTCTCTTGGGAAAGCAAAGTGCAGGAACAGGAAGTAGTCCCTTTTGGCTGGAACACAAAATGCATGAAGGGAAGCAAATCAACCTAGAAGGGTAGACTGGAACCAAATAGTAAAGCCCTTTTTCTATGTCTTCCATTTCTGTGAGCAGATGAAAAAGAACCAGGCCAAGTGGGAAAGTATTTCTGAAGCATAATTGGAAGTTCATTGTAGGTACTTAATAAACATTCCTTGATAAATCGATTGAAATTCACTTGAAGTACATACAGACTAAGTTTCCTGTATCTCATTCATCCATTCTACAAATTCCTCTTTGGCCTTTAAAGGTTACACACACCAGCTCCAAACTGACTTTCAAGGATTGTGATAGATTGCTCCACTTCATGACTCTATGGTCCAACCAAACTGGCCTCCTTGCCATTCCTCCAACATTCCGTTTCTCTCATCAGGTCTTTCTTGTTTTCCCTGTTGCTAGTTCCTCCCCTCCCCCCCTCTCTCTCTCTCTCTTCCCCCCAGTAGAAATGCTTCTTGAGAAAAGGGTTTATTGGACTATTTAACTTTCAATTTTGTATCCTCAGCCCCTAGGACAGTGCCTGACACATAGTATATGTCTAATCAATGGTTATTGATTGATTGGTTCATTCAGACATTCAATTCCACTAGTAGAATATATACCATGAGTGACAGATTATTGGTTTAGAAATGGATCAACAGTAGGTGTTTCATTAGGTAAAATTCCTCTAATTAAGAGTATGCCCAATATAACATTTGTAAAACAGATGGGTTGATAAATGCTTTTTTCATATGCTTCAGTATGGTCATTATCTACTTTAATTACTGCAGCTATTAGTATAACATGATTGATTTTAATTAGAAAGAATGCTGTGGCACTAACCTTAGGAAGTACCCAAATTAGGAAAAAATATGCTTATTTTCATCTTTCAATTTTACCTGCCTTTCAGGTCTTGTCTTCAGAAGACCTAGACCTACTGTCCATAAGACATGAAGGGTAGGAAGGATTCAGGGAGAGATTCAGTTAAGTCCTCCCACCTTATGGTCTGAAGCCAGGATACTTCTGAAATACCAGCTCAAGAAGTTAATGGTTACCAATTTCTTATTAAGGAATTTAACATTTACATGTTGTTTTCGTTCAGTCATTTCAGTTTGTCTGACTTTTCATGAGCCAATTTGGAATTTTCTTGGCAAAATATGAGAGTGGTTTGCTATTTACTCCTCCCGCTCATTTTACAGATGAGGAAACCAAAGCAAACAGAGTGAAGTAACTTGTTCAGGGTCACACAGCTAGTGTTTGAGGCCAGATTTAAATTCAAGAAGATGTCTTCCTAACGCTAGGGCCAGCAGTCTACCCACTGAGCTGCCTAGCTACCCCGACACTTACATGAGGCACCCAGAAAAGCAAGGGGTTGCTGTGATTTATTCAACTCTCAATTTGATAATTCAATAAAATGAGGAATTGACAGTAGTTTAGCCAGCAAACAGATATACACAACTCAAAATGTTTTAAATATAAATGTTGACATTATTTACACAAGATAATATAGCTAACATTTATTGTTTATTGCCTGTTGAACATTGTGCCAAGTACTAAGGGAGATGAAATATTTGCTCATTTACATGAAAATGTTTTGAGTACAAAAAATACCTTGAGAACCATGGTAAAAATTATTGAAAAGGCACTAACTCTAAAGGCTAATCTCTTCTCCGATGTTTAATAACTCTGTGACTTCAGGCAAGTCACTTACACTGTACCCAAGTTTCGTCATAAAGAAAAGAAGACTGAACTTAATGATCCCTGAGGTCTCTTCCAGCGCTAAATATATCATCCCATGCTCCCAATGGGATCTCACTCTTTCTTGAGGCAGTCCAGGCTAGTCTACTCTTGGACAGCATTAATCATTTAGAAGTTCTTCATAATGGAGATAGGATTGGGGGAGGGGAATGTGCAGTACCGGTAGAGCAATAGATCTGGATCAGACCTGGGTTTGAATACTGGCTCCTATACCCTCACCTGTCTAAGCCTCAGCTTCTTCATCCATGAAAGGGCAATAATACTATCTTCATTGTTTACTCACAGTGTTGTTTTGAAGTCATGGGTTGTCTTAAAAACTCTCTACAACAATAATAACAGTTATTAATCGATGAAGCCCATATCTATCTCCCCCTCGCTTCCACCCATTAGTTCTTGTTTTGTTGTTTAGAGCCAGTGCAATTGATTAATCCTTCACACATTCAAACACACCAGTTCACATTTCCTCTAAGTCTTCTCTAGGCTAAACACTCTAATTGTTTCAATTTATCATTAGACAGCATGGTTTCAAAATGCTTGAGTGTTTTCTGGACCAGCTCCAGAGTATCAATGCTCCCCTTAAAATGAAGTGCCCAGAGCCATAAGCAGTATTCTTCATCTCTTACCCGTAGCCATCACTACTTCCATTCCCATCCTTCACTTCCACTCCCATGCCTTCACTTGTACAAGTGACCTGAACTTGGAAGTGACTAAACTGCAATCAATGATAATGTGAATCCAGTAGAACAATGCTGGAGTAACTGAGTAGGAAACAAGAAGAACATTGGCTCTAATTTTTAAGATTCTCATGCACCCACATTTCCATTGTGAATCATACTTTTAGGGAGTAAAGCTGTTGTTGCATCCTTTTCCTTTAGCTTATTGGTTTTCTAAAAATTTACAATATTTTATTTATTTTTTAAATTATTTCTTTTTAGTTTTCAACATTCACTTCCATAAGTTTTAAATTTTCTCCCCTTCTCTCCCACCATCCCACCACAAAAGAGCTTGCAATCTGATATGGGCTCTACACATACATTCCTATTAAATAAATTTTCACATTAGTCATGTTGCATAGATAGCTTACTGTTTTCCCCCTAATGTTAAATAATTTTGTAAATGCTTTTAAATGTATAAGAACTCCTGGAAAAAATCTATAATTTGTCCTAGATGTTATTTGTTGGGCCATCCCAGACTTAATATCACATCTGTTCTAGCAGGGATAGAAACCTAACTTTACTCACTACATCTGGGCTGTTTCTCTTAGAATTATAAATAGGTCTTTTATAAAGCCCAACATTGATAAAAACTTTGTAAAGGTTAAATGAAAAGTAATCACTGACTCTATTCCCTGATCCTTCACAAGAGGAAATAAATGATTATTTGACTAAGGAAAGTGGTAATTACACTTTAAATAATTCTTTCTTCTGACATCAGGCCACCAGATGAGACAAACTAAAGAGAGGAAGTTGACCGGTAACTGAGCAACTGAGTCCAGACCATCATTACAGCTAATAATAGAAATTGCAGTCTTGGGAAGGTTTAGGAACTGGATCTGCCAGAAACTGAATACAGCTTAGAGAAAGGCAAGAGTCCCTGGTTCTTAATCTAATTATCCAGCAAAACTGATCTTCCTAAGAAACCATTGAGACAAGGCAACTGTTCCATATACTTGAGTCATGCATAGCTAACAGAAAACAGGGTCAGTGATTGTGAAAATAACATGTAGACAGGGTCTAGGAGAGGAAAGGTGCCATGAAAACCAATCATAAACCAAATTAAATATGTTTTATACAAAATGACAAAAACATAACAATATGACTAAGAGTCTTGGAAAATTAATAGCCAATAGTAGTATTTGATAGGGTAAGAGATATTGTTTCATGGTATAGTAAGAAAAGTTTCAGATGTGGGGCAGAAACCCTGCATTTGAATTGCCAATCCACTATATAGTACATAAGTGACCTTGGATGAATTCCTTTATCTTTCTTCATCTATAAAACAAGGTAATTGGTCTCAACAGTCTCTAAGTTCCCTTCTAGCTCTCCATTTTAAGTGGGTCCCTTTGGACACTTTTGGACAAATCATCCTACTTCCTTATTACTCTAAAAGAAAAATGATTTTCTGTCTCTCATAAGCACCTAGTATATCCTTTTAAAAACTGAGTTGAAATGATGGAAATGAAGGTACTCCTTAAATTCTAGTATTGGAGCTCATTTCCTATGTGATCTGTGATAAATCAGCCTTCCTACATTCGACTCACACTTATGATGCCCATGTCTGTCTGTCTGTCTGTCTATCTATCTATCTATCTATCTATCTATCTATCTATCTATCTATCT
>NW_027185809.1:10700586-10749829 GCF_028583685.1 Petaurus breviceps papuanus
TCTATCTATCTATCTATCTATCTATCTATCTATCTATCTATCTATCTATCATTCCACATACACGTATATATTGCCAATTTAAAAATACATGCACAGAATTACATAAATATTAGCATATCCTATATATAGACTGAATATTCAATTTCATTGATATAGGAAACTCCCAGGTGTGAAAATTTCCTCTACTAAAGCAGGTTGCAACTTCTCTGTAACTTATAGTCTTAAAGGTTTGCCTAGGGAAACTTAGAGGTTAAGTGACTTGGCCAGGGTCAAACTGCCAGTATGTGTTAGAAGCATAATCTCTCCACAAATGCTTCTTCAATACTTTGAAACAAGAATTGGCATGCTGCAACTTTTGAATATTAACTGTACTGCCATCACTCAGCAACCTTACACATTTATTTTTTGTTTCCTAATTTTTTATTGCCAAGGCATCAGGAGTTGAATTCTAAGTCTTTCCTATTCTGAGAATCAAATCAATTTGAGCACCTTTCTTTTGTGCACTTAGCCTGTCTTTAGGTAAGACTTTCCCTTTTCTAGGGTTATAGTTTCCACTTGTGCCTTCAGACAACAAAATTGTCATCTCTTGTCATTAACCTTAATTAAATCCCTTTCTTTTGGATGAGGATAAAGGAGAGTTTTTTTTTCTTTAATCCTAAATTAAATCTGAGGTTTCCCTTCACTGTTCTGAGAGAACTAATTTGAGACCTTTTCTCTGAGAGGAGAAAAATGGAGGGACTTTTAAGTTCTTATTTACCTTACTAAACGAAGTTCCTTTTATTCCACAATCTTCTCCCCTTTCCCCCCGCACCCCAAATCACTCTCAGCTGGAGCAGATTTTCCTCCCCCCTTTTTTCCCTTAGAACATGGAGTATTTTTTTTTAAACCTTAGCATGTAAGTCTTTTATTTTACTTTAATCCCTCAGATGATTTCTTCCTTCTGATGTCGAGGATTTTAGCTTGAGGACTTTGAATTTTTAGCTTTGATCCTCGAGGTATTTCTTGTTGAGGTCTGAAGACTGTAACTTTCCTTCCTAAGGCTATCTGGATCATATTTGCTACTTGTTGTGGGTTGGGGATGGGAAGGGGTGGAAGGGGGTAGAAGAAGGGGGAAGAGTTGTTTAGTAATCATTGTTTAATGGTGAGATAAAGCTGCGCTGTGTTATTTCCATCTATTCCACCATGTTGGCTCCTGTACTATAGTACAGTCTCCTGACTGAAATTCTGAACATGCTCTACTCTAGCTTGTCTATGCCTTTCCTAACATGAGGTAACCAGAACTGAATACAACATCCTAGATGTGGCCTAAGCAGGAGACAGCACAGCAGGATCATCTCCTGCCTCATTCTGGACACTGCACCTTCCTAAGTGCAAACTAGGATAACATTAGGTTTTTTGGCTACCATGTCATACTTGTGACTTTATATTGAGCTTGAAATCAAATAAAAAATAAGGGAATATTTCATAGAAATTGTCTAGCCATACGTCCTCTTCATCCTGCATTTGGCAAGCTGTTTTTTTTTTGGGGGGGGGGACTTTAGCATAAAATTCTACTTCTTTCCCTATTATTTTTCTTCTCATTTAATTCACTCTAGTTCTCTACCTGGTCAAGATATTTTGTAGTCTATGCTATTTCTCCCTCCAAGAAATGTGTTATATTTAAACCTGACACGACATCATTCAAATCATTAATAAAAATATTGAACAGCCCAGGGCCAAAGGGGCATATTACTAGAGTCAACATTGTTTCACCTAGGTTTGATCACTTAACCAGTAGCAAATCTACCTAACTATACACTCATGTAGGTAAAATCTCTCCATCTTAGAATAATCAACAAGAATAATGGCAGAAAATTTATCTAATGATTTCTTAAATATAAGTATTCTGTGTCTTTAGTGTTCTCCTGATCTATCATTATTCTTAGCTTATCATAAAATAAAATGAGGTTAATTTGGCATGAACTATTTTAGATGAAACCATGCTGGCTTTTGGTGATCACTTCTTCTCTTGCTAAGTGTTCACAAACAATTCCCTCAATAAAAGTGTTCTAGATTTTTTTTTGCTAAGAAGAGAAATCAGACTGAGTGGTTTTGACTTCATTTGCATAATTCATTTTGGTCACAACACCAATAACAACAAAAACAGGACATTTGCCCTTCTCCTCTACTGTAGAACTTCCGTTATGTGATAGCCTTGCCAGTATCACTGACAAAAGTTCAGCAATGACATGTAGAAATACTTTCAGTACTTTAAGTTTGGCTTCTTATGGAACTTGGACTTACTGAGGATACCTTCACATTGGCTAATTCTCTTCTCATTTTCTTTGAGTTTCCATATCATGTTCAAAATGGAATTCCTTATCTTGTCAAACTTTTGTATTCTTTACTTCTTTGCTCTCAATCAAGTTATTTTTTAATCTCCAAGCTGTCCTTAATTCTACCTTCTCCTTCACTCTCCCAATTAAATTTGCAAGTCTTGTTAAACCAACTTCCCCAGTTGCTGCCATTTCCTTTACTCTACTCATATGGCAGCCACCCTAGTTTAAGCCTCATGACCCCTTGCCTAGACTTTTAAAATAGCTTCCTAATTGGTCCCCTTGCTTGTTCTTTCTCTCCCCTGTCTTATCCATCCTCTGAACAACTGTCAAAATTATCTTCTTACGGCATGAGTCTTGCTATGCCATTTCCCAATTGGAATGTCTTCAAGGGTTGCCAAATGCCTCTGGGAAAAAAATACCTCAGTTTGACATTTTTTTACCGCCACAATTTTGTTTTAACCTATTTTTAGAACCTTATCTTTCATTGTTTACCCTCACTCTATGTATAAGCCAGCCAAATTGACCTGCTAGCCATTCTCTGAACTGAACATATGATTTCTTACCTCTGCGCATTTCATTTGCACAAGTTGTCTCCCATGTCTAGACCTATTCTATCATTATCTCTGCCCTTCAGCACCTTTACTTTCTTTAAGACTCAGCTCAGACATGACCTATTCTATGAAACTTTCCTAGATACTCATTGCTCTTAGTGTTCTCTCCTCAACATTACCTTGTATTTATTGATCTGTATGTACAAAGATCATAGGAACATAGATCTAAAACTGAAAGGGAGCTAAGAAACATCTAGTCTAAATTCTTTATTTTCCAGATGAGGAAACTGAGGTCATGGGAGGTTAAGAGACTTGTTCAAAGACACACAGGCAATAAGCATCTGAGGCAGGATTGGAACAGAGGTTCTATGATTCCAGAACCAGTGTTCTTTCCATGTTACCTCTAACATATAACCTTAGCAATGAAACACACACACACACACACACACACACACACACATATATATATATATTTTTTTTTTTTTCTGGAAAGAGGGGAACAAGCATTAGAAGTTCAGCTCATGGGGGCAGAGCCAAGTTTGAATTCCACGGTGAATTCCATTAGTAAACTCTAAAAAAGTGAATCTCGTTGGATTTTAGAGTGACAGAATCCACTGGTAGATGGAGCGTGGCAGATTCCCAAGTCGATGAAAGTGGCCACCTAGGACTAGGCAGGGGGAGTGTAGAGCACATGGGGGCTGCACCAGTGTGGACCTGAAAGCAGGCCACAGCAGACTAAGAGTGCACCCTGGAGAGAGGATCTGTCAAAGCAGGGTAAGAGGAAGTGCATAGTCCTCAGCAGAAACAGCAACAGCAACTTCTCCTGGGGCTATCAGCCCACCACCTGAATGTTTAAAAATCACCTAACTGAGCTTCCGGGAGCCAAGATATCAGAGTAAACCCTAGCTGCTCTAATCCCCCTCTGTGACCCTGAAAACCCAGAGATTATTGCCCCAGTGCAAAATCCTGAAATAGTGGAAGCAGTGGCAGGCTTTGGAGTCTCACAGGAAGGGTGTGACTGAGGCTGTGCTGAGCCCAAAGTGAAGGGTGGGAGGCATCCCAACAAGTTCCATCTCAGCTAACCAGTGGGAAATCCTGAAGCCCACAGGTGTGGAGCAGCAAGCACTAACAACAGAAGTCCAGGTGTGCCTTAGCACAATCAAGGAAATCTGCAGACACCACACAGCAAGCCCCCAGTTTCTGAGCTGCCCTATCTCTAGCCCCGGGGCACAGAGGTGGAAACCTGACATGGCCAGACCACCCCTCCCCCATACCTTACTCTGTGAGCCTCAGGATAACCCAGAGGAAGCACTGAGGGTCCTGGCCTTAGCCTCAGTCTAGACACCCAGAGGTTACAGTACACAAAGTCAACAATCAGGCCTCTACTTCCCAGTTTGAGAAACATGGGTCAGAGCCCTCTGCAACCCAGAAGCAGAAATCCACTTTAAAAGCCAGGAAATAGGCTATCACAATGGACTGGGATACAACTTGGAAAGGGAAGAACAAAGACGCTTGAATCCTATTATTGTGAACATGAAGAATAACACTTTCAGGAAACACTATTGACTCTATATGCACATCTGAGACCACAGAAGGAAATATAAACTGGTCTGAAGCCCAAAAAGCATTCTTAGAAGAGCTCAAGAAAGATTTCAAAAGACAGTTTAGAGAAGCAGAAGATAAATTGACCAATTCTTTTAAAATTACATTGAACGATAAAATTGATAGACCTTTAGTCACTATGACAAAAAAAAAGAAAGAAGAAAACCAAACTACTGGTATCAAAAATGAAAAGGGTAAATCTATCTTTAATGAAGAGGAAATTAAAACAATAATTAGGAATTATTTTTGCCCAATTGTATGCACATAAATTTGAAAATCTTAGTGAAATGGATGAATATTTACAAAAATATAAGTTGCCCAGATTAACAGCATAGGAAGCAAAATACTTAAATAAACCCATTTCAGAAAAAGAAATTGAAGAAGCCATAAATGAACACCCTAGGAAAAAAATCTCCAGGACCAGATGGATTTACAAGCAAATTCTCTCGAACTTTTAAAGAACATTTGATTCCAATATTATGCAAACTCTTTGGGAAAATTGGAGAAGAAGGAGTCTTACCAAATACTGTTTATGACACAAATATGGCACTGATACCTAAATAGGGAAGAGTCAAAACAGAGAAAGAAAATTATAGATCAATTTTCCTCATGAATATAGAAGCAAAAATTGTATTTAAAATCTTAGCAAAAAGACCACAGCAACTTATCATGAGAATAATACACTTTGATTGGGTAGAATTTATTCCAGTAATACAAGGATGGTCCAGTATTAGAAAAACTATCAGTATAATTGGTCATATCAACAACAACAAAAAAAAAAACTAGCAGAAATAATATGATTATCTTAATAGATTCAGAAAAAGCTGTTGACAAAATACAACACCCATTCCTAATAAAAACACTAGAAAGTATAGGAATAAATGGAGTTTTCCTTAAAATAATAAGGAGCATCTATCTAAAACAATCAGCAAGTATTATATGTAAGGAGGACAAGCTAGAAGTATTTCCAATAAGACCAGGGGTAAAGCAAGAATGTCCACTATCACCCCTCTTATACAATTTGGTAGTAGAATTTTTAGCAATAAGAGAAGGAAAAGAAATTGAAGGAATCAAATTAGGCAAAGAAGAGACTAAGGTATCATTCTTTGCAGATGATATGATTATATACTTAGAGAATCCTAGAGAATCAAGCAAAAAACTACTTGAGATAAAAAAAATTTGATAAAGTTTCAGGATATAAAATAAACTCCCATAATTCCTCTGCATTCCTATATATTTCTAACTAAATATGACATCAATAGAAAGAGAAATTCCATTTAAAGTTACTGTAGAAATTATAAAGTATTTGGGAATTTACCTGACGAAATAAACCCAGGACCTATATGAATATAATTATAAAACACTTTTCACACAAATAAAGTCAGATCTAACTAATTGGAAAAACTTCAGTTGCTCATGGCTGGGTTGAACTAATATAATATAAATTACAATTTTACCTAAATTAAATTACATATTTAGTGCCATACCAATCAATCTAACAAAAAATTACTTTTTAGAGCTAGAAAAAAAATAGTAGCAAAATTCATTTGGAAGAAGAAAAGGTCCAGAATATTAAGGGAATTAATGAAAAGAAATGGTAGGGAAGGTGGCCTAGAAATACCAGATTTTAATGTGTATTATAAAGCAGCAGTCATCAAAACTACTTGGTACTGGCAGAGGGACAGAGTAATGGATCAGTGGAACTGGTTGGGTATACAAGACTCAGTAATCAATGACTATATTAATCTACTTTTTGATAAACACAAAGACCACATTTCCAAAATATACAGAGAATTGAGTCAAATCTCTAAGAATACAAGTCATTCCCCAGTTGATACATGGTCAAAGGATAGGAACAGGCAGTTTTCAGAGGAAGAAATGAAAGATATCTATAAGCATATGAAAAAATGCTCTAAATCATTATTGGTTAGAGAAATGAAAATCAAAACAACTCTAAGGTACCACATCTCACTGGTCAGATTGGCTAAAATGACAAAACAGGAAAATGAAAAATGCTGCAGAGGATGTGGAAAAAATTGGAACACTAAAGCCTTGTTGCTGTAGTTGTAAACTGATTCAACCATTCTGGAGTGCAATCTGAAACTATGCCCAAAGTGTTATAAATAAGTGCATACCCTTTGCCCCAGCAGTACCACTTCTTGGGTTGTGTTCTAAAGAGAAAGGAGAAGTGTTAAAAGGACCCAAATATTTATAGCAGCTCTTTCTGTGGTGGCAGGGAATTGGAAATCAAGGGAATGCCCATCACTTGAGGAATGACTGAAAAAGTTGTGCCTTATGAATGTAATGCAATACTACTGTGCTATAAGAAATGAAGAGGAGTCATATAGCTAGGTCAAGATGGGGGCATAGAAACAGGACTTCTTCGGAGCTCCAGCTTCCACCTCCCTCAATTCATGTAAAAGGGGACTCTGAACAAACTTTGAAGTTACAGAACCTACAAGATGACACAGAGAAACAAATGTACCACTGAGGACAGCCCAGTAGGCAGGTAGGAATTGGCCAGCACAGTGCTCAGGGACCCCAGCCCAGCCCCATATGAAATGGAGATTTTAGCCCCAGGGCAGGCCTGACCAACCACTGTCTGGAGGGACTTCAGATCACCAGCAGCTGTGGCAGTTTCCAGAATTATCACATATAGATGCAAAGGACAAAGTGAGAGGTCAGTACATTGTGGACTTTGGGATCCTGTAGTTGGGAGTGCGGTTGCTATTTGCCCCCAGGGCAAGAAGCCGCTGAGACACTGAGGCCATGCAGCCACCTCAATGTGGCAGCTTCAGCTCCTGACCTGCAGAGAGTAGGGGGAACAAGCAACCAGTCTTAGGGGTAATCGCTCTTCCTTTTACCTGCTTGGATCTCGATTGCAGTCTAGGGTGGAGGTCCTAGGGTGTGCAACGAGCTTGCCAGAGAGTGAAGAAGCTTCAGAGAGGGCACCCAATTAATACCTTTGGCAGCTGAGAAAACCCTAGCATTTGGGAAGAAGCTCCCATGTCTGCTGGGAGAGTCCTACTGTGGCAAAAAGCCCAGAGGTCAAATGACTGAGTGGCAACATAAGCAGGCAAAGGAAGCAAAATAAACAGAGCACCCCAAATTTATACTCCTATTTTGGCCACAAAAAGGATCAAAGCACCGAACAGGATGAAGACAGTGAAGGCAGAACTCCAGCACCAAAATCTTCAAAGAAAAATACAAGCTGGTTACAGGACATAGAGGACCTTAAGAAGCAAATAAGAGAAGTGGAGGAAAAATTGGGAAGAGAAATGAGAATTATGCAAGGAAAATTATGAAATGAGAGTCAACAGCCTGACTGAAGAAAATTATACTTTAAAAAATAGACTAACTCAAATGGCAAAAGAGGCTCAAAAAGCCAATGAGGAGAAGAATGACTTAAAAAATCTAATTTGCCAGATGAAAAAAGAATCTCTCAAATGCTCATTGAAGAGAATCATTCCTTCAGAATTAGATTGGATCAAAGGGAAGCTAGTGACTTTATGAGAAATCAAGATATTATTAAACAGATCCAAACAAATGAAAGAATAGAAGGCAATGTGAAATATCTCATTGGAAAAAACACTGATCTGGAAAATAGATCCAATAGAGATAATTTAAAAATTATTGGACTACCTGAAAGCCATGATCAAAGAAAGAACCTAGAAATAATCCTCCAAGAAATTCTAAGGAAAACTGCCCTGATGTTTTAGAACCAGAGGGTAAAATTGAGCTTGAAAGAATCTACCAATCACCTCCTGGAAAAGATCCCCAAAAGAAAACTCTTAGGAATATTATAGCCAGGTTCCAGAATTCCCAGATCAAGGAGAGAATATCACAAGCAGCCAGAAAGAAACAATTTGAATATTGTGGAAACACAATCAGGATAATGCAGGACCTGGCAGCTTCTACACTGAGGGATAGAAGGTCCTGGAATATGATATTCCAGAGGTCAAAGGATCTGGGATTAAAACCAAGAATCACCTACCCAACAAAACTGAGTATCATGTTTCAGGGGAAAATATGGTCATTCAGCGAAATAGAGGACTTTCAAGTATTCTTGATGAAAAAAAGAGAGTTGAATAGAAAATTTGACATTCAGATACAAGAAGCAACAGAAGCATGAGAAGGTAAACAGGGAAAAGAAATCATAAGGAACTTATCAAAGTTGAACTATTTGAATTCTTACATGGAAAAATGATAATTGTAACTGATGAAACTTCTCAGCATGAAAATAGTTAAAGGGAATAGAAATATATATATGTGTGTGTGTGTGTGTGTGTCTATATAGGAGGATATATGGGCATATGAATACATACATATGTGAGTGTGTATATATATATATATATGTTTACAGGTAAACATAGATAGAGGGCACAGGACCAATTTAATAGGATGAGATTATTCTTAAAAGGTGAAATTAAGAGGTGAGAGAGGAATGTAATGAGAGGAGATGGGAAAGACAGAATGGGGTAAATTATCTCATATAGAAGATGCAAGGGAAAATTATTACAATGGAGGGGAAGAAGAGGAAGGCAAAAAGGCAAAACTTTATTCTCATTGAATTTGGCTCAGGGAGGGAATGACATACACATTAAATATGGTATCTCACCCTAGAGAAGAGTAGGGGGGAAGGGGATGAGAGGGGGGATGATGGAAGGGAGGGCAGGCTCAGGGGGAAGGGGAATTTGGAAGCATCCACTTTTGAAAAGGGACAGGAGCAAAGTAGAGAATAGAACAAGTGAGAAGTGGGATAGGAGGGAGGGAAACAAAATCAATCTTATATGATGTATCTACTATGGTAATGTTTTGTATAGCTACACATGTACAACCTATACTGAATTGCTTATCTTCCCAGTAAGAGTGGGCGACAAGGGTTGGAAGACAATGAATCTGGAATTCAATGTTTTAAAATCAAATGTTTAAAATATACATATATATACTATTATTAATACTATTTTACATTATAAGATATACATAAGATATATTACATAGATAAGGAAATAAGATATACAGGTACTGGGTCATAGAGGTCCACCATGCCCAACTGGAAAAGTTGAAGGGGGTATGGGAGAAGATATGGGTGAGAGCAGTTTGGAGGAGGGGATATCCTGTTGGACCTCTATTTTGGGTCGGTGGGTAGGGGAAAAATGGGGAAAGAAATTGTAACTCAAAATCTGGCAGAAATGAATGATGTAAACCAGAAGTTAATAAAATCATTTAAAAAAAAAGAAATGAGCAGATGGACTTCATAATAAAATGGAGAGACTTATGTAAACTGATATAGAGTGAGAAGAGCAGAACCAGGAGAAATTTGCCCACAATTACAGATGCAACGCATGTGTGATGACTAACTTTTATAGACTGGGTTCCTCTCAGCAATGCAAGGTTACAAGACTATTCCAAAAGACTCATGATGGAAAGAACATCCAGAGAAAGAACTACAGAGTCTGAATACAAATTGAAGCAAGCAATTTGCTCTCTTTCTTTTTCTTGTTTTGTTTTTTCTTTCTCGTTATTCACTCCATTGGTTATAATCCTTCCTTACAACCTGACCAATGTTTAATGTGAAGGTATTTGTATATCCTATATTTCATTGCATGCTGACATGGAGGAATGGGGGGGGGGGTTGCCAATATCGTTCCTAAATGCCAATTTCAGTGACTTTGTCTCATTTTTGTAGCCTTCTCCATTATAACCACAACTCTCTTCTAGAAACTTTCTTAGGACTTGGGCTTTGTAATGCTGGACTACAATCTTTCCTCCTGCCTTTTAGGACACTTGTTCTTTCCTTCATTCACTGGTTTCCTTCCCTTTCTCTCTTCTCTTCTCTCCTTGCCCTTCATTTACAAGGCTTCCACCAATAGAATGTAAGGTCCTGGAAGGCTGAGCTTGTTTTCATGTTTGTCTTTGTAGCTCCAGCACCTAACTCCATCTTATAAGTGCATGCTTAATAAATGCTTGTTGAATGATTGAATAAATGAATGAGACACTCATTTTTCTTTATATTTTCCTTTTAGAATTCATTCATTTTGGAGCTTCAGCTACCACTTTACAGAGTTATAGATGTTTGAAGCTGAAAATCATCTATTATTTGATAGAGAAGGAAACAGACACAGGTATGTGAAGAGTAACATACAAATATTTCCAACTCTTATGTCTTTCCAGACTCTCTGTCTCATGTCAGCTGAATGATGGACATCACATTAAACTCCTAATCCTTCAAACTAAACCCATCATCTTTCTCCAAAAGTCAATACCGTCTCCTGACTTCTTTATTTATTTTTTAATTAAGGATGTTATAGTAATTTTCTTAATTGTTTAGACTCAAAATTCAAGGCATCTTTATCTCTTTATCACATGCCTAGTCCATCGCTGAGTATTCATTCTTCTTTTACAATAAATACCCCTTATAAAGACCAACCATTCATTCCATAGAAGGGAATGCATGATATAACCTAATCAAGTGAAAGGCTACTAATCAAGGGTAAATAATTCCTGTTGTCTCCCAGGAAGAAAGCCTAAAATAGAATAAGCTAAAAGGCAAAGGGAGAGATTGAAATAGGGGGAAAGGGGGAAATTATGGTGAGGAACATCACTAAAGAGTGCCCTCAAAGTAGAAGAGAGGTACTCTACAAAAGGAAATGGGGACCTCCATATGGTCATTAGAGAGATCATTCATTGTACTAAAGGAAAAGGCAAATCAGGGATCCTGAAAGGCAACTGACACCCAGAAGAGTGGAAGGGCATGGACCCAAATATTTCTAAATTAGGCGTGTGAGAGGCAGCAAAGGGTTCAGTTTCCACAGACCTGCAAAAATTGCCAAAAAAACAAAATACAGCTACTGATAAAAGTAAAAAAACAGGACCACCAAAATGCAAGAACAATTAACAGGGGTGTCTGAGGGATTTCTAGGAAGAAAATGATAACCTGAAGAGATTATTTGCATTGCAAACACCCTGTGAAACAGATATGCTAGAAAGAATGAAAAAAAAAAACTATAGCAATCAAGTTAAAAAATGACAAAATGACAACAGGGAGACCATGAAGAGGCTTTTTTTTCTTTAAAAATATGCAAGACAAGGGTCGTGGCCAGAGCGGGCTCATACATGCTCCTGTCCCCCTTGGTTCTCCTCCAGGCCCGGCGAGCCCTGCCCCACCCATGGCTCTGAACATCTCTGAGCCTATGACTGTTTCTGTGCCCTCTGCTGTACTGAAGCTGCTGGGGGGTGGTGCCCCTGCCACCCCATGGCCTCCATCTGCCACAGCAGCTCCCCGGCTCATCCTCCTGCTGCTGCATGGTGCCAAGACTGAGCTGAGCTACAGCTGCCAGAGGAAAATCAGGAGCAAATTGTCCTTCACCAGCCAGAGAGACCTGCAAGGGTCACTGAGTCCTGTGCCTGGGTTTGAGTCCTCACTTCTACCTGTACCCTTGTCTCTGCTTCTCCCCCAGCTCCCCCATGCCCCAAGAATCCAGCCAGCCTGATGGCCCTCACTTTGGCCCAGCAGGATCAGAAGGCAGCATGTTGCTGGAGCCAGCAGGAGATGGGGGGGGGGGCGTGGTCCCACCCCTACCTTACTCCCCCTTCCTACATTTCTTGTACCTGGAAGGGGTGGGGAAAGTCCAAGGGCTGGGGACCCTGGGCCCCTCTATTCCATGGTGAGCTCCAGCCACCCAGGTCCCCCAACTTCCTTGCAGTGGCAGCAGAGTGATGGCGGCCTGTTGCACACACATGTTTCTGGTCCCCCACAGAGGGAAGAAGAGGTCCTGTACAGTTACCTGCCTCCTTTTTCTCCTCTGCTGTGACTTCTCCCAATGCCAAGGAGCGCCACTCCCCCTTTTCTGCACCCTCCCAGTCCCCTCTTCACTCTCTTATTGTTCATCCCTTTCAGGTGCACCCCCACCCCCTACCCAGAGGACCCCACGTGATCCCACACTGCACCCCCCCACAGGGAGGAAAACCTGTACCATGAGATCAGTGGGGGTGAGGGAACTCCCTAGCAGGTCTGCCAACGCCTTGGGCTCCCTTCCACCAGGCCTCTGAGATGCTCAGATGCTTTCTATGGGATTTGGGAACCGTCACCACCCCAGGGACCCCCTGACTTTCTCTTCTGCTACCCTTCAATCCCATCTCACCCATGTCCTTCTGCACTGCAGCGTTTTCCCAACATAACTGCTTCTTCTGCTACCCTCAATAATCCTGGGAACACTTGGCCCATCTGGAACATGTCTATGTCAACTTGCCCCTAGGTGGGGGTGGACCTTTGCCTACCTGATTCTCCTCTTGTTCTTCTTCCCCTTCTGCCCACCCCAGAAGTCGCTCTGACCCTGGTCCCCTGGCTTCTCGACTCCCCCACAAGCAGCTTTCACCTTGGGGGCCTTCAGATTTCCTCCTTCTCACCTGGACCTATCAGACAGGAGGGGGTAGGGTCCTCACAGGGTTCAATATGGAAATGTGAGAGGTGCACACAGAGAGGAGGCTGGCCGCCTGCCCTCCTACCTGCCCTGCCCAAGCTGGTCCCTCCATGTTAAGGGCCAGACTCGCAGCTACTACTGGGGATGGAGAGCCTGTCTCCTAATCCTTTTTGTAAAATGGCTGTCTATGTTGGTGAATGGGAATTCTTGGAGCCATAGCTAGTTGTACCTGTTGATGACCAATGTCATAGGGATGGGCCCAATTCAATGAAAGAGTTTGTAATTTTTTCCCAATTCCTCAAGTTCCTAACTTTGTAAACTCTTGTAAATCTCATAACTGTAAATGGCACATCCATTTTCTTGCAAGAAATTGTAGAATAAATGAGCTTGCCTAAAACAATACTTTATAATCTTTATAAATATCACAGCCTCTAACTGAAGTTTCTCTGCCTTTCCCACAAATATACTTTTTATATGTATACTGCCTTGGGGTTTCTTGCACTAATTTGGGGAAAACGGAAGATGAAAACACTTCATCTCCCCCCAACTCCCAGGATTCCCCAACATGTCCTGCTCCCCTCCCCTCTTCTCATTGCCCTGTACATGCAGCTATGAATGGGTGCCCAGATGAAGGGCATTAGGGTGTATTAGTATGTGCACACACCTGTCCCTGTGCTCAGGTATTCATGTCTGAATGGGTGTGTCCCTGCTGAGTCCCAATTCTGTGTACTAAACACTTAAAGCAAATTTTAACATTATCAAAAAGAAATTAAAGCAAAAATTATCTGTGGGGAAAAACAGCAAGGGTAAAAAGCAGAGCTCAAATAGAAATGATAGAGGGGAAAGTCATGAAATATAATGAAATAAATCTCTTGACACCCCATCTACAGAAACAAACTGAAGAAAATGTAAACCTATAAAATCTTTAAATATGATTGCATTAAACAATCCAATGAAGAAAAAAAAAGAAGAGTCACAGATTGGAAGAAAACCAAACCCCACAATCTGTTGCTTACAAGGAACACCTCTAAAATAAAGGCAAACAGAATGAAAATGAGCACCTGGTCCAAATTTATTATGAATTGGAAGAATCTATCAAAGCAGGAGTTGCAAACATACTGTCCAATACAATTGCACAACATAAAAGGAGATAAACAAGGAAACACTGTTATGCTGAAAGGAACTGTAGACAACAAACCAATATCAATATCAAACATACCTTCTACATTCCATAGTACCTAATTCTTCAAGGAAAATTTACTGAATTATAAAAGGATAAATGTAGTAATATAAAAACAGGAGATTTAATGCCCTTTCAATTTTGAACAAGTCTATCAAAGATAAATAAAAGGTAAAAGAGAAATGATCAAATTCTTGGAGAGCTTAGACCAAAAAGACTTACAATGCTTTCCAAGGGGGGCTGCCAAGGAATATATGTATTTCTTAGTATCATATGTGTGAAATATAAAAAAAAAAATTATGTTTCCACACTGGTGTAGGGGAGTGGGTCCTCTTGTTACAAAGAACTTGGGACTTTTTGCAGCCACACCTCTTAGTAGTTAATAGGAGCTTCTTTTGCATAGAATAAAGTGTTTTGTTTTGTTTGCAAAAACAATTCCTAGAATAGAGGGAAAACCAGTTTTGACTGAGTCTATGGTTAAAACAGGGCAAGTAGGTCAGTCAGGCTCTAAGTACCCATGCTAATTGCTTAACGTGTGGAGGGAAGGAGGCATTATGGGAAGGGGGAACTTGAAGTAGGTGTGCAGGTGTCACAGATTGGATAAGAAAACCAAACCCCACAATCGGTTGCTTGCAAGGAACACCTCTAAAATAAAGGCAAACAGAATGAAAATGAGCACCTGGTCCAAATTTATTATGAATTGGATGAATCTATCAAAGCAGGAGTTGCAAACATACTTTCCAAAACAATTCCACAACATAAAATGAGAACCACTCAGCCAATGAGGGAGGGACTTCGCCTTTCAGGACAGGGATTTAAACTGCAAACCTTTATGTAGGCTTTGATGTGTATTGCTGAGTAGGTGGCACATCCATTTTCTTGCAAGAAATTGTAGAATAAATTAGCTTGTCTAAAACAATACTGCTGTTACTATACACAACATTCGATTGGTTCTGCTCCTTTTGCACATTATTTCATTCAGGTCTTTCCATGTTTTTCTAAAATCACTGAGCTTGTCATTTCTTAGTACAGTAGTATTCCATCACAATCATATACCACAACTTGTTCAGCCATTCCCCAGTTGATGCACTGACTCTTGATTGATCTTCTGAGCTGCATCTAGCCTCTCTCCTTAACAAACTATTTCCGCAACTAATATCTGTAAAACACAGATCTAACCATCTTACCCTCCTGTTCAAAACTTCTAATGGCTCCCTCGCTCCCCCCTGCCCCGGCTTCCTTTGGTGCATTGTCTTCCCCTGATAAGATTCTAAGCTCCTTCAGGGAAGGGACTGTCTCCTTCTTATCTGTATCCTCAGTCTAGTGCAGAGCAGATGCTTAATAAATTCTGATTGGATTGAATGTTGTAAGCATGTGTATATATGTAACGTATGATATATACACGCATGTCTACACACATACATGTTTCCCCCTCCCTCCATGGTATGTAAATTTCTTAAGAGCAGAAACTGTCAAAACTGTGTTTTCAGTGACTAGCACAGTACTTGATACACAGCAGGTGCTTAATAAATGCCAATTGATTGACTGTTTTTTCAAATTAACACAGATTAATTAAGCAGCATCTTTATGAATCCTTCTTTGGTCCCTTCCCCTTTGGGCAAGTCACTTCCCTGCTCTGAGCCCCATTTTCGTCATTTGTAACATGAAGGGCTTGGAGGAGATGGTGGCAAAGTCCCATCAAGGACCTAAATTCGACATTAAACTTTGAGGATATTTGTTGATCCTGAGACAATGCCATAGCTTGAAAAGAACACGTAAGAGTTCGTCTGTGGGATTCACTGTAGTTTTTCACTACTGTGATTTCTAGCTAAGCTAGTGGGAGTCTGGTTTAGTATTTCACCCCCATATCTTTGTGTGTGCCATTTGCTTGTTCTGGGCATAACAAGCCAGATGTTTGTATGAATGTCTGTGGAGACCTAAATGTTCAGTCATATCTTTAGCAATCCAGCTCCAAAAATTGTAAGTTTTTTCCTTTTTTAAAATTTATAATTGGACCCACCCAGATTCTTTTTCTTTGCATAAAAGACCCATATAGAACTTAATATTTGAGTTATGTTTTCAACCCAATAGAACCCTGATGACATTATATACCTTGTAACCCAGTATATCACAGAGAGCCCAAAGTTGGTTCCCCCCTTTGGGGGGGGGGGGGTACTCGTTGACTAATAACTTGAGTTCTTTTTAAAAATCAAATATTTTACTGATTTTGTTGGGGCATCACAAAGTACCCTGCCCACCTGAACAAAAAATATATATATAACTAATTAAAACAATGTGTTGGCCACGCCTGAGAACAAATTGTATATCTATGGTTGACCACCTCTCTGGTAAGAGGAGAGGGGTATGCTTTGCCACCATTTTTTTATGACAATATGTTTTTTTTTTTTAAATGCCATGCTCAGTTCTATATACAACTATTAAATAAGCCCTGACAGTACTGGACTAGATGGGGAAAAGATACTTGCTTCTTTCCCAAGTACCTATTAACTAATAGATAACTATTTCTAGTTACCTCCAGTCCAGCCTCATTCATCCATTTGCTCCCCAATACATCTGGGTGAGACAGGATGAAGTAGAAAGAACCTTGGATTTGAAGTTTGAAGTCCTCAGTTTGAGTCCTGCCTTTGGCGCTTACGAGTGCTATGACTTTACCCCAATTCCTCCCTGGACTTTAGTTCCCTCATCTTTGAAATGATTGCTCCCTATCTCAGAAGCTTGTTGGGAAAAAGCGTTCTATAAAACGTAAGCAACTGTAGATATGCAAGTTCTTATTATAATAATCCTCTTGCCTTTCCAGCCCTCTGTCAATGCCCTTCACCTTCCCTTTCCACCCATCTTTGGATAATCATCTCACAATTATTGTCCTCTATGAAGCCTTCTCAGGGTCACAGTGCTGTCGTCTACACTTAATGGCTAATGGCCCTTCTGACACATTCTGAGAGCATTGTTTTATAAGCTTTAAAACAACCCACAAGTAATTGGTTATTTAAAAAAAAATCATAGTTATTATCTTCTCCTAATATAGAAGCATTAAAATTCAGAGACTTAGTTGAAGCATAGAAAGTGAGAGCTGGAAGGGACGGCCACCTATTGAAATATTATCCATTCTACAAGGCTCCCTTCATGAATCCCAACCTCCTTCATACTGCCTGACTCCATCTTGTCCCCAGCCATCACCCTCCCCCATGAAAAATAAATCCTTTTCTTTCTCTGAGCTTTTATAGCTTCCCCAAGCCCACCAACTCCCACACCTTTTAAACCTCTCCTTCAGGGTAGGGGCTCTCTCTTATATTTTTCTCTTGCTCCACAACAGGGATCTCAATCTCAGTTCCATGTAATAAGGTGATTTGAATATATAATGTAACTTTTGTTCAGAGGAGAATGTAATCACATTAAGGGGATGGAAACAAACTTTTATTAAGTTTGTTAAGTTACTGTGTGCCAGGCACTGTGCTAAGCATTGTACAAATATTATTTCATGTGATAATTTAAATCACACCAGGGAATCATTATTTGTAAGTATTAAGGATTTATGACATATTTTACATTAGAATTTTTTTTTACTTCTACTTCTTCAACTACCTAGTAAGCTCCTGCTTATTAGGAATTGTATCTTTCAGATCTTAATATCCAGACACTGGAATAGTTTTTGTCATAATGTGCTACTTTAATAGCTGCTTGTTGAATGAAAGTGAATTTATTTATTACCCACTGAAAATTATTTCTTCCCTTTCCTCTCCCCCTGGACTTGAAAATCTTACAGCCTCATACCTCCAAGAAAAATTAAACTATGCTTTTTCCTTTTCAAAGTAAATTTTTGACCCATTTTATTTTGGTACAATTGACACTTCCCAACACTCTAGCTAGGAGAGGTAGTGGAGAGAATGTGAGGCTCAGAGTCAGGAAAACAAGTTTGAAATCCTGCCTCAGACATTTACTGGCTGTGACCCTGGGCACATCACTTAATCTCTTTATGCCTCAGTTTCCTCATGTATAAAATTAAGGGATTAGAATCAATGGCTTGTAAAGTCTCTTCTGCCTCGAAATCTATGATTTTATGAATCCCAGTAAATGACCTACAAAGTACATTCCTCAAGAAAACAGGTGCTTATAATAGAATGAAGGGATGTAGGCACAAAAGATCACAGATTATTCACTGGAAAGGTTCTTTGATATCATCTTCTCCAACACCTCTCCCATCTCCTATTTTGTAGAGGAGGAAATGACTTGACCAAGGTCATACATGTTGTAAATGGCAGCATCGAAATTTCAATCTAGGTCTACTGAACTCAGATTTGACCTTCTTTCTATCATGCTATGGTTCCTTTAACTTTGGTAAATTGGTACTAATGGTGACTGTAATCCTTACCTTCCTTGTTTCTTGACTTTATTGCAGTAAGTGCAACTCCCTAACATGGTTATTGTGAGAATCTAATGAGATAATCTATATAAAGCCAAGCTTAAAGCCATATATATGTGAACTACTATTATATATTGTACTTTTGGCTCTGGCTTCTAAGACTATCAGAGCTGTCCAATACTAAGAAGAAAACAGGAGAATCAGGGGGGGCACACAGTGGGAAGTAATTGAGGATTTTATTCAGTAGGAGGTCAAAGGTATTTTAAGTCGTTTCACCCCCAAAAATGGGAGAATCACTAGTATCTTGAATGGTGAAAATCAATGATGAAGGGGCTGGAGGAGTAGGGATGGATAACATAGATTGTTTGAAATGTATAGGTGCTAGAATGCTTTTGTACAACAAACTTTTAGGGATTACCTTGTACAAGCAGGTAACAATGGAACCGATATGTTAACTTTAGTTGCAGTGGGATGCAGTCAGCAGTATCCCACTGACTCTATGTGGCCTAGTGGAGATAGACCCTGGTATTCACTTAGAGACTATATGAGAAAGTTAAAGGAAGAGGTCACGAAAACTGCAATAATGATCAGAGATGCCGATGCTTATGATAGTGTTCCCTTAACAATTTCTCAGAGAAATATAAGAGTGAAGATTTCTCCCCTTGTTTATAAGCACATAATTCTGACTCAACTAATTGGGGAAATAGCGGTCCCTCTTTTAGAGGTGCTGGATAAGATTTCACAGGTAGGTGACTTAGGGGAGTGGGGAAAAGATGAATTTCCTCAAGAGAGAAGAGCAAATAACCAGCAGATTCAAAGTCAGAATATATTAACGAGGAAAGAATTGTTTACTGCTTTATTAAGATGTTATTCCAACTAATGAACTATATAAGATTTACCGAGAAAAGGGACATAATATTAGATGGAATAGGGAAGTAAGAACTGCCCCTACAGATTCTCCTGAATTATTGTATCCAAGTTCGTAATACCTTTGGGGAGAATAGGAAATAGGTCAAACCAACGAGATTACAGACCTCCTATCAGTTTAACCATGTATTGGAAAAATGGACCAACTACTGTAACTAGGGCATTAATAGATACTGGAGATCTCCTTTATATATGGAAAACCTGATAAATTCAAACGTGCAACTCCTATTGCCATAACAGGACTGGTATGGACTGAAATATCAACCAAACAATTTAAACTAATGATGAAAATTGGACAGTTAACTAAAAGATTCACCCAAGAAATGGGAGAATCACAAGTATCTTGGATGATCAGAATCAGTGACGAAGGGGCCAGAGGAGTAGGGATAGATAACAGATTGTTTGAAACTTATAGTTATTAATCAGAGTCGTTTTGTACAACAAAGTTTTGGGGATTATATGCAAGAAGGTAAAAGTGGAGCTAATCTATTAGTTTTAGTTGCAGAGGGATGCAATAAGCACTGTCCCATTGACTCCCATTCCTAAATACATCATTTGAATAGATATTTTGAGAGGTATGACTTTAAATTTATGTGAGGGCATATATATATATATATATATATATATGTGAGTTCATACCTTCTATTTCTTTAACAGAGGCTTAATTAGAACTAAGTGCTAAGTACCTCTCAATTTAGCAATACAAAAGGAATTTCAAATTACATTACTATTACGACCTCCAACTGAGTTAAGAGTCTAGACATCTATAAATAAATTTTGCAACACAAAAGAAAATAAACCTGATGAGGCAGAAGATCCTATGCAGTCTCAGTGTGCCTTTTGATGCTGAGCTCTCCAATTCACTGAGAAGGGAACAGATTATTGACAATGCCTATGCTGTGCCTGGCACTGTGCTAAGTGCCTTATATACATTATTTCATTTGATGCTCACAAAAGTTCTGGGAGGTAGGTCCTTTTATTGCCCCCATTTTATATCTGAGGAAAGTGAGGCAAGACAGAAGTTAAGTGACTTGCCTGGGCTCCCGAAGGTAGTAAATCTGAGGCCAGATTTAAACTCAGGTTTTCCAAACTTCCTAGTTCTAGCTCTGGATTCTCAAGAGAGCACAGACCAACATCAGGATATTCCCAAATTGGTTGAAAAGAGAAATAATAACAGTGAAAACAGAATTTAAGGCCTCCATAGCAGAAATAATGAGCAGAATAGAAACAACTTGAATCCTTGATGGCAAGTCATACCAAAGAAAGCAAAAATAGAGTAACTAATTGGGAATTCAAATGCAGAGAAATGGAGGACAATCTGGAGGAAGAAAAGCAAAAAACCAATAATATTAAAATAAAATGTGATTGTAAAGTAAAATATACTGATCCTGAAGAAAGGACAAATAGACAATTTAAAGAACTATGGCTTTCCCAAGAACATGATACATCCAAAAACCTGACCACCAAAATACAAGAACAATTAAAAGAGGTGCTGGAGTGATTTCTAGGAAGAAAATGATTACCTGAAGACATTATTTTATTTGCAAATCCCCTGGAAAACAGATACACTAGAAAGATAAAAAATATATAGCAACTGAATACAAAAATGACAAAACAACAGAGAGAAGAGGAAGAGATTTTCCTTCTGTTAATATGCAAGACAAAGGTTGGGGCCCTGGCAAGGCCATCAAGCCCCTCTCCCCATTGTGCTGCCACTGTGTTGCCATGGCGCCAGCAGAGCTAATGCAGAGAAGCTGCTGAGACTCAGTGGAGGAAGACACTGAGGCAGTGGCAGCAGCAGAGGAGGTGCTGGTCTGAGGAGGAGGACAAGGAGGAAGACAAAGAGGAGGGCCTCTGGGCCCCTTGCCTGCCCAGGGAGACAGTGTGATTGTGGCGACCCAACTGTCCAGCATCCCAGCTCCCCTAAGGGAGGGTCATACCTCCCTCACCACAGTGCCCCAGCCCAGAGGAAAGCTTGCAGGCCTCCTTCCTTCTTTCATTCACTTCCCCCATCTCGTCAGTGGCCAAGGCAGCGGGACATCCTCCCTCAGTGTCTTTGGCTGTGACCTTGGGGAGCATCTCAGCAACTCTGGTCAAGATGTTCCCCAAGTTCTACACGATTTCATCTGGGCCCATGGGGTTGTGGATGGAATCTACAGCCTCTCACGTGTTTCTTCCACCATCCAGAAACTGAGGCAGGAGTTTGACAGTGAGCGGATCCCAGAGCTGAGATCTACCTAAACCCGTGCTCACCTATCAGCTCTCAGGAAAATTCACTGAGGCCATATCTGTGCCTGGGGAGGAACTACAGCCCTGTATACAAGATATGATCAAGCAGCTGCTCCCACCTCATTACCAGACCCTGGAGTACCTGCTGTGACACGTCTCTCAGATGGTCTAGCACAGTGCCAACACCGGAATGCCCCCTGGAAATCTGACCATTTTGTGGTGTCCCAACCTGTTTCTCGCAAAGGAGCTGTTGTCAATAGGGCTTGGTGGGGCCCTCCATGAAATTAGAGTCCAGTCTGTGGTTGTGGAGTTTCTTATCAGCCATATGGATGTTCTACCAGGATGTTCTTCGGCAGGACGAGATCCTGCAGGTTGCTGTCTCCTCTCCAGGTCCAAGTTCCTTGCAGGCAGCAGACCCTCTACTCACCTCCTCTCCCCAGAGGAGGCTCAGGCTCTGTAGCAGCAAGCACCCCAGCGTTCCCAGGGTGGGCTGCCAACACAGGTTCTTGGATCTTTGATAAAGGAAAGCAACTCAAAATGGGTTAACAAGCTTACTTTAATCAGTCAAATATGTATCGTTTACCTAGTTCAGGAGGAACAGGTCAGCACCCTGAACTTCAAAGTATACAGACAGAATTATCAAGACAAAAACAGATCAAGTAGACAGATTTCCAAACTGTCCAACCATTACATCCATACCAAACAACATCTGGGTTTCAAAGCCAGGGGACTCTGGACAACAGCTTTCCAGAGTTTCATCTGATCAAATCACAGAACACTTCTCAAAGTGAGCCCCAAAACAAAGCCTCACATCAGGGCTTATATAGCCTTCTCCTGGCTCAGAGAATGTAACAACCTTATTGACCCACTGGCCAATCAAGAAGTATCTACTGAAAAACAAGCCTCCTACCCCAGGCTCTAGGTGCACTTTAGCCTAGGGGCAGGGAAGATCTTACAAATTTACATTCCCATTACAGGCTCAGGCACAGGGTCAGCTGTCTGGACAGGGGGCCAAGGCTCCTAGTTTATTAGAAAATAAGAGGAAGGGGGTCTTTGGACAGAAAAGTAGGAAACCAGGTGGCAGAGTGTGGAAGACCTTCTTCACCCTGGGGAGAGGCCCCTCCTTGAAATGAAAGAAGCCCCTGCCCTGGCATGGGGCTGGTCAAGTACTGTGGCCATCACAGTTGGTGGGCTAGTGAGCAGTGAGAATAACAAGGCGGGGGTGTAATCAATAGTCTGTTTATTACAGGACCATTTCCTACAGAGCCAAAGATGCAACGGACTCACAAAGTTTATATCCCTTCCCCAACAGAAGGTCTATGTGACTTAAGAATGTAGACACCCCGAAAGAATGCAGACAATGCACAAGGACCCTCCCTTAATCTTGTTTACTATTTTCCCTTGCTTAAGGTTACTTATTTATTAGGGTAATATCCTAGGACCATATCCAGAGGCATAAACAAAAGAAAGATTACATGCCCTCTTGCTTATCTGCCCTGTAACCTTGCAGGTAATTGTATAGGGCAGGGGAATATTCCTTTAGCAGGGCCAAGGGACCCCAAAAGTTCTCTACATCTAATATAAGTGTATACATCCTCATGCTTATCTGCCCTGTAACCTTTCAGGTAATAACATGGGGGGGAGAACATTTCATTAGCAGAGCCGGGGGACTCCTGAAAGTTCTCTACAGTCAAGGGTCCCAGCCGCCCTCAGGTGGCCCAGTGCGATCAGCCAAGAGCCAAGAGTCACTGTCATCCCAGGACAGCAGAGATGGCCTGCAGAGGTTCCACTGGCTGTGCCAGCCCCTTTCCATCAGTGATGCTTTCCCTGGGACTCCAGGCCTAGATGGCTTCTCTGAGACCTTTTCATCCACCACATCATCTCCATCTTCCAGCAGCCCCTCTTTGTAGGCAGTGGGGAGGTGGTGGGATCTCCCCACACCAGGTGTCAGCCTGGCAGGATGATGGCAAAGACCTGGACTTCAGTCCCCCTGGATGCCTGGAGGGGCTGAGAGGCCTTGACTTTGGTCCCCTCACTTTCCTTTGCAGCAGCCCTAACCCTGGGGACCCTGCCCCTCCTACCAGTCTTATGCCCCAGCCCCTTCTGCTTCTTTCATCTCTGAAGCCATCTCCCCTCCTCAAGATCTGACAAGCCCTGCCCCACCCATGGCCCTGAGTATCTCTGAGCCTGTGACTGTTTCTGTGCCCCCTGCTGTAGTGGAGCTGCTAGAGGGTGGTACCTCTACCCTCCCCCCACCTGCCACTCTGGCTCCCCAGCTCATCCCCCTACTCCTGTACTGGAGCACATTGCCCTTCCCCAGCCAGAGAGACCTACTAAGGTCACAGAGTCCTGTGCCTGGGTTTGAGGTCCCACTTAGACCTATACCCTTCTCTCTGCTTTGCCTTTAGGGGTACCTCCTTCCATCCCAAGAATCCAGCCAGCCTTATGGCCCTCACCTCAGAGGGCAGCACAGTGCTGGCACCAGTAAGAGGTGTATTTGCACAGTGGCATCCCTACTTTCCTACTCCGGGAAGGGGTTGAGGAAAGTCCATGGAGCAGGGCTCTGGGTACCTCTAATTCATGGTGTGCTCCAGCCACCCAGCCTCAGGTCCCGCAGCTCCTTGCAGCAGCAGCAGAGATATGGAGGTCTCTTGTGCACACACTTTGGTTGTGAATCTCATAAGTGTAAACTCTTATAAATCTTTGTAAATACCATAACCTGTAACTGTAGTTTCTCTGCCCTTCCCACAAATAAAAACTTTTTACAGGTCTGCTGCCCTAGGGTTTCTTTTTGTTTTTTTTTTTCTTTTTTTGGAGGGGCAAGGTAGGGCAATTGGGGGTTAAGTGACTTGCCCAAGGTCACACAGCTAGTTTTTTTGTGTCAAGTGTCTGAGGCTGGATTTGAACTCAGGTCCTCCTAACTCCAGGCCCTATATTCATTGTGCCACCTAGCCACCCCAATATCCTGGGGTTTCTTGCACTAATTTAGGGAAGACAGAAGATAAAAACACTTCATCTCCCCCCAACTCCCAGGATCCCCCAGCATGTCCTGCTCCCCTCCCCTCTTCTCATTGCCCTGTAATGCAGTTATGTATGTGTGCTGATAATCATTAAATATCAAATTTATCCTAAGTCTGAATTAATCAAACAGATTACTTTGCTTTGCTTTCCTGTTCCTGCAACTTGAAAGATCAGATAAGATCGGGAATAGGTATTTCTCCCCACTTTGTGACACGATGCTTGGAAATTCTGAAATGCTCTTGGGGATACTTTCCAGATAGGGAAGACAGAGACATCCTGAGAATGCAGATCTCCACTATCTTGTCATTTGTCAAAGTTACATTATCTTAAACCAAATTAAGTTTAAAGGCCAACAAAACATCTAGAATAGCAAACTTCATGATGGAGTTTTGTAATAAGTCTCTAATTCCCCCTCTTATTGTCATTAAATGTGGACTTTGTATTTGTCCTGTCACTTTGTCTGTCAGTGTGTGTGTGTGTGTGTGTGTGTGTGTGTCTGTGTCATATTATGTCTGCTGTGAATGAGTTTGTTATATTGTAAGATTTATATGCAGGCATTTCTAAGAGCTGCAGCTAGAAAAACAGACAAATCTGTAAGACTCTTTTCCTTGTAGTTTCTGGTCTGGCTAACCTACAATTACAATGAAAAGTTAGATATAGCTAAAAAACATCTTAGCAGATTCTGAAAATTAATCATTAAGATGTAAGAAATTGATTATATTGGGATGTCTGGAGAAACTGTAGGTAGACAGTCACCCTTACTGAAAGCACCTACCCCTAGTCAAGATCATTCAGCATTCCCCACTCCCTCCCTAGAGTTAAAGGAGTATCTCAGTATGGGGATTGTTTTTTTTTTTAACAGCCACCAGTTTTTTATTAACTTCTCTTACCCCAGGTCAGATTAGGAGAGGAGAATGCAGGAGAATTGTAGGTCACCCTTTCACACCTGGCAAAAGGAGAGGAGGGAAAACACTCACACACTGGCGGTAGACCTAACTGCTTGTGCCCCTGGGCACTTTGTAGTACCCTTCTAGGCAAAGCTTGGAAATTTCACCCAGGTCCTGTACATTCTGCTCACCTTGGCCCAGCAGTTGCAAACAGCCCCAGGCTCAGTACCTTTTGCAGTTGTGGGAAAGGGAGAGGTAGATGGATCAGGCCTGTGGGGAACATCTGCTTCAGGTAAACCCTGCACTTCCCTGTTCCAGTTGCAAAAATGTATCTTATCTCTGTTTTATCTGTTTCCTGAATTTATAAAGGGAAAATAATAGTGGTTGTTATGGGATCAAAATAATATAATGATTGTAAAATGTTTAATATAATGACTGGCATATGTTGGACATAAGGTTATCTCTCTCCCTCAAACTTTGAAGTGGTTTTTGAATGCCAGGAGTAATAAGATCAATAATTTTATATGTATTCGATTGGGTTTAAGTAACTTGCCCAAGTTTACATGGCTAGTTGTGTGTGTGTGCGTGCGTGTGTGTGTGTGTGTGTGTGTGTGTGTAAGTGTCTGAGGCCAGAACCGAATTCCAGTCCTCCTGACTCCGGGGCCGGTGCTTTACTCACTGCACCACCTAGCCGCCCCTACTCCTTCTTTTCAAAGAATTTTACAGCTCCTCATTTTACTCCTTATATCTTCCTTTTGAGCTTCTTTTGCAAATGGAAAAAAAGAAATCACAATTAAACAATTTCCCCCTGGGCTAGAATGACTTGATCAGAATCAGAAAACTAGCCTCTGACCTTGAACCTTTTACAATAATTAGAACTCACATTTCAAGGTTTATAAAGGACTTTCCTCACAAAGACCATGAGAGATAAGTAATCCAATATAAGGGTTTCTTTTTTTAGACAAGGAAACTAACTTCAGAAAGGCAGCATGGCATAGTAGAAAAAATATTAAGCTTGGAACACTTAACTTGGAGGAATAGAACCTAAATTTGAATACCAGCTCTGCCACTTAATGCCTATGTGACTCTTGGCAAGTCCCTTAATCTCTCTAAGCTTCAGTTTCTTGATCTTAAAAATGAAGAGGCTGGAGCAGAGGGCCCTAAATTCCCTATAACTAGTTCACAATGACACAGATAAGAAGTGTCAGAACGAGGGATTAAATAAAGTTCTTGTCTCTTACCTCTAAAACCTGACAGGAAATTTCCATGAGGAAAGGGAAGTATAAAATAATTTCATGTACTCAACAAGGAACATCTTCATTCTACCTCAGGAAAGAAAGTGACCTTAGAAATACTTCTTACTGAGGGAAATGCAGAATTTTTTTGCCTTTTTTTCTCTGTTCTGAATGAGTGACTCAATTGTTCCTTAAAACAAGGGAAAAGGTTATCTTATCAACTATACTGACTGACTTTCTTATGCATGGATCCCAAAACACATGAATATAATTTGCAGAATTTAGTGGAATAATAAGAAAGAACAGGAGAGAACAGTCTCTAAGTATAACAGGATTTGAAACTTGTTTCATTCATTACTGAAGTCAAAATGTAATTAAGGCTCAAAAGTAAAGATTAATTAAAATATGGAAGTCAAAAACACCATATTTCTAATTGCCACAGAATGAGGACTTGGGGAATAGGGGTCAAAGACAGAAGGTTTGGATATTTTTATGATTTCTTTTTTCTATTTAACATTTAAATATATGTTCAATATTTAAAATATCATTTAATTATTCAGTCATTGAATCTACAGTTTGAAGCAGCAATCAGGAAAAAGAGAATCCTTCTAGGATCATGGAGGTCGTAGTTTGATCATACTCTGCTGAGGTCAACACAAGTCCAGAGTATCATGTTGAAATCTAAACATTTTATGTTGAAGGACATTGATAACCTGGAGGGTGTCCTGAAGCAGTGACTGTGATCATAAAGGAACTTTTGATTTATTTCATGCCATGAGGATGAGTGGAAGAATCATGAAAATTAGTTGAAGAAGCAAAGAGTATTTAACCTGAAGTAGAGAAGAATTGGGGCAAAGAAAGTATTATAAGGATTTTAATATGGAAGGAGAATTATCCTTGTTGTGTCTGACCTCAGAAGAAAGAACTAGGAGCAATCAGCAGAATTTGCAAAGAGGGAAATAGGCTTGATGTAAGGAAAACCTCTTAATTAGAACTGAACAAAAAATGAATGTGCTAGGGGGAGAGATTATGAACACTTGTTAGATATGTTATAGAAGGAATTCTTATTTGGGTGAGCCAAACTAGATGGACACTGAAGGCCTTTCAACTCAGAAATTCTATTATTCTGGTTTTTAAATTATTAAATATATTTAAATTATTAATAATAAAAATTATGAATGTAAATATATTTAATTTAAATATATATATATATATATATATATATCCTAGCCACTAAATATGAGGAACATATGTTTCTGGTATTTAGTGGCTAGGTCAGAGATTCTTTAGTTACTATCTGGTCACTTATGTTATATTGACGATGGGAATGGGATTAATAGGTAGAAATGCAAAAGAAAATTTGAAAAAAAATTATAAGCCTATATTAAGTGTCAGTTATGTGCCAGGGACTTTAGAAATTAATATTTGTACATGATTTCTATTTTATAAGCTCAGCACCTAGTGGTAATACATAGTACATAGTAGGCATTTAATAAATGTTTTTTGGTTGATCATAGTCTGAGAGGTTGTGACAGAGAAAGTTTCTACTACTCAATGACCCAGAAGTCTTCCTCTTGTCTTGTAAAGTAGTTTTAACAACCTGTGGAGTTTAGAGAAATTAAAGGCTAACTATTAGGAAAAAGGAAAGCAGTGGGCTTTATTCTCATCTTTTGAGAGAGGTTTCCACCTGCATCTTCCTTAAGAGGCCTAGGACATAATTTATTCAAATACAGCATGAGGTTGTCTCCATACTTACAGTTTGTAAAGTTTTCAGAAATGTTTTCAGCTCTTCAAATATAGAGGTATTTAATCCAAAGGTGGGAATGTGATGTCAGGAACATATAACTTGTGCATTCTGGACTTGGGTGCAGAGAAACAAAACTTGATTCTTTAAGGATTCATCACTAAGTAAAGAGAATGCGGAGGGGTAAAATGACCTATGGGATTTTCACATGTTCATTCTCTCCCACCCCTAATGACACTCTCAACCAAACCTCGTTCTTAGGTGTTGCAAAAGGGATAAAAAGACCCAAAATCATAAAACACTAACACATGGGATAAGAGGAAATTCAGTACATATCTCCCATGATGAAATACATGATTTGGCCTAGTTACAAAATATAAGAATTCCATGATCCCTTAAAATCTTATTTTTTTTAAGTGCAAATATTTTATTTTTTTTTCTTTTTCTTTTTTTTATCAATTTGTTTCCTTTTATTTTACAGGATTCAATTCCACAATTCCTTGAGTTTCACACTTTGTCCCCCTCCCTACCCTCCCTGCCCCATGGTGGCTTATAGTCAAGTATAGGATCTGTAAATACTTTCACATTATACATTAGTCAGGTTATAAGAACGGATTGTACAAGCTGGAATGAAAAAATGGTAGAGGACATAAAAGCAAATAAGAGAAGGAAAAAGATCAGGTATTTTGCTTGCACCTGGACATAAACTTAGTTTTTTCTAGTTCTTTCTCTGGATGCACATATTTCTCTCCATCATGAGTCTTTTGGGATTGACTTATATCACTGAATTGCTGAGAAGAGTCCAGTCTATCAAAGTTGGTCATCACACATATGTTGTGTCTGTAATTGTGTACAAATTTCTCCTGGTTCTACTCTTCTCACTCAGCATCACCATTATCTAACACAATATACCAAAATTAAGTCTAAATGGGTGCATGATCTAGGTATAAAGGTTGAGACTGTAAGCAGTCTCCTAAAACAAGGAATAGTTTACCTATCAGACTTGTGGAGAGGGAAAGACTTTATGACTAAACAAGAATTAGAGAACATTATAAAATGTAAAATGGATAATTTTGACTACATGAAATTGAAAAGTTTCTGTACAAACAAAGCCAATGTAACCAAGATTAAGAGGGAGGTGGGAAATTGGGAAAGAATCTTTACAACCTATGTCTCTGACAAAGGACTCATTTCTAAAATATACAGAGAATTGAGTCAAATTTATAAGAATACAAGTCATTCCCCAATTGATAAATGGTCAAAGGATATGAACAGGCAGTTTTCAGAGAAAGAAATTAAAGCTATTTATAAGCACATGAAGAAATGCTCTAATTCACTATTGATTAGAGAAATGCCAATCAAAACAACTCTGAGGTACCACATCTCACCAGTCAGATTGGCTAAGATGACAAAACAGGAAAATGGACAAATGCTGGACAGTATGTGGGCAAATTGGAACACTAATGCATTGCTGGTGGAGTTGTGATCCAGCCTTTCTGGAGAGCAATCTGGAATTATGCCCAAAGGGCTATAAATACTTTCATACCCTTTGATCCAGCAATACCACTGCTAGGGTTATATCCCAAAGAGATCATAGAAATGAGAGAAAGAACCATATGTACAAAAATGTTTATAGCAGCTCTTTTTGTGGTAGCAAAGAATTGGAAAGTAAGGGGGTGCCCATCAATTGGGGAATGGCTGAACAAGTTGTGGTATATGCATGATATGGAATACTATTGTGCTATAAGAAACCAGGAGCCGACGGTCTTCGTATTTACCTGGAGAGGCTTATAAGTGCAAATATTTTCAACACTATTTGCGGCCTCACGGGTATCTATAAGTCATTGAGAAAATAATTAATTGACTTCATCTCATTTTAATACAGGTTGGAAAACAGCAACTTTAAAAACATGCACCACAGACACACGACTCTCTGGGAGAAGGGAAGGAGGTAGGCTATCCGAGGCCCAGCCTACATGTTTAATGAGAAGGGGACAAGTCTGACCATGGAGGAAGAACACTTGTTGGAATCTGATGATTATAGTAATATTCCAGTGGTCAGGAAGATGCTGGAGGAATCCAAAACACTAAACTTCAACTGTGTTGACTACAAGGGACAAAATGCCTTGCAGCTAGCAACGGGAAATGAGCACCTAGAAGTGACAGAATTGCAGCCAAAAGAGGAAAACCTGGCCAGAGTTGGTGATGCCCTCTTGTTGGCCATCAGCAAAGGCTACGTGCGGATTGTTGAGGCAATACTGAACCACCCAGCCTTTGCCCAGGGGCAGCAACTGACCTTCAATCCCCTAGAACAGGAACTATGGGATGATGATTTTTATGCCTATGATGAAGATGGAACCCGTTTCTCTCATGACATCACCCCCATCATCCTGGCTGCCCACTGCCAGGAGTATGAAATTGTGCACATTCTCCTCCTTAAAGGGGCCTGTATTGAAAGGCCCTATGGCTATTTCTGCAAGTGTAATGAATGTGCTGAAAAGCAGAGAAAAGACTGCTTCAGCCACTCAAGATCCAGAATGAATGCATATAAAGGATTAGCCGGCGCTGCCCACTTATCTCTGTCCAGTGAAGATCCTGTCCTTACTGCCTTAGAGTTAAGCAATGAGTTAGCCAGACTGGCCAACATTGAGACTGAATTTAGGGTAAATTTACAAAACTCTTTCATTTCTGTCTAGTTGTCTGAAGGTTCTTTTCCAGGTGTATCCAATATTCATAGGAGCTGCCTATAGGGGAGACACTCAGTGGAAGGTGGCCCTGTGGCTGGACAGCAATGGAAGGGCAAATGATTTCTTTTTACTTGCCTGAAAAGTATACTGAACAGTCAGAAAGACACTGTAAAAGAGCCAATCAAACCTGACAAGTTCCATAATATTTCTGTATCACATGTCAGAGAGACAACTTGGCAGAGTGATTTCCCATTTACATAACCTTGTCTGAGGTTCCAGAGACAGCACAGGGGTGCAGTGATGCCTGCACAAAGCTTTCAGGAGAGTTGTAAAGATAAACTTCATCAACAAGTACTAAGTACCTTCCATGTGCCAGGCAAAATTAAAATAGCCCCTGCCCTAAAGGAAATTACCTAAAGCACTAAAGGTGCTTTAAGGGTTTCAGAGTTCTTTACATATATCATCTCATTTTATCCTCACAGTAATCCTGGGGGGTAAATGCTATTATTATCCCATTTTACAGTAGAGGAAGCTGAGGCAGGGAGAGGTGAAGTGACTCTCCTGAGGGTCACACAGCTTGTAAGTGTCTGAGGTTAGATTTGAACTTAGATCTTTCTCGCTCCAGATCTGACGCTCTCTTTACTGTGCCCCCATAGAACTTTTGCATTCATATGTGTATACAAAATAAATACAAGGTAATTTGGGAGAAGAAGACACTAATTATTAGGGGAAGAGCTGTCACAAAGTAATATGTGTTCTAGCGAGTACTACAAAAAAGTCCTAAAGGAGAAAAAGAGGGGATCACCATAGGTTGGAATTGTCAAGAAGGGCTTTCTGGGGCAGGTGAGAATTGAGATGCGCTTGGAAGGTTGTGAGAGGTAGCAGGCAAGGGGACACAATACTGGGGAGAGTAAATAGCATAAAACAAGTTAGGAACTATTATTATATGAGGGAGGCCAATGTACAGTGAACCTGCCAGGGTATCTGGGGTTAAGGGATCACACTCACTCAGTGAGAAGCAAAAGTCCTATTTCATCTCTGTGTCCCTCATACAGCTTAACACCAGGCTTTAATATAGTGGATGCTTAATAAATGTTTGATAATTTGAGTTGAATGATGCCTATTTGTCAATCTATTTCTGTCCTGGGAAATATTTTTACCTAAAATATCTAAATAATCTAAGGGGAAAATATTCTTTGGAATGATTTCTCTGGATAATTACTGCAATTTTCATTTAAAGTTATGTAATTAACTGAGACAGATTCTGTCTAATACAATTGAAACAATAGTAAACTAACAATTGGGACCATATATAGAACATTCATCTCCTTTACTGAAAATTTGAAATTCTGTGTCTTTAAGAGGCCTAAGACCTAGAATTCGAAATTACTTAGAACCATAGGATCACAGGTTTAAAGACAAGATCCCTCAGAGGTCATCTAGTCTCATCTCTTCCTATTAATGAGAATATAGTTATAGAAATGAAAGGATACATGAGGGCCAGAGATAACTGCTAATACCACTAGCCTTGAAAAGACACCTTTCAACATTGCAGCCTTGCTTTAAAATAAGAACAAGTGTAAAATCAGTCCTGGGTGCCCCATTTTTGAAAGGACAGTGATGTGTCCAGAGGACAGCAATCAAGACAATGAAGGACCTTGATTTCGTGCCATGTTAAGAATCAGCTGAAGGAACAAGCATGCTTAATCTAAAGAAGAAAAGACAGTGAGGATAAGACTGAGCTATCTTCAGTAATTGGAAGGTTTTTATGAAAAATGGAGACTAGATGTATTCTGCTTTGTTTTAGGCACAATAACGATAGAAGTTGGAATGTAGCAATTTTAGAATTTATGAAAGAAAAAGCTGCTAACAATTAGGTCTATACAAAAATGGAGTAGACGGCCTGAGAAAGTCATGCATTTTCCTTCACTGAAGGTACTGAAGGACCACTTCTCAGGTAATTGTAAAGACAATTAACGTTTAGGCATGAGTTGTTCTAAATGGCTTCTGAGCTTCTTTACAACTCTAAAATTCTGTTATTTTGTGATTTTTTATTCTATCAAATTTACTTATTTGCTAGCAGTTCCTTTTGTTTGAAATGGGGATTTTCAGATTACCAACAGAGACATAAGATAAATGTTCAAGTGTTCCTTTAGGAATTTTTTACTTACTTGGCTAATATTGCAGGTGTAGTCTTGACACTATAGTTTTTTTTTTCTTTTTTTGTTGGGGTTTGAGAGAATACCTTAGTGGGAGATCCAGGGAATGTGTTCTCAAATGTACTTAATGAGTACATTCAGCAAAAATATTCAACTATTCATCAGTATATTACATAATTTAGCAAGTATCATGAACTGCTTAAGAAGATATCATTGTAAATGTCATCAGTCATCTTCCATGCTTTTTAAATTGAAAGACTCATGGGAATGACTACTCTTCTCAGCTAAGCAGCAGCAATCCATGAGAGCTTTTTTTTTTTTTAAGTGATGCAGATTACAAACTTCATTTGAGTTAACATGCAGTACAGCTACTGTTAAGGTCCCTAATAAATTTTAGTTACATGCTTGCTGGTGATCCTTTTTTGTTTTTTTGCTTGCTGAAAATTGTGCAGCTGTTCAAGTGTTATTTCCAATATTTCTTGATTCTTCTTGAATTTTACTCTTCATTCTGCCAAAAATCACTTAGAAGTTTACCCGTCATCAAAGGGTTACTTCTGAATAAATAGTATGTTCACCTACTGATATAAGGAATTTCCCCTCCTGTGGTTTGTGATCTTTGGTAACTATTGATGGAAGAAACATTCTACTGGATTTTTTGACTGGAAACTTAATGGGTGTGCTTCAGGAATATGGAACATAGCTACAATGTGCTAGAATGGAAATATCCACAAGGACCAATTTGGAAATATTTCTCCAGGTGATACTTCCAGGTTCCCTGAATCTCAAAAGGCCAAGGAAGTTGGCCATTAATACCCTACATGACTCGTTCAGTCAAAATCCAGTCAATATTGTGTGTTTGGACCTGTGCTAGGTGCCATGGAGCCAAGTCAATATGCATTTACTAAGTGCTTACCAAAAAGTAGGTACTGTAATAAGTACTAGGCATGCAAAGAAGAGGGGAGAAAAGTCCCTGAACTCAAGGGTCTCCTAGTCTAATGGCGGAGATAATAGGCAAATCATTATGTACAAATGACATACATGGGATATATTCTAAGTCCTTTCAGAGTAAAGGAACTAAGACTAAAGAAGACTGAAAAAGGCTTCTTACAAAAGATAGGACTTTAGCTGAAAACAAAAGACAGAAATAAGGAGGGAGACAGTTCCAGGAATGGGAATCCCCACTGAAAGTTCCCAGAGTAGGGAGATGGAGGGTCTTGAGAGAAGAATAACAAGAAAGCCATTGTCACTGGATCACAGAGTATGTAAGAGTGGGATTGAGGAGTAAGGTGTAAGAAGACTGGAAAGGTAGAAGTGAGTGAGTAAGCTATGAAGGGTTTTGAATGCCAATCCAAAGATTCCATATTTGATCCTGGAGTTAATGAGTCATTGGGATTTAGGGAGATCAATCTAATAACTGAGTGAAGGATGGATTGGAGTAGGGAGAGATAAGAGACAGATAAATCAACCAGGATGCTATTGCAATAGTCCAGGCATGAGATAAGGCCAGTTTACATCAGGTGGTAGCAATGTCAGAGGAGAGAAAGAGGTTTATGTGAGTGATGTTACAAAGGTAAAGAGACAGGATTTGGAAAGTGATTGGCTATGGGTGGAATGAGACAGTGAGGACCGAAGGATGATGTGAGCCTAGATGACTAGTACAATGCCAATCTCCTTGACAATAATAGGGAAGTCTGGAAGAGAGGAGGATTTGGGGGAAAAGATAGTGAATACAGTTTGGGACATAATTGAATTAAAAATGTCTTAGAAATTCAGTTTGAGATGTCCAGTAAGCATATGGAGATTTGAGCCTGGAGGCTAGCATAGAAATGGTAAAATTCAAGAAAAATACCCTGAGTCAGGGGTTCAACACCTATTTCTTTCATTTATTTGCTGTGTCACCTTGGGTAAATAACTTTCCTTTCCAAACCTCAATTTCTGATTACATGATCTCCAAGGTCCTTTCCAGATTTGTATGCTATGATTCTATCACATAGCATGTGAGACACTATCGAGTCCAATAAGAAATGCAAGGGTCACTGACCTAAAAGAGTTTAAAATCGAGCTAGAGGGGAAAACAAACCTAAAACATAAAACAACTGGAGAACGTGTCAAAAAATGTCATGATATCTAACTAGACCACAAACTCCTCAAGTGTTTTAATTCTTTTTTCCTTTCTTCCCCACCCCCTATGGTTATCACAAGGCCTCATACACAGGAATTGCTAAAAAGTATTAATTGATGGATTAGTAAGAACAGTGGCTCAAGGCAGGACAAAGTTTAGTGAGTGTGAGCTGGAAAATCCAGAGATGTTTCAGCATGTCTGTGTCTAAGCCAAAATGTTATGTCAAAGTGAGGAATCACTTTATTTCAATTAATCTAAAACACCTGCTATTGAAGACACAGTGGGCTATTAAAACTTGGTCTGAATGATTGAACAGGACTCTCCACACTGATTATTTTCTTCTGTACAAATAATTCATATCACTACTTCATCTAAACAAGTTCACTCAATGGGCATACAATTATTAAGTGCTTACTATGTGCCAGGATCTCAGCCAGTAATTGGCAAAACCATCCATTCTTTGACGTCCCAAGTCCTTAACTCCTGAGGGTTTCTTTTTCATTAGTATTCATTGTTTTTCTGTGGATACATTCAACAGCCATTCTAGCCTAAAAATCAGTGTCAAGACAAGAATGATGGAAAAGTTTCTTAGTAATTGGAATAGTGTCTGGGAATGGAGGGAAGGAAGGACAGTGTTCTGCAGTAAAGATTAATGGTACTGGAAGGGAGAAGGAAGCAGGAATAGGGAAGCAGAGATCCTTCCATACCTTCTTAAGTCATGCCTGCTTGGATTTTGAGGTGTCTGTTATTCTCAAGAAAGCAAACTGAAAATTCAAGCATATACTAATTAATATACTCGTATGTACTAATTTATATTTTGTCCTATTTCAAAACAAATATGCCCTAAGTCAAGAATCTGGAGATAATATTGGAGCCAATAGACAGTGTCTTGAACTTTGAGAATTCAGGCTATAAAGATTCTTTTAATGGATGCTTAGACTAAAGTGTTTAGAAGAGGAGGAAGCAAGTCAAGTATTCGATTATAACCCTGTTTTAGAACATTAATGATTTCTGTTTATGAATGGAATGTTAACCAAACATATTATGAAAAATGGATTATGAATTGTGTATTGATATTTGTGATGGTATTTATAATCTCCCACAAAGTAATTCAAGGCCAAAAATACCACAAATTAAAAAATGCAAATAATGATAAATCAGCACAATTTGCCACCTGCTACGTTAGATCCTATTGTGAGATGTAGAAATATTTTAATGTCATTAGTACACTGCTTACAAACTTATTAGAAACCAAGAGGGTCAAGAGGACAAAGAATGAATTTTAATTTCCTAGACACAATTCTTGAGAAGCAATAGAATAGGAAACTTGGAAGCCTCTCTCCCCTGAGTATTCATGAGTTATCCCTACAAGCTCTTTTGGATTCTGTTGTCCAGGATTCTATAGATGCACTTTGTGTTCATAAAGCTGACTATTACAGTGCCATTTAAAGAGAATATTTCATCAATCCAAAGATACCAACATTGGAGTTACAAAGACTTGCATTAAAGTCCTACTTTACTAGAACTAAAGTTCTAGTGCACACTAGCTATATGACTAAGACCACTGGCAGATATAATGAATGAAGAACTAGGCCTGGAGGCAGGAAAACCTGAGTTCAAATGTGCCTTCATATACTTACTAGTAAGCAAGTCATTTAACCGTTGTTTCCCTCAGTTTACTCATATGTTAAAAGGGGGAAATAATAGCACCTACTTCCCAGGGCTATGGGGAGAATCAGAGATAGTACTTAGAAAGTTCTTAACAAAGTGTGTGTGTGTGTTGTTGTGTGTGCGTGTGTGTGTATAAGTATAAAGTATGTCTTAAGAGTAATGTAAATATTGACTCATTATTATTACTGCTGCTGCTACTATTACTAATAATAATAATTTCTGAACTTACTTAAAATATGATGAGTTAGCATTGTGCCTGGCATAGAGTAAGTGCGTAATAAGTGCTTATTAACTTTCTTTTAACCAATAATCACATAAAAATTCCCACTGTGACACCTCTTCCATTTCACTTCTTCTTGGAGGTCCCCATCCCCAGAGCTGATTAGTATTCCCCTCTGTGTTCTAGAGGTAACCCTGAGGGGTTTTCTCTTCTAACATTTTAGCTCCTAAAGCCCCTCTAATATGCTCTCCTTTGTCAATCAGCCAGTTGAACTTCATTGTCTTTTACAGAAAGGAATTACTAAAAAAATTATAGTGAGAACTGTTAGTACAGAAAATTCTCCTCAAACTGGGACATACTGACCCTTTCTGCAAAAAAAAAAAAAAGATCCCTGGAGAGAGTGGGCTCAACCTCAAAATAAAGGAAATAAGAAGGAAATAAATAAGCATTTGTTATGTGCCTGGCACTGTGCTAAGCATGGAAATATAAATACAAGACAAAGAAAGACAGTCCCTGCCTTAGAGGAACTTATATTCTAGTGGGGGAAGAAAATACACAAAAGGGAACTTTTAAAAAGTAGGGATGGTAGAAAGAGATGATAATAATTGCCAGGCACACATGATTTTAATCAAAGCCTTCTTTGAGCTGGGAGAAGAATGAAGGCTAGTCTGGGTCTCTATTATAAAAAAAAAAAGATTGACCCAGAGTCATACAGCTAGAAAGTGTGTAAGACCAGATTTTAACTCAGGTACTCAGGTCTTCCTTACTCCACTGGGCCACCTAGATGACTCCATTCAGTTTATATTAGATGGCATTTGGTATCCTTTGGTCTGTGAATCTATTGAATCCCTGTAATAATGCTGTCCTTGAATCCTCACCTGTGGATTATAGTATAGTGGAGATTGTGTTAGAACAATAAATAATAGAAAACCTTTGATTACAGTCCAGGATAGACTGGATTTTAGCATTAGACAATTCAAGGTCATAGGAAGACACCAATGTGTACTACCCTCTTTACATACTCACTCAAGGCCAGCACTGACACAGAAGTCAGAAGTGGTACAAGGACACTGAAAAGGTCTCTCTAAAGAACTTTAGTATGGATTTTGAAACAAGAGAGGAGCTGGAAGCCCACCCAGAATGGCATGCTCTCATCAAAGAAGGCTCTGTGCTCTATAAGCAAAACAAACTTGCAACAGAGCAAAAGAAATGTGAGGTGCACAAATCTAGAGATGCACACTTCTCCATCCCAAATGCTCAAAAGCACTATGTTAGAGCCTTTCGAGCTCATCTTGGATTGATTAGCCACAGTCATATACATGGTACCTTGACCCCAATATTGTGATGCCATTGGCCCTCTTTGAGTATAAAGAGTGAACAATTTTTGTCATCTTTAATTTTTCATATGGATTTAAAGCAACAACCTAGAATGTGAGTTTCTTAGATAGCAACTAGATCTATATTTAAATGCAATCACTTAGTAATCACTGCATCAGCATCTTTAGATGTAAGAACAAGATTGGAAGAACAAACTTTTTCCACTGAATCTTTGGCGCAATTTATAACTAAATATAGGTTAGATTTCAATTGTATTTCTTCACATTTCCTGCTTTGGCCACATGCTGTTGCGACTGATAAAGCAGCTATGGACAGACAGACATCAAATGCATCTTGATATGAAACACAAAACTCACTTGATTCTGATTCTGGACAATTGCTTTCTATGCTATATTTATTCATTTCTGTATATTATATTCATTTTATATTCATTAAAAGCATTCTACATACAGGGGCCTGGAGTGGGTATTATGATATGTGTATTATGATATATAAATTTGAGCCATTGCATCATGAGAAGATTTTATGTTACCTAGAAATGCATGAATGCTTGACACTGAGTATGAATAATGGTTTTATAGCAAAAAGATTTTGCACAGATAGTCAAATTTGTAAATAGGGATTGATATGACTTAGCTGTTTATTTGTTTAAAAATAACATATACTTATTTTGTCTATATTAATAGATCTTATATATTCATATAATTTATATAATATATAAATAAATATTATATATATACACATACATATATATATATATATATATACATATGTATAAATGATCTCAGTCTTCTTTGAGTTTTTCCTTTGAGGGTTTTTTTGAGGTTTCCCTTATTCTTCTTTCTGTTTTTAGGATCCTCTTTTCTGGCTTCTCCACATGTGCACTGGGTTTTTATTTGGGTTTTATCTCCTGGTATTTGAGGATTTCAGCCTTTTTGCTTTTTACTCTCCCACTTTATTGGACTAACCCCCAACTTCTTTCCAGAGCCCTGAGGCAGTGCTATTGAGTGCTCACAGACTCCTCATGTTGGAGGACATAAAGGCCAGCAGTAGGGGTCCCTCAAGGAGAGAAGCTTATTCCCAGTTCTTTCCCATCTCTTCTGTATCAGATCTAACCTTCCTTTCCCCTCCCTACTTCTCTTGCAGTGTCCAGTGGCATATTTTAACCCTGTCCTATTCCTTCACTTCATCCCATCTGATTTCATGCCACTTCTTGTGGTTAAGGGGAAATAAGACAGAGTCAATGCTGTGGGGGATTCCCAAAGTAGTCAGAGACTGAACCACAAGCCTATCAATTTATTTGTGCTTCCTGTGTATGGATGTATAGAGTCAGTTAGGAGCAGGGACTCTGAATAAAAATTCTAATTATTAAAGCTCTTTGGAGTTAATTCATGGAATTTTTACCTTATTTTCTTATTTTATGGAAGTAAATGAAATAACTTTATGATGCATAATTCCTTTCTTTTGAGGCTTGCAAATACTTTCACCACGTTGCTGCTTAGGTAGCTTAAACACAGTTACTGGGATGCTGTGCTGGGTAGTGGGGATGGACAAGATGCAAAATTATGCTAAAGCTGCTCAAACAAATTTTCAAGGCTATTGTTAAATTTTCAGTGTGAATATTTACACCCCCGAAATTGGCAAATGCTACCAAAAGGTTTGATGTATGGCTTTGATAGGTGTTTAAATTTAGTAAAATGACGAAGAAATTGTTAATAATCCAAATTAAACACAAAAGTGTGTTGTGTGCTCTTTTACCCCCCAAAGAGCTGGTTGTTAAATGTTTAACAGCACACATTTGACTGGATTGTTTCTTCCAGCGTTATCATTCTGTCACCACCTTACACTGGACTCCAGGATTCTTTCCACTGCAGCATCGAGTGCTTTGTCCAAGTATCCATCTCTACTAGCATCTCCATATAGCCTAAAAAGGCTGACTGGTGAAAAAATCACACTGGCTCTTTTATCTAAACAGTGCCAAACAATTGATCCAATTAATGCAATTTCCTCGCAGTTCATTAGCTAGGTATTTGACCTCCTTGGTGGTTGTATGGGTGGCTGAATATTTGGTACTGTATATATCACAGCAATAGGGCAAACTAGATGGCACAGTGGATAGAGCACTAGGCTTGGAGTCAGGAAGACCTGAGTTCAACTCTGGCCTCAGACATGCACTAGCTGTGTGACCCTGGGTAAGTCACTTAACCTTTTTGCCTCAGTTTCCTCATCTGTAAAATGAGCTGGAAGAAGGAAATGTCAAAACACTCCAGTAGCTCTTCCAAAAAATTCACAAAGTGGGTCATGGAGAGTCAGACATGACTGAAATGACTGAACAACAACTTATCAGAACAGTAACTCAGCATCCCAAGTTATGCAAAGCTGTCTGGAATATATCCCTGTAATCTCTCTACCTTTCACTATCCCCAATTTCTCACAGAATTTAGGCAAAAGGGATCAAGAAAAGATGGAAGAGTGAAAGCAGGAACTCACCTAGACTCCCCTGTGAATTCTGTCAGTAACCTCTAAAAAGTGAATCTGAATGGATTTTAGAGTGGCAGAATCCACTAGGAGACATAATGTGTACAGGAAAGGGCACATGTAGGGCTGGGCAGGGGGAGCACAGAGTGTGTGGGGGGGGGGGGGGGGGGCGGGGTGTACCAGCACAGACCTGAGACCAGACCACAGCAGAGACAGAATGAGCCTGGGTGAGCAGATTCACCCACCACAGGGACAATTCCCACACCTCTCACTGCAGGACAAGGGATCTGTTGGAGCTGAGTAAGAGACTAGAGCAGGGCTCCTGGCAGCAGCTACTCCTAGGGATATCAAACCACAGCCTGGATGTATAAAAATCACCTACATGAATTTCCAGGAGCCAAGTTGGTGGAGTAAACCCTAGCTGCTATAACCTCTCTCTACAATCCTGAAAACCCAGAGAATATTGCCCCAGTGCAAAATCCTTAAATAGTGGAACCAGCAGCAGGCTTGGGAGTCCTAAAGGAAGGGTATGAGTGAGGGTGTGCTGAAACTGAAGTGAAGGGTGGGAGGCATCCCAATAAGCCCCATCTCAGCTGACCAGTGAGAGATCCCAAAGCCCAGGGAGGAGGAACCAGCAAGTATTAACAGCAGAAGCCCAGGTACACTTTCTCATAATCAGTGAAACGTGTAGAAACCAGCATGGCCCGACACCAGTGGCTGAGCTTGCCTGAGCTCTAACCCAGAGGCAAGGGGGCAGAATCCCAAAGTGGCCAGACTACACCTCCATATAAAAACATAATATAGTAGAAGGAAAGACGGGAGGGAGATGAACATTATATGAACTTTACTCTCATTGGAGGGAATAACAAAATCAGTTAAGTATAGGATTTTACCATGAAGAGACACAAAAATTTAATACAATAGAGGGAAAGAAGGGAGAGAGAAGAGCATTGGATGAGATTTACACTCATCAGATTTTCTTCAAGGAGGGAATAACATACTTCATTAAGGATAAAAATCTATCCAGTCCTACAGACAGTAGGAGGGGAAAGGGGTAAGGAAAGGGTGGAGTTTAGAAGGGAGGGAAGAAGTGATAAGGGGGAAGGTTAGGAAAATGGAGGGGGGTTGATAGGGAGAGAATACTGAGGGAGACAGTAGTCAAAAGGAAAACTCTTAAGGAGGGGAAGGGAATAGGAAGAAATAAAAGGATAAACAGGGGAGGGAATAGGATGGAGCAAAAAAAACACAGATAGTAATCATAACTGAGAATGTGAATGGATGAACTCTCCAATAAAAAGGAGGCAGATAGAAGAATGGATAAAAAAAACATAATCCTACTATATGCTGTCGACAAGAAACACATTTGAAATAGGGGGATACACACAGGGTAAAGGTAAAAGGCTGGAATAGAATATATTATAATTTAGCTAACTTGAAAAAGCAGGAGTACAAATCTTTATCTAAGATAAAGCAAAAATAGATCTAATTAAAAGGTATAAGAAAGGAAACTATATGCTGCTAAAAGGCACCATTGACAATGAAAGAATATCAATACTAAATATATATGAACCAAGCGGTATAGCATCAAAATTCCTAGAGAAGATGTTAAGGAGTTAGAGGAAGAAATAGGTAGCAAAATTGTACTAGTGGGGGACCTCAATCTCCCCCTTTCTGAACTTGATAAATCTAACTTCAAAATAAGCAAGAAAGAAGTTAAGGAGGTGAATAGAATTTTAGAGAAGGTAGACATGATAGACCTCTGGAGAAAATTGAATGGGGATAAAAAGGAATACACTTTCTCAGTGGTACATGGCACACACACAAAAATTGACCATGTACTAGGGCACAAAATCCTCACAATCCAGTGCAGAAAGGCAGAAATATTAAATGCATCCTTTTGAGATCATGATGCTATAAAAATTATATGTAATAAAGGTCATGGAAACATAGACTAAAAGCTAATTAGAAACTAAATAATTTAATCCTAAAGAAAGAGTGGGTCAAACAAGAAATCATAGAAACCATCAGTGACTTCATTCAAGAGAATGACAATAATGAGACAACCTACCAAAACTTGTGAGATGCAGCTAAAACAATTCTTAGGGGAAGTTTCATATCTGAATTCATACATGAATAAAATAGAGAAAATGGAGGTCAGTAAATTGGGCATGCAACTGAAAAAGCTAGAAAAAAGAACAAATCAAAAATCTCCAATTAAATACTAAATTAGAAATACCGAAAACCAAAAGAGAGATTAATAAAATTGAAATTATGAAAACTATTGAATTGATAAATGACACTAAGAGCTGGTTTTATGAAAAAAACAATAAAATTGATATAAATTTAGTCAATATGATAAAGAAAAACGAAAGAAAACCAAATTACCATATCAAAAATGAAAAGGGTGACTCTACCTCTAGAGAAGAGGAAATTAAAACAATAGTTAGGAATTATTTTGCCCAAGTGTATGCACATAAATTTGACAATCTTGGTGAAATGGATGAATATTTACAAAAATATAAATTGCCCAGATTAACTGAAGAGTAAGTAAAATACTTAAATAACCCCATCCTAGAAAAAAAAATTGAACAAGCCATCAATGAACTCCCTAGGAAAAAATCTCAAGGCCCAAATGCATTTACAAGCAAATTCTATCAAACATTTAAAGAACAATTGATTTCAATATTTTATAAACCTTTTGAGAAAATCTGAGAAGGAGGAATCCTACCAAATTCTTTTTATGACACAAATATGGTACTGATATCTAAACAGGGAAGAGTCAAAACACAGAAAGAAAATTATAGACCAATTTTCCTCATGAATATAGATGCAAAAATTTTATATAAAATATTAGCAAAAAGACTACAGAAATTTATCAGGAGAATGATACACTTTGATAAGGTAGGATTTATCCCAGGAATTCAAGGATGGTTCAATATTAAGAAAACTATTAGTATAATTGAGCATATCAACAACAAAACTAGTAGAAACCATATGATTATCTCAATAGATGCATAAAATGCTTTTGACAAAATACAACACGCATTCCTATTAAAAAAAAACACTAGAAAGTATAGGAATAAATGGAGTCTTCTTTAAAATAATAAGTAGCATCTATCTAAAATCATCAGCAAGTACTATATATAATGGTGATAAGCTAGAAGCATTTCCAGATCAGGGGTAAAACAAAGATGTCCTCTATCACCCCTCTCATTCAGTTTGGTACTAGAAATTATTGCTGTAGCAATAAGAGAAGAAAAATAAATCAAAGGAATTAGATTAGGCAAAGAAGAGACTAAGCTATCACTCTTTGCAGAGATATGATGATATATTTAGAGAATCCTAGAGAATCAAGTAAAAAAAATTGCTTGAGATAATAAATAAATTTAGCAAAGTTTCAGGATATAAAATACACCCACATAAATCCTCAGCATTCCATATTTCTAAGAAAGGCCAACATCAAGAAATAGAAAGAGAAAGTCTGTTTAAAGTTGCTGTAGATGTTATAAAATATTTGGGAATCTCCCTGTGAAAACAAAATCAGGAGCTATATGAAAACAATTACAAAACACTTTTTACACAAATAAAGTTAGATCTAAATAATTGGGAAAAAATCAGTTGCTCTATGTCAAGCTAATATAATAAAAATGACAATTAACCCAAATTAGTTTGCCTATTTAGTGTGACAGCAGTCGACGAAAAATTATTTCAAAGAGCTAGAAAAAAAGTAACAAAATTCATCTGGAACAACACAAGGTCCAGAAAACAAAGGGAATTAATGAAAAGAAATGCTAGGGAAGGTAGCCTAGCCATACCAGATTTTAAACTGTATTATATAGCAACAATCATCAAAATGATTTCGTACTGGTTGAGGAATAGAGTAGTGGGTCAGTGGAATAGATTAGGGACACGTAACACAGCAGTCAATGACTATAATAATCTACTGTTTGATAAACCCAAAGACCCCAGCTTCTGGGAAAACAACTCATTATTTGGCAAAAAATAATGGGAAAACTGGAAAATCGTATAGCAGAAACTGGGCCTATATAGACCAATCTCTTACACTATATACCAGTATCAAGTCTTAATAGGTGCATGATCTAGATATAAAGGCTGATACTGTAAGCAATCTGGGAGAGCAAGGAATAGTTTACCTGTAAGATTTATGGAGTAGGGAAGAATTTATGTCCAAACAAGAGATTACAAAATGCAAAATGAATAACTTTGATTATATTAAACTGAAAAGGTTTTTGTACAAATAAAACCAATGTAACCAAGAATAGGAAGGAAGTGGAAAATTATGAAAGAATTTTTAGAACCAGTGTCTGTTAAAGGACTCATTTCTAAAATATATAGAGAACTGAGTCAAATTTAAAAGGATACAAGTCATTCCCCAATTGATAAATGGTCAATGGATATGAACAGTTTTCAGAGGAAGAAATTAAAGATAACTATAAGCAAATGGAAAAATCCTCTAATTCACTACTGATTAGAGAAATGCAAATCAAAGCAACTCTTTTGTACCACATCTCACCAGCCAGATTGACTAAGATGACAAAACAAGAAAGTGATAAATTCTGGAGAGGATGTAGAAAATTTGGAGCACCAATGCATCATTGGTGGAGCTGTGAACAGATCCAACTATTCTGGAGAGCAATTTGGAACTATGCCCAAAAGGACAATAAAAATGTGCATACCCTTTGACCCAGCAATACCACTTCTAGGGCTGTACCCCAAAGAGATCATAGAGGTGGGAGAAGGACCCATACGTACAAAAATATTTATAGCGGCTCCTTTTGTGGTGGCAAAGAATTGAAAATCAAGGGGATGCCCATCAATTGGGGAATGGCTGAACAAGTTGTGGTATAGGAATGTAATGGAATATTATTGAGCTGTAAGAAATGAGGAGTATTTGGACTTCGTAATAACCTGGAGAGACTTATATAAACTGATGCTGAGTGAGTAGAGCAGAACCAGTTGAACTTTGTACACAATTAGAGACACATTGTATCTGTGATGACTAATTTTAATAGACTCGGCTCCTCTCAGCAGTGCAAGGTTATAAAAGGTTATAAGACAACTCCAAAAGACTGATGGTAGAAAGGTATTTCCACATTCAGAGAAAAGAACTAGAGTCTGAATGCTGATTGAATCAACCTACTTGCTCTCTCCCCTTTATGTTTTGTTTTGTTTTGTTCCTTCTTTCTCATTGTTACTCCATTGGTTATAACTGTTCTTTGCAACTTGAGTAATGTTTAATGTGAAGGTATTTGTAGAACCTATATCGGATTGCATGCCACCATGGGGTATGGGGTAGAGGGCAGGAGAGTGGGGGGAGGAGGAGAAATTTTGGAACTCAAGAGAGTGTGGAATTGAATGTTGTAAACTAAAAGATAATACATTTTTTAAAAACAGAAAAAAATCATCTGATACAAAATAAATTGTGTTCTATTCATTTTTATTCAGTGTACAGCTGTTTTTAGATATGTTTATGTAAATAACAGATTGTGAGGTTTTTTTAATCTAATCTATCCCTTCCTCTTGTTTTGTCAGATGGTTTCATCACTAGCATTTCTCCGAATTAGGATGTTTTTTTTTGTTTTTCCACTAAAAAGACAGCAATATCTTATTAGACTGTATGATTTCATTATATTTTACTAATGCACTTCAAACAATCCTATTCCTACACATTATTTTTCCCTTTCCTTCTCACTCTCTCATATTACTTCAATCCTTAGTCTTGGAGTTTTACTTACTTTTTCTTTTTTTTTCCTTTTATCAAATTAATTTCCTCCTTTTCCTCTCAAGTAAATTTTTCCTTCTTCTTGCATTCAATTTCTTTTGTCCCTTAATTTTTTTTTTATTTCTGAATTTTATTCTTTTGTTTTTAAAGCAATCAGGGTTACATAACTTGCACAAGGTTACACAGCCAGTTATTTCTGGGTGTGGTGCTAAGTATCTGAGCCTGGATTTGATCCCCACATCATCCCGACACTGGAGCTAGTGCTCTTACTCACTGTGCTACCTGGCCGCCCCCTCTGAATTTTATTCTTAAAAAGATTTCTTTCCCTGTTTTCTTCATTAATCATCTTTCCATTTAGTCTATTCTGTATTTTTATTGTTTGATTATTGACGCTTACTTATTTTTAGTGTCTGTTACTTACAGAATTGAAGTTTCAAAATTTCCCTGTTCAGAAGTTTTTCTTTTATTGCCTTGTAGATAATGTTCCCTCTCCTTTTTTCTTTGTTATGCCTTCCTACTAGAATTATCAATCCTTTTAGGATATAGAGGAAAAGAGAAGTGTTGCCCCTGGAGAGAAATTTTCTTATATTCCTCATTTGGGTTTGCATTGTGAACCCAACTTGAAAAGAAATGTGTTCCTCTGGCAGTTACAGAGACCTTACAATTAAATTTTTCACAGTGCCTACTTTTTATTTGTCTGTGTGCCATCAACCACTTAAGGAAAAGAATGTACCTGTATATAGGCCTCTGGGAATGAAGCCCTCCACTATTTTATTCATCATTTACCATTTCTATGACTGTCAATGCAACAAATTCTCTTGGAAATAAGGTCCCAGAAAACAAATTTTGTTGTAAATTGGGATTTTTTTCCCCATTTCTTCAAAGTTCTGAATTTTGAACTCTGCTTTACAACCTGAAGGATTATTTGAGTTTCTGGATCATGGAACAGATAAGTCAGCATGTATTCAGGAGGTTCAGAAGCAGGTTGTTATAGTGGCAAGAGCTCTTGCTGGAGAGTCAGAAGATCTGAGTTCTAGTATTGACTTAGCCAAGTGCCTTCGCCTCAGTTTCTTCATCTCTCAAATAAGGATATTAAAACATATGCTTCTGACCTCACATTGATGTCATAAACATCAGAGATAATGTTTGTTAAGAGTTCTTTGAATAGAATAAAAACATGAAATAAGCTAAGATATTATTATTTAGCTAGTACATAATGGCAGTGGTTTGTTCTTTGGCCATAGTTTTCCATTATACAAGCTCTAATAAAAAACCCCCAAGATAATAATCAAAATTGTCTTGAAAAGAATCTTTTATTTTCCCAGTGGCAGTATGCGTGTGTGTGTATGTGTGTGTGTGTGTGTTAAGAAAACCATTTTTGAAGTCATTCTCAAGGCCTCAGAAGCAGGCTTTATGTAGCCTCAACCTCAGCTAGGAGAGCTGCCCTGCTTCTTGTCAGTGTGAGGCCCACTGAACACTGAATTTCCCCAACTTATCATTTCTGTGATGGTTGCAACAAGTATTGAGGTAATTGTGATTCATAATGAATCCGTGCCCCGACTTTAACCTTCTAATTCATAGTCATTCTCAGCTAATTCTCCAGCTGGAGTTGTTCCCTAGGTCATTGCTAGTTGACCTTCAGACTTCCTTCTGTCAGGGATTCTTCTAATCTCTGCTTAGTAACAAAGGGCTAATTATGAATTTTTGTTCATAAAAATTGTGAGCAAATGATTACAAACACAAGACTCTCCCTCATTACAGGAGAAATGGAAATAAATGTCCAGCATGAAACATGGGCCTTTCAGTAGAAATGGAATCCAGATTAAAGCCAGAATAGAGAAATAAAGGGAGTTTTTGGCATTGTTTTGCCATAACATGGCAAGCTTTGGTACTATGGAAGGTGAGATTGGGGTAAGTATTTGCAAGACCTGGACATCGGTTGTGCCCAGCCCTCCCCCAACTTCACCTTTATCTCGCCCTTTCCTTTTTAAAGAGAGAGATTCTTGGGGCAGCCAGGTGGCACAGTGAGTAAGAGCACCCTCCCCAGAGTTGGGAGACCTGAGTTCGGTTCTAGCCTCAGATATTTAACACCCACACAAAATAACTGGCCATGTAACCTTGAGCAAGTTACTTAACCCCAATTGCTTAGGAGAGGCCAGGTGGCACAGTGAGTAAGAGCTCCGGCCCCAGCATTGGGAGACCTGGGATCGGTTCCGGCCTCAGATACTTGCCACCCACACAAAAATAACTAGCCGTGTAACCTTCAGCAAGTTACTTAACCCCAATTGCTTTAAAAAAGAGAGAGAGAGAGAGAAAGAGAGAGAGAG
>NW_027185809.1:10750229-10762091 GCF_028583685.1 Petaurus breviceps papuanus
CCCTTAAGAGAGAGAGAGAGAGAGAGAGAGAGAGAGAGAGAGAGAGAGAGAGAGAGAGAGAGAGAGATCCTTGTTCATTTCTGGAAAAGGATTTACTTTGATAAAGACCCTGATGAGGTCTAACAGATGTGGGCACTATACAAGAAATATCATAGCTTTCAAGCAGAATATAGTGAAAGAGTTTTGAAAAACCACAATAACATGTTAAAGCATCACAGTATCTGAAATATTAAGATCAACAATTGATTAAGAGCCTACTATGTGGCAAATAGTCTATTAGGGACTGTGGATACAAAGGTAAAACTGAAACAGTCCCTACCTTCAATAAACTTGCAGTCTAGCTGGAAAGGAAAACAGGTACACATAGAGTTATATACATGAATGATACATAATAATTTAGGGGGAAAACTGCTAGAATTTGCAGTGATCAGCAAAATCTTCGTGTAAAAGGCCTTGAAGGAAACAAGGGATTCTGAGAGAAAGAAGAGTGGAGATAATAAAATAGAACTAAGGCCAGAGAGAGAAGATATCCTGTGGTATGTGGGAGGGATAGTAGGAAGACATATTTGTCTGGGCTGTGTTATATAAGCAGGAGAGAATGTGTGCTAAGTTTGGAGAAGCAGACTACAGACACGTTGTGAAGGGCTTTAAACATGAAAAAAAGAAGTAGATATTTGTTCCTGCAAGTAAAGAGTCAATGGAGTTTACTGAGCAGAAGAATAACATAGTTGAACCTGCATCTTGGGGGAAATTTCTTTGGCAGCTTTGTGGAGGGTAGATTGAGGAAGAGAGACTTTAGGCAGAAAGAACAACTAGTAAGCAATTGCAACTGGACAAGGGAGAAGTGATAAAGGCCTGAATTAGGGTTGTGGCTGAGGTTAGGGAACTGGAAATGATAGAATTGGACAACTGACTGAATATGTGGGGTGAATGAAAATGACAGAGTTTAAAATAATACTAAGGTTGCAAATATGAAAACTGGACAAATGGTAGTGCCCTCAGCAAGAACAGGGAGGTTTGGAAGAGAGGGTTGAGTTGAGGAGAAAGTTCTTTTGGACATACTGAGTGTGAGAAGATGATAGGACATCTAGCATCTTATTTAAAATGTCCCATAGGCAGTTCATGGATTGGGACTCTTGCTCAAGAGAGATTAGGACTAGGTATGAAGATCTTAAACCCTGAGTAGATCACCAAAAAAGTGTAGAAAGAAAAGAAAAGGGAACCTAGGACAAAGCCTTGGTGCATGCCCACAGTTAGAGGGCATGATATGGAAGACAATCAGCAAAGGAGTCTGAAAAGTAGGAGGAGAACCATGAGGAAGCAATGTCACAAAAATCCAGAGACAAGAAAATATCTACGGTGAAAATGGTCAAAAGTGTCAAAAGCTGAAAAGTCACGAAGGACCTAGTTTCACAGAAAGAACACTGTTTAAGTTAAAGGGCCTGTACCAAACTCTACTCTAAACTGTGCGAGCTTAATGCAACTCACCAAACCTCTGTAGGGCTCAAATGTATTATCTGTAAAGTGATAAGAATGAATTCCTCTCAGTCTCTTCTAGCTCTAAATATCCAGGTGTTACAATGGAGGGAGTGCTGAGCCTGGATTCAGAAATACCTGGTTCCAAATCCAGTCTCAGACATTTACTATTTCTCCGACCTTGGGCAAATCATTTAATTTTTGTTCACCTCAGTTTCTTCAACTGTAAAATAGAGATAACAGCATCTACCTCACAGGGTTGTTGTGAAGATCAAATAAGGCAACATTTGTAAAAGTGCTTGGCATGGTACCTGGTACACAGTGGTGCTTAATAAATGCTTCTTCCCTTTCTGGGAATTTGAATTGCAAAAAATAGGCCTCTAGTAAAATCATTAGTATAGGCTATTTTGATGGGAAAAAGCAGAATTCCAGAAAGCCTCCCACATCTTTCCTTCACTTTTTTCTCTTTTCCTTGGCTCACTTGTATAAAATGAAGATAAGCAATAAAGATAAAACTAGTAGAAAAGGCAGCTCTTTCCATAATAATAACTGCCATTTATGTAGGGCTGCTAGGTGGCGCTGTGGATAGGACACTAGATCTAGAGTCAGGCCTCAGACACAGCTCTGTGACCCTGGATAAATCTCTTGATTTGTGTGGCCCTGTTTACCTTTTTCCTCATCTGTAAAATGAATTGGAGAAGGAAATGGTTTGAAAACCCCTAACAGGGTCACAATGTGTCAGACATGACTCAACAACAACCATTTACTTGGCACTTTAAAGTGGGTAAACTGCTTTAGGCACATTATAATACATAATTTTCATAGCAACCCTATAAGAGAGATGTTCTTATTACCTCCATTTTACAGATGAAGAAACTCAGGTTAAAAGACTTGTCCAGGGTCACACAGCTGATCAATATGTGAGTCAGAATTTTAGGCCGAGTACTCATCTCCCTGCTTTTTTTTTCCACTTAGGAGACCTTTCTTCATATGACATGACCCCTTTCCCGCATAGTATGGGTACAACTGATACTTTCCCCAAAACATATATATACATATATTCCTATTTCCAATACAAATGACATTTTAATGTAACTCTCCAAGAAAGGCACTGAGAGTCAGCAAATAAGCCCATAGTGGCCTCTTCCTGTTTCAAATATATGCCTGGAGGAAAAAAAGATTTTTCAGCAAGGTGGATAGTCCTTTTCTCTTTTAGCAATTGGAGTACTTGACAGCAACTAAAAGTGAGTCATATTTAACTTTTCCTGTAGTCGCTGGATAAATGCATTTCAACTTTGATCAGAGAATCCCAGAATATCAGAGTTGGAAGAAATCCCAGAGGCCATCCAGTTGCTGGCAAAGGAACCTCAAGGGAATGAGATTTTTCCTTTCCTGCAAACTAGGGAATCATATTTTATACAGATATTTGTGCACATTTAAAATTCTTACCTGAAATGCATAAGAAAACAAAATGAAAATGGGGGGAGGGGGAGGAGAAGAAAAGCAAGGAAGAGGCAGGCTGTCATCGTATTCTGAAAAAAGAAGTATTGCCTTAATAAAAGTAAATTCCAAGGAGAAGTTCAAATATCCCTTACTTTAAAGAAAATCATACAAAAAATATGTCCTTAGGATCATAGAATCAGTCAAAACTGGAACTATCCTTGAGATGATCTAACCCAACTCTCTTCTTTTACAGAGATAAGAACTGAGAGGGGAAATGAATTCAATAAGACTACACAAGTGCTAACTAACAGAGTCAGGGTTTGAATCTTCATCCTCTGACTTCAATTCTAATGTTTTTTTTTTTTCATGTAGATGCATTTTTCTTCCGTTGCAAATAGATAAATTAAGAGATGATCACTCACTTTTGAAAAAGGTCACCATGAGATTTCTTTCTTTAGAAATGGTGCCTTTAAAATAAAACTTGGTGGGGCGGCTAGGTGGCACAGTGAGTAGAGTGCCAGCCCTGGAGTCAGGAGGACCTGAGTTCAGATCCAGCCTCAGACACTTAGCATACACACACACCAAAAAAAAAAAAACTAGCTGTGTGACCTTGGGCAAATTACAAAAAAATAAAAAATAAAATACAACTTGGCTTCACAGTCGTGGTTTATACGTAATGTTGCAGAAATGCATATACCATGAAAAACAATATACTCCTACACACTATTATGTCAATCCTGCATCTCGCCAATTTCAAATTAAAAATCTGGATTATTTTTCTCAATATTCATCCTGTTTATAAAGGAGGTAGTTCAGATGAGTTGGAGATGGTGACATTGAAGTCTGTCAGTTCTTTTGTGCATCATTACTTATCAGATCATTAATCTAGTCAGTAAGTGACAGATCACAGGATTTAGAACTGGAAGAAGTCTTGTCTACACCCTCATTTTCCAGATGAAGAATCAGATCCAGAGAGGAGAAGTAATATGGCCTACATCAGACAGACAGAAAATGTCAAGCATCAGCATAAGAACTTCGGTACTGTGACTGCAAATGTAATATTCTTGCCATTATAGCATGGAGATTCTCAAGGTGACTTCTAAGGACTCTCATTCACCTGACAAGAACTGGTACCCTACATTACTTTCACCAGAGAATGAAGCATTACTCTTCCCTCTCTACTTTTGATACAATCATTTTGGATAGAATGTCCTCAAGATGTGGATTTGCATTCCTGTCCTGGATGAATGCATCTATACACCCCCGATTTCTCCTTATTCTGCTAGAACGATTACAGGAAGTTATCTATGCAAAGCAAGGATTTTGTAGTGGGTGTGCTGGACCTCTACAGGGACACAGAAGAAGTGGAGGCAATTTTAAATGACAGTGTGAAGATCCAAGTCTGGGCCGATCATCTTCATCCAAGTCTGAGCCGAATCATGCTTGCCATTAAATAAGACATCAAAAAGGGAGGTCTTTCTTCCCCTCCAAATTCATCTATTAATGGGGCTTTGGGTCATCACTTCAGGAGGGCTACTAATATATTACTTTGTATGGAATGCATCTTTTACTCTTCAAGGGAACTATATAGGCCCTAAGAATCCCAGCTATGGTAAGAATATATTGTTTGCAGGCCTCATACAGCCTCTTTTACCTTTAGTTTACCAGGTACAGCTGAAATTAGAAGGGCCATTAAACTGCCAGATGTAAGAGGATGGTTTCTTGACTGCTAATAGATCAGGAGAGGACATGCTGATTGATTGATTAATTGATTGATTGATTGTATTACAGTTTATGGAGAAGAGAGGGTTGTTCTCAAGATTACTCAAGGACCCAGACCTCTAGGGAAATATAGAAGACCTTATCAGCAAGATTCAGAGAATAAATAAACAGCAACAGATGGCACCCTTTCCCCTCCTCCTCAACACATTGAAGAGAACATTGATAAGCTAGAAAAATTAGAAAGGAAAGAGACTAGGGTTGACAAAGGTTACTGAATCTATATCATATGAGGTTTAGTTGAAGGAATTTATAGCCTGGGGAAGAGAAGGATGGAGGAGGAAAGGAAAGTGAAAGGGAGCTATAGGGGACATGATATCTGTCAGAAAATACCAAAGATTACTTTGAGGGAAAGGTATTACACTAGTTCTGTTTGGCCACATATGGCAAACCTAGAAGTAATAGGTGGAATAAAAGACAGATACGGGTTATATTTAAAGGCAAATTTCCAAAATATTTGAGTTGTCCAAAAGTGCAATGAACTCCTATTTAAGTGGTAGTGGGTTCCCCCTCCATGGAGGGCTTCAACAATGGTTAGATGGCCATTTGTTGGGTATGTAGTAGAGGGAATCATTTTAGGTGTTAGGTGAACTACATGGTTTCCATTTCCTTCACTAAGAGACATTTCTGTTCATTCCTGCCCTCCCCTAGGAAAATTAGAATGAATGCTTTAGTGAACCAAGTGAAGTTCTATTTAAATTTCAGTAAACACACCCAATATTTGTTGAAAATGCACAAAGAGCAAGGCCAAGTAGTGAAGTAAGTAGAGTGCTGTTCTTGGAAGTCAAGAGTTTCTGTCCAGCTTTTGGTACCTACTGGCTGTATGACCATGGACAAGTGACCTAATCACTCTAGGCCATGGTTTCCTCATCTGGAAAATGAGGATATTAACAGCATGTACCTTACAGGATCGGCTCAAATGAGATGGTGTATGTAAAGTGCTTTGCAAATTCAAACATGCTATAAAATGTCAGCTATTATTATCATCACCATCATCATCATTATTTTAATTTAATTCAACTGTGGGTGCTTCCACATGATACAATAAACCTGAAAGTGTTCTCACTTAAGGGAACTGGACTTATTTAACCTGGAGGAAAAGAAAAGACTTGGAGGAGAAATTAAATGATAATACCTTCAAGTATTTGAAGGGTCATCACAGGAAGGAGAGATTAGATTTGTTCTGTTCCCTCAGAAGGCAAAACAAGGAGCAAGATGTGGCCAATGCAGGCCCGATGTCAGGAAAGCCTTCTTAATGATAAGAGCTATTAAAAATCGTGTGAAGAGCCTGGAGAGGTGGTGGGCCCCCCTCCCTCCAAGGCTACTTGTTGACGAGGGTGTAACGGGGGCTCCTTTCATGTACAGGCTGGACTAGAGAGCCACAGTTTCCTTCAGGCTCTCAAACTCCTTGAATTTGTGTTCTTTCATTTAGTTAGCTAACTAGCCACATCATAATATGACAGATTTAGGTACAAAAGGGACTTCATAGGCCCTTCTAGACCCATCTAGACCAGCTCCCTCATTTTTAAGGTTAGAAAACTAAGGCTAGGACAGGTAAATGACTGCCATTGGTCACCTAAGTAGGCGGTGGCAGAGATGGGATATGAACCCAAGTCTTTTGAGCTTTGAGTTAGTGTAGGACTTTCTACCACACTATATTGATGTTCATTACATATCAAAGAAATGAGCAAAGATTTATGTTTTCATTCAGATGTCTGTCACAGTGTAAGTTAATGTCAGCAAAGACTAGAAAGGTATTTAAGAAGTACATTCGGCCCACTCTAATCCTTTCTTGTTATTTAATTTATCTAAAGAAAACTCTCAGGGGCGGCCAGGTACCACAGCAAGTAAGAGCACCGTCTCCAGTGTTGGGATGACCTGGGGATGAAATCCAGGCTCAGATACTTAGCACCACACCCAGAAATAACTGGCCATGTAACCTTGAGAAAGTTACTTAACCCCGATTGGTTATAAAAAAAAAAAAAACTCTCTTTGGTGAAAAAAAAATGTGCCACCTGTCAAGGGAGACCTCCTTTCCTAAACATATTTTTTTCTATACTTTTCCTTCCATCACAATAAAAAATCCTACAAATTAGCTACTTTTTTAGGTCTCAGGACTTGTACTCCAAGGAGTTTCCAAAAAAGTTAGCTTAGTTAAGGAAAATAGGACACTTGAGGCTGGACCTAGGAAGCTTAGATTCAGGAGGGCATTTTTTTTTTCTTTTCATTAATTTTGTTTTGGTTTTGAAATCAGTGCCAATGCTTAAGCCTACTTTCTTGACTCTGTAATTCTTTATTTCCCAGTCACATCCTAGCTACAAGGGCTCACTGAGGCTTTTTCCCCAGCTCACAGAAGTCACTTTCTGAAACTGCCAATGATCTGCCTCCTTGAAGTACAAACAGGCCTCAATGGATGGCTAAGGGACAAGTCAAGATGGATATATACGTATACATATGTGTGTATCTGTCTGTCTGCCTGTTTTTTTGTCTATTTATAGATGAAATGCAAAGTATCTCTTCCTTTCCTCTTCAGAGATCAAAGGACCTCTTTCTCTGCCAACTAGCACATGATGAAATTGAGTCACATATAGGACAAAAACAACAATAAATAAAGTCTTATGAAAAGCCAGGTAACTCTTATGTGTAGAAGGATGATAAATTTGCAAAATAAAATGCCAGATTCTTCTGGTTTTTGACCTTCCTCTAATGTGAATGGATTAGAATGTCCTCCAAATTTCCTTCCTCTTCTTCTATGATAATGTTATTCCTTGAAATTTATCAGGAAGTGAGTACATTGATGTCATTCAATTCAATTAAATAGAATCCAATTAAATTCAATTCAACAAGAATTTTTTAAAGACTTCTTAAATGTCTAGTTTTGTATTTAGTGCTGGGGATACAAAGACAAACCTGAAATAATCTCTGCCCTCACGGAGCTTATATTCTATTTAGGGGAAACAGCAGGTAACTAGAGAAGTAAAGACAGAATTCTTGACACAAAGCAGTTTAAGAGAAGAAAAACACTAACATTCAGGGGATTTGGAGAAGTTTCATGTTAAGATCTAACATGTTTCTCTCTGAAGGAAGCTAGGGATTCCAAAAGACAGAAACAAAGAGGGAGAGCTTTCTCAGTACTGCGTGGTAGACCATACAAAAGAACTGGGCAAAGAAATTAAATAATATGAATGAGGAAGAACAAGGAGGCTGGTTTGACTGAAATGTAGAATGAGTGAAGGAGAGGAATGAGTAATAAGCCGGAAAAGGTAGTTTGGAACCATATGGCAAAGTGATTTAAAAGCTAAACAAAGCAGTTTGTTTTTGATCTTGGATACACTGACACTTCACTGAGGAGGTGGAGAGGCACAATCATGCCTGTGTTTGGAAATATCACTCTGATAGACTATGTAAAGCATGGATTAGAGTGAGGAGAGACTGGGAGTTGGGCATACACTGAAGGGGCTGCACCACAGTTCAAATGAGAAGTCAGGGGGGCCTGAACAGGCTGCAAAGGTCCTGTGCATAAAGAGAAGGGGTGGGCGGAGCCAAGATGGCAGAGTAGAAGCACGACCTTCCTGCGGCTCCGGCTTCCACCTTCCACAATCTATGTAAAAAAGGGACTCTAAACAAACTTTGGTACTGCAGAACCCACAAAATGACACAGAGAAGCTAACCTCCTGCTGAGAGGAATCGACCAGAACAGTGCTCTGGGAGGCGAGCTCAGCCCCACGCACAGAGGCTTTAGCCCCAGGGCGGGCCTGACCAGGCACAGCGAGAGGGATTCCAGATCAGCAGCAGCTGTGGCCTTTTCCAGATTTATCAACACACAGATGTGAAAAACAAAGTGAGAGGTCAGTGCAGTGTGGACTTTGGGACCAGTAAGTTGGAGTGCATGGCTTTTGCCCCCCAGGGTGAGAAGCCACTGAGGTGCCTGGCACAGCCAGGCAGCACCACATGGCAGCTTCAGCTCCTGGTCTGCAGAGTGTAGGGGTACCCAGCACTAGTCTGAGGGGTAATCTCTCTTGCTTAACCTGCTAGGATCTGGATTGCAGTCTAGGGTGGAGGTCTTGGGGTATATGTCCAACTTGCTAGAGTGTGTGGAGACCTCAGAGAGGGTACCCATCTAATACCTCTGGCAGCTGAGAAAACCCCAGCATTTGAGACAAAAGCTCCCCTGTCTAGTGGCAGAGTCCTACTGTGGCAAAAAGCTCAGGGGTCAAGTGACTTAGGGGTGACATGACCAGGCAAAGGAAACAAAGCAGACAGAAGATTCCAACGTTAGACTTCTATTTTAGGGACAACAAGGAGAAAAGCATGGAACAGGAGGAATACAGTGAAGTCACAACTCCTGCACCAAAAGCTTCAAAGGAAAATATGAGCTGGTTACAGGCCATAGAGGACATTAAGAAGCAGATAAAAAAGTGGAGGAAAAATTGGGAAGAGAAATGAGAACAGTGCAAGAAAATTATGAAATGAGAGTCAACAGCCTGACTGAGGAAAATAACACTTTAAAAAACAGACTGATTCAAATGGCAAAAGAGGCTCAAAAAGGCAATGAGGAGAAGAATGCCTTAAAAAGTCGAATTTGCCAGATGGAAAAAAAATCTCAAAAGCTCAATGAGGAGAATCATGGCTTCAGAATTGTACTGGAGCAAATGGAACTAATGACTTTATGAGAAATCAACATGCTGTTCAACAGATCCAAACAAATGAAAGAATAGAAGGCAATGTGAAATATCTCATGGGAAAAACCACTGACCTGGAAAACAGATACAGGAGAGATAATTTAAAAATTATTGGACTGCCTGAAAGCCATGATCAAAGTAAGAACCTAGAAATCATCCTCCAGGAAGTTCTCAAAGAAAACTGCCCTAATGAGAATCAGAGGGCAAAATAGAGGTTGAAAGAATCCACCGATCACCTCCTGAACAAGATCCCAAAAAGAAAACTCCTAGGAATATTATAGCCAGGTTCCAGAATTCCCAGATTAAGGAGAGAATATTACAGGCAGCCAGGAAGAAACAATTTGAATATTGTGGAAACAATCAGGATAACCCAGGATCTGGCAGCTTCTACACTGAGGGATTGAAGGGCTTGGAATATGATATTCCAGAGGGCAAAGGAGCTGGGATTAAAACCAAGAGTCACCTACCCAGCAAAACTGAGTATCATGTTACAGAGAAAAATATGGTCATTCAGTGGAATAGAGGACTTTCAAGCATTCTCGCTGAAAAAACCAGAGTTGAACAGAAAATTTGACACTCTAATACAAGAAGCAAGAGAAGCATGAGAAGGTAAACAGGGAAAAGAAATCATAAGGAACTTATCAAAGTCGAACTATTAACATTCCTACATGGAAAAACAATAATTGTAACTTATGAAACTTTTCTCAGTAGTTGAGGGGAATAGAAATATATATGTGTGTCTATATATGAGGGTATAGAGGCATATGAATAGAGGGCACAGGACCAATTTAATAGGAAGGGATGATATTTAAAAGGTGAAATTAAGAGGTGAGAGAGGAATATAATGAGAGGAGGTGGGGAGAGACAGAATGGGGTCGACTATCTCATACAGAAGAGGCAAGGGGAAATGGTTACAATGGAGGGGAAGAATAGGAAGGCAAAAGGGAATGGATCAACCTTCTTCCCATTGAATTTGGCTTGAGGAGGGAATGAAATACACACTAAATAGGGTATCTCACCTGACAGGAGAGTAGTGGGGGGATGGGGATGAGAGGGGGGATGATGGAAGGGAGGGCAGTCTGGCGGAAGGGAAGTTGTAAGCACCCATTTTTTTAAAAAGAGACGGGATCAAAGTAGAGAATAGAACAAGTGGGAGGTGGGATAGGAGGGAGGGAAATATAGTCAGTCTTTTACAATATATCTATTATGTTATTGTTTTTCATTAGCCACTCATGTACATCCTATACTGAACTGCTTATCTTCCCAGTAAGGGTGGGTGACAAGGGAGGGAAGGAATGAATCTGGAATTCAAAGCTTTAAAATCAGATATTCAAGTATGTATGTATGTATATATATATATATATATACATATATAATGTGTGTGTGTGTGATATTATCAATACTATTTTACATGTAATTGGGAAATAAGTTATACAGGCACTGGGGCATACAGATCCACTGGAAAAGTCGAAAGGGGTATGGGAGAAAATATGGGAGAGAGAAGATTGGAGGAGGGGATATCCTGTGGGACTGCTATTTTGGGGGGGTGGGTAGGGGAAAAATGGGGAGAAAATTTGTAACTCAAAATATGGTGGAAATTAATGATGTCAATGAGAAGTTAATAAAGCATTTGAAAAAAAGAGAAGGGGTCAAGGAGAGAGATGCTGTAGAGGACATCTACAAGACTCAACAAGACTTGATTGTGCTTAGGGGCTGAGGAAAAGTAGTCAAGGATGAATCTGACATTGTGAGAACCATCTTCTCTGTAAACTTGCAAAATTTGGCTTGACCTTAATTTATACTATCAAAGATTTTTAGGGGAAAATGCCCAGTGGAAAAACTGTAATAATTCTTTGCCTTTTGCTATATACATATTTTTTCATCTTGAATTCCTTAGTACAAGACTATTTCTCTTCTGTCAATTAAATTTAACATGCATGCATTAAGTGCCTGCTGTTAGAGACAAGGTGCTATGCTTGCTAACTATGAGAGATACAAAGGCAAAAGCAGCTCCTGCCTTCAAGGACCTTACATGCTACTGGGGGTGGGAGGGTTAAGACACATAAACAGATAAGTAAACATAAGGAAATTTGAGGAGGGAGAGAAAGGACTAACAAATAAAGGGATCATAAAGAGGGGCCCCAAGATAAACCTTAATGGAAGCTAAGGATTTTAGGTAGGGGGCGTAGAAAAGGAATGGATTCTGATTAGTACCGCCTCAATCTAATTATTGGCCAGGGGAAAGATGACAGTCAAGATTTGGGTGAGTGAAAGGAGGGAGAAATAGAAGTGATTTTGTGTTTGAAGAATAGTGCAGACCATCTGGGCAGAAAAAAGATGAAGAGTTTGGCGAATAGATCACAAACTTGGCAGAGAGGCACAATGTGGAAATGATGGGGCTGGGGGGACAATTCAGTTATCCAAACATCTGCTGAACATAGAGCTCTCTCTCTCTCTCTCTCTCTCTCTCTCTCTCTCTCTC
>NW_027185809.1:10762191-10776922 GCF_028583685.1 Petaurus breviceps papuanus
TCTCTCTCTCTCTGTCTCTCTCTGTCTCTGTCTCTCTCTGTCTCTCTCTTTCTCTGTCTCTGCCTCTCTCTCTGTCTCTGTCTGTCTCTCTCTTTCTCCCTCTCCCTCTTCTTCTTCTCCTTCTTCTTCTTCATCTTCTTCTTCATTTTCTTCTCATTCTTCTCCTCCTCCTCCTCCTCCTCCTCCTCCTCCTTCTTCTTCTTCTTCTTCTTCTTCTTCTTCTTCTTCTTCTTCTTCTTCTTCTTCTTCTTCTTCTTCTTCTTCTTCTTCTTCTTCTTCTTCTTCTTCTTCTTCTTCTTCTTCTCCCCCTCCTCCTTCTTTTCATCTTCCTCCTCCTTTTTCCAAGAGAAAAGCAGCTAGTAACTTCTGTAATAGTAATGGAATTTAAAGATCCCCCTGTATTGGTTTGGTTTTTGGATTGATTGTGTTAAAACGCAGAGCTTGGGAATCCCACTTGTGGGATGGACTTGTTGATGTGAAAAGAGAGGGCTGAACTGGGAGGAGCTAGTGACATAAATTTAGAGAGACATAAGAAAAGAGAGAGGCAGAACTTTTTGGAAGCAGCATCTTGGAGGCAGAGAGGGAGAGGATTGCTAAGGGCCAGTTTGAATTGCCCAGGACTTTTGAGAGCTGCCACCCAGAGCTGCCAAGGACTGAGGAGACATGGCTGTTATGCTGGTACTTTATCTGTTTTGATGTTGTTTTGCCAGATTTTTTCACTTCTGTGCACTGGTGGAGGACAGTGCTGTTGTTGCAGAGGTCCTGGAACCTGGCTGTTGGTTCAGAAGCTCTGAAGAAGGATTTTCTTGTTGTATGTTTACAGAAATCCTGGAAGGGGGTTTTGCTAATGTTTTCAGGGTCCTAGGACCGTTCTACAGACAGAGAATGAATTAATGAAGACACTGGAAATGTATCTTATGGCCTTGCTAAGCTTTGTCTCCCCAGGAACACCTGAGATTGCATTCTTTTCGATTTTTAAAGTAACTAAGTCACTTTATTGGGATGTAAATGGTGGTAGTATTTTTTGGTGCAGATTATGAAAAGGTCAGATAACCAAACTATGCATGCACTCAAAGACAGTAGGAGTAATGCCTACAGTTCATTACTTCTTTCAACTTTCTCATACAGTCTCTAAGTGAGTACTGTATCCACTGAGGTCTGTCTCCACTCGGCCACATAAACTCAGCAGGATACATTCTATTGCATACATCATCAGCAACTAAAGCTAACAGATTGGTCATATTGTTACCTCTTGCCAAATGAAAATCTCGAAAAGCTTACTCAACAAAAGGATTCTAGCAAATGCTTATAAATTTCAAGTAGTCCACTCTATCACTTCCTAGCAGCCCCTTTGTTGCTGATTCTTACCATCTAAGACACTAAGGATTTTCCCATCCTTTGGGTGAATCTGCTCAAATTATCAGTAATCTCCTATTGAGTGAAATCCTTAAGTATCTCCTTAAAAACTGCTTCCCCTCACTGACTCTCCTGCCTTCTCAGTATGGGGTGAGCTTCTGCTCCTGTAGCATCTTCCTCTTGAAACAATGTATCACTCTCCTGACAATCATCGTCATAGCAACTAGGCTCAGACTCTACCAAAGCTGTATGAACTTTTCTCCTGTTACTTTTTTGCTTCTTTTTCTGAAGCAAATTTACAACAGCCCTCTGCTTGCAGAGACTCTCCAGTACTCTCTCCTTCCACCTGAGTTTCATCTGAGACTACTAAAGGCAGGCTCGAATTCTGGCACTTACTCTTGTAACAGCTTCTCTCTGCTTTTACACACAATACAGTAGCCTGTTAGTAAAACCCAGCCTCTTCTACTCAATGCCTTCAGCTCTCTCCCAGGTTTTATTGGTATTCTTTGCAAACATGTTTCTAAATCTCTAGGTTCCCCCTGCTGTAGCCTCTGTTCCCAGTTTTCATATAAGAATACACATGTTTCTGTGAGAATGGGCCTGGGGGCTGTGAGCAGGTAGAGATAGTAAATAGGTCCCCATCACACGGACACACCTGCTGTTTCTGTGGGAACTAAGAGTTCAGGGACACACCTGTTGTTCCAGTGAGCAATGAGGCATATATGAAGAAGTTAGGACATTGGCAGGGAGGCTAGGTAGGTATAGTGAGTTTGCTGTTCAGTGGGGCTGGGCCCGTAATGAAATTAGACTATTGGGGCTTTATTGGGATTCCATCAATCCCATCCTCATTGCCAAATATAACTCTAATGCCCATGGCGGCTGTGAATATGCTGGTGTAGTACTGAATCACAAAATATAACAGACTCTTCATATTAAATACAAAACCAAAACATTTATTCAAATGTCAGAAAGCCAAATCCGAACACCAGAAATTTAAATCCATCATACCAAGAAATTGGTACTCATAACCAATTTAGAGAGCACCAATTTCCCCAAGCCTTCCCTCCATCAGGTCTTCAAAACAAAACAGACTCCCTTAAGCAAAAATGCCCCTCTCTCTTACACTAGCTATTCTTCCTCTGCTCTGACTACTCCCAGCTCTTCTTGTACTCTCCTCTGTTCCTTCCTGTTCCACCCTTTCTGTTGTACCTTTCAGCAAGCTTCTCCCACTGTGGGCTCCACGTGATTACATTTGACCTATTAAAGGGCAGGGAAGATTTTCAAATTCCCATAACCATTACATCCCCTCCATCCCCCACACCCCCATCTGTGGGCCAAGAGCTCTAAAAGCAGCCACTGTCAACCACTACTGTCTCTGCCACCCCGGGGCTAGGGCCAGACCATGCTCCTTTCACACAAATACAACACACCTTTCCTACTGACCTTTTAAGCTGTCTTTGGGATTTGTGGGTTGAAAAGTATGGAAACTGCCTCAGCTGCAAGTGATTCAGTCCCCTGAAACCTGGTCCAGGCTTGCTGGGGGGCCCAGTGAGTGCTGGTGAAGCCAACATATTGGTCTGTGCTCCTCTGCCAGTCTGTCATTTTGTGCGTTCTGCTGCTCTAGAGTTTGTTTAGTCATTTTTGGAGGTATTTGGGGGGACTTGGGGGAAAGTTCAAGCAAGTCCCTGCTTTTACACCACCATCTTGCCTCTACCCCCTCAAGTTCTATAGGTTTCTTAGAAATGAGGCCTTTTTCAGAGGAACTGTGTGCAAGAAGCCCTCTCCCCATTTTCTTGCTTTTCTTCTCATTTTAGCTGCTTTGTCTTTATTTGTGCAGAAAAATAATAGTTTTGTGAAATCAAAATTATCCCTTTTATTTTCTGTATCTCTCATTATCTCTATCTCTTGTTTGGTCAGCAATTCTTCCTCTGTCCATAGATTGGGCAACTAACTTCTTCAATTCTCCACTAATTTAGTTTTGATTTCATTCTTATATTTAAATTATGCACCCATTTTGAGCTTATCATGGTGTATGGTTAAGATGTTGGTCTGTTTCTATTTTCTGCAAGACTGCTTTCCAGTTTTCCAGAAGTTTTTTTTTTTTTTAATAATGACCTTATGGCCCCTATAGATGAGATCACTGGGTTCACCAAATATTAAATTACTCTCTGGTCATTATCTGCTATATTTGTGTACTTAATCTGTTCCACTGATCAAACTCTGTCTTTCTTACCCAGTTCTAAATTATTTTGTATAGTATATATTTGTAGTATAGTTTGAGGTATGGCACTGGTAGGCCCCCTTCTTCTCTTAATATTGTTGACCTTTAGTTTTTCCAGACGAATTTTGTTATTATTTTTTCTTGCTTTATTGAGTCATATTTTTGGTAAATATGAATGGAATTATATAGGCAAATTAATTTGGGTAATATTGACATTTTTATCATATGATCTTAGATTACCAATGAGTAATTGATATTTTCCTATTTATATATGTGTGAAGTGTTTTATAATTGTGTTCATATATTTTCTGGATATACCTTGTCAGTTAGATTCACAAGTATTTTATATTAGCTGTAGTTATTTTAAATGGAATAATTCCCTTCTCCCCCCTGCTGGGTTCTGTTGGTAATATAGAGAAAAGCAGAGATTTGTATGGGTTTATTTTATATCACCTAGAACACAATAAGCAATTAGTAAATGTTTATTGATAGATTATTATACTGAAACTGTAATAAAGGTTAGATTAGTTTTTTTTTGTTTTGGGTTTTTTTTTCACTCTTTCGACTTCTCTAAGTAAACCACATCCTCATTACTTATGCTTATTCATTCCACTTCTTTTTCTTGCCTTATCGCTATAGCTAGCATTTCTAATACAATATTGAATAGTAATGGTGATGACAGACATCCTTGCTTCTCTACTGATCTTATTGGAAAAGCTTCTAGCTTATTTCCATTCTAGATAATGCTTGCTCTTGGTTTTAGATAGACGGTACTTATCATTTTAAAGAAAACTCCAGGCAGCAAGGCCCGGATGATGACATGGGGAGGTGCACAGAGGCCCAGACAGCACAGCATGCGGAGGCCCAGAGGAGGCCTGGTCAACATGGCAGCAAGTTGATCCACCAACCACAAGGGCCATTCCCAGGCTTATCACTGCAGGGCTGGGATCTGACAGAGCTGGGTAAGAGACAAAAGCAGGGCCCATGGCAGTGGAAGCTGCCACTCCTGGGACTACCAAAACACAGCCTGGAAATTAAAAAATCACCTATCTGAATTTCCAGGGACCAGGACGGCAGAGTGAACCCCAACTTCTTCGACTTTGACCCTCTGACCCTGAAAACACAGTAATTATTGTCCCAGAGCAAAATTTTAAACAGTAAAGGCTTGGGAACCCTAGAGGAAGGGCATGGCTAAGGCCCTGACTTAAAATGGGAAAATAACAGACTGCTAAGACAAAAGACTCTAGAATCCTATTATTGTGAGTGGGAGGAACCAAATTCAGAAGCAGACAGTATTGACTCCACATCCACAGCTGAAGCCTCAACAGGGAATATGAACTGGTATCAAGCACAGAAAACATTCTTAGTTGAGCTCAAAAAGAACTTTGAAATCCAAATTAGAGAGGTAGAAGATAAAATGAATAATTCTTTTTTTTTGAAGGGGGAAGGCAAGGCAATTGGTGTTAAGTGACTTGCCAAAGGTCACACTGCTAGTAAGTGTTAAATGTCTGAGGCTAGATTTGAACTCAGGTCCTCCTGTCTCCAAGGCCAGTGCTCTATTCACTGCGCCCTGTAGCCACCCCTAAAATAAATAATTCTTTTAAAATCAAAACTACGAAATTAGAAAAACATTATAATGAAGAAAACAGCTCCTGAAAAAGAAAAATGTGTGAGCTAAAAATGAAATCTAAACAAAAAGAAAAGGAGCTAAAAAAACTAACTGAGGAAAATAAGTCACTAAAAAGTAGAATCAACCAAATTGAAGCTAATGACTCTATGAGGCACCAAGAATCAGTCAAACAAAACCTCAAGAATAAAAAATTTGTAAAAAAGGTAAAATTTTTCAATGAAAAAATAACTGACCCAGAAAACAGATCCAGGAGAAATAATCTGAGAATTATTGGTCTACCAGAAAATCGTGATGAAAAAATGAGCCTGGACAACATCTTCCAAGAGATCATCAAGGAAAACTGCCCTAAGATCCTACAACCAGAGGGTAGAATAGAAATCAAGAGAATTCAGTGGACACCTCCTGAAAGAGATCCCAAATTGAAAAGTCCACAAAATGTTGTAGCGAAATTCTAAAACTGTCAGGTAAAGAAGAAAATATTGCAAGCAGCCAGAAAGAAACAATTCAGATATCTCAGTACTACAGAGAAGATTGCACAGGATCTGGCAGCTTCTACATTGAAGGAATGGAAGGACTGGAAAATGATATTTTGCAAGGCAAAAGAGTTCAGGTTACAACCAAGGATCACCTATCCAGCAAAACTGAGTATAATCTTCCAGGAAAGGAGATGGTCATTCATGATATAGAGGACTTCCAGACCTTCCTGATGAAAAAGCCAGAGCTCAATGGAAAATTCAACATCCAATTACAAGACTCAAGACAGATATAGAAAGGTAAATAGGGAAAAAAACATCCTTACACACACACACACACACACACACACACAACTTGTTATTTAATAAGAGCAAACTGTTCACATCCCTATATGGGAAGCTGATAACCTGGTAATATTGAAAATTCTATACTTATGGTGATATCTAGAAAGGATCTAGATAAATAGAGGGTTTGGGTATAAATTACATAAAATGATTATAAAAAAACTTATTAAGGGCTGCAGAGGGACTGCAATGGAAGAAGAAGAAAGAATGAAGCAGAAAAGGATAAATTATGCCACACAAAGTAGCAAAAAAGCCTTATAGTAGAGGAAAAGAAGGGAGGGACATCAACATTATATAAGCTTTGCCCTTACTGGTTCTGGTATAAGGAGGGAATAACATAATCAGTTAAGTATAGGACTCAATTGAGAAGAGACATATAACCTATCATAATAGAGAGAAAGAGGGGAGGGACAGGAGTATTGCATGGGATCTATTCTTGTCAATCTTGGTTCAAGGAAGAAATAACATACTACACTAAGTATAAAAATCCTTCATACTCTACAGGTAGTAGGAGTAGGGAAGGGCTGCAAAAAGAAGGGAGGGAAGGAGTAGTAAGGGAGAAGGGTAGGAAAAGGGAGGGGGCTGATAAGGAGGGAATACTGAGAAAGGCTGTGGTCAAAAGGAAAACTCTTAAGGAGGGGAAGGGAGAAGGGCAAAAATAAAAGCATAAACAGGGGAGGGAATATGATGGAGGGAAAGATGTAGATAGTAATCATAACTGTGAATGTGAGTGGGATGAACCCTCCCATAAAACGTAGGCAGATAGCAGCTTGGATTAAAAACCATAATCCTAAAATATGCTGTTTACAAGAAACACATTTGAAACGGGGGGATACACACAGAGTAAAGGTAAAAGACTGGAGTAAAATATATCATGCTTCAGCTAAAGTAAAAAAAGGAGGGGTAGTAATACTTGTCTCTGAAAAGCAAAAGCAAAAATAGATCGAATTAAAATAGATAAGGAAGGAAACTATATCCTCCTAAAAGGCACAATAAAAAATGAAGGGGCAGCCAGGTGGCTCAGTGAGTAAGAGCACTGGCCCCAGAGTTGGGATGACCTGGGATCGAATCCGGGCTCTGATACTTAGCACCACACCCAGAAATAACTGGCCATGTAACCTTGAGCAAGTTACTTAACCCCAATTGCTTTAAAAAAAATGAAGCAATAACATGACTAAACATTTGTGTACCAAGTGGTACAGCATCCAAATTCCTAAAGAAGAAGTTAAGGGAGTTAGAGGGAGAAATAGATAGCAAAACTGTACTAGTTAGGAACTTAAATCACCCCCTCTCTGAACTTGATAAATCTAACCTCAAAATAAACAAGAAAGAAGTTAAGGAAATAAATAGAATCATAGAGAAGATATACATATGTGTGTGTGTATATATGTATATGTATATATATATATATATATATATATATATATATATATATATATATATGGTAGACCTCTGGAGAAAATTGAATGGGGATAAAAAAGAATGTACCTTCTTCTCAGCTTGGAATATTATATTCTGGAGTTCAAAGGAGCTGGGATTAAAACAAAGAATCACCCACCAACAAAATTAAGTATCATGTTTCAGGGGAAAATATGGTCATTCAGTGGAATAGAGGACTTTCAAGCATTCTTGATGAAAAAACCAAGGTTGAATAGAAAATTTGACACTCAGGTACAAGAAGCATGAGAAGGTAAAACAGGGAAAAGAAATCATAAGGAACTTATCAAAGTTGAACTACTTATATTCCTATATGGAAAAATGGTAATTGTAACTTATGAAACTTTTCTCAGTATGAGAATAGTTGAAGGGAATAGAAATATATATATATATATATATATATATATATATATACACATACATATGTATGTATACACACATACATATGCATGTATGTATACACACATATATGTCTATATAGGAGGGTATATGGGCATATGAATACATATGTTAGTGTGTGTTTATATGTCTACAATTATACATAGAAAGAGGGCACAGGACCAGTTGAATAGGAAGGGATGATACTTAAAAGGTGAAATTAAGAGGTGAGAAAGGAATATAATGAGAGGAAATGGGGAGAGACAGAATGTGGTGAAGTATCTCATATAGAAGAGATAAGGGAAAATTGTTACAATGGAGGGAAAGAACAAGAAGGCAAAAGTGAATAGGTCAAACTTATTCTCATTGAATTTGACTTAGGGAGGGAATGACATACACATTATAAATAGGGTATCTCACCCAATAGGAGAGTAGAGGAGAAGGGAAAGAGAGGGAGGATAATGGAAGGGAGGGCAGGCTGGGGAGGGGGGGAGGGAAGTTGGAAGCACCCACTTTTGAAAATGGACAGGATCAAAGTAGAGAATAGAACAAGTAGGAGGTGGAATAGGAGGGAGGGAAATATAGTCAGTTTTTCACAAAATATCCACTATGGAAATGTTTTGCATAGCTACATATGTACAACCTATATTGAAGTGTTTATCTTCCTAGTGAGGGTGGGTGGTGAGGGAGGAAGGGAAAGAATCTGGAATCCAAAGTTTTAAAATCAAATGTTTAAATATATATACATATATATATACATATTATTATTATTATTTTCCATGTGGCTGGGACATGACATATGCAGGCACTGGAGAATATAGATCCACCATGCTCTACTGGAAAGTCGAAGGGGGGAAGATATGGGAGAAAGCAGCTTGGGGGAGGGAATATTCAGGAGAATCACTGTTTTGGGGTGGTGGGTAGGGAAAAATGGGTAGAAAATTTGTAACTCAAAATATCGTGGAAATGAATAATGTAAACTAAAAAATAAAAAAGAGAGGAAAATAAAAATAAAATAAGAATAAAAAGCAAAACATATAATAAAATTTTAAACTAAAAAAAGGATGACAAAAGAGGCTCAAAAGGGCAATGAGGAGAAGAATGCCTTAAAAAGCCAAATTTGCCAGATGGAAAAAGAATCTCAAGAGCTCACTGAAGAGAATCATTACTTCAGAATAAAAATAAAAGAAATCGGGCGGAGCCAAGTTGGCGGAGGTAGAAGCACAACCATCCCTCCGCTCCAGCTTCCACCTTCCCCAATCCATGTAAAAAGGGGACTCTAAACAAACTTTGGAGCTGCAGAAACTACAAAATGACACAGAGAAGCTAACCTCCCGCCGAGGACAGCCCAGCAGGCTGGCAGGAATTCAGCGCAGCACTCTGGGAGCTGAGCCCAGCACCACGCCGAGGCTTTAGTCCCAGGGCGGGCCTGACCAGCCTGCCAGAGAGACTCCAGATCAGCAGCAGCTGTGTCCATTTCCAGATTTATCAACACAGAGATGCGAAGGACAAGGTGAGAGGCCAGTGCAGTCTGGAGTTTGGAACCAGTAAGTGGGAGTGTGTGGCTTTTACCCCCGGGGCGAGAAGCCCCTGAGACCTGGCACAGCCAGCCAGCACCACATGGCGGCTTCAACTCCTGGCCTGCAGAGTGTAGGGGGACCAAGCACCAGTCTGAGGGGTAATCGCTCTTGCTTTAACCTGCTTGGATCTGGATTGCAGTCTAGGGTGGAGGTCCTGGGGTGTGTGTCCAGCTTGCCAGAGTGTGTGGAGACCTCAGAGAGGGCACCCATTTAATACCTCCGGCAGCTGAGAAAACCCCAGCATTTGGGAGGAAAGCTCTTCTGTCTGATGGCAGTGTCCTACTGTGGAAAAAAGCCCAAAAGTCAAGTAATTGAGTGGCAAAATGAGCAGGCAAAGGAAATAGAGCAGACAGAAGATTCCAACAATACACTCCTATTTTGGAGACAAGAAGGAGCAAGGCATGGAACAGGAGGAAAACAGTGAAGTCAGAACTCCTGCACCAAAAGCTTCAAAGGAAAATACAAATTGGTTACAGGCCATAGAGCACCTTAAGAAGCAGATAAGAAAAGTGGAGGAAAAATTGGGAAGAGAAATGAGAACGATGCAAGAAAATTATGAAATTAGAGTCAACAGCCTGACTGAGGAAAATAATACCTTAAAAAACAGACTAACTCAAATGGCAAAGGAGGCTCAAAAAGGCAATGAGGAGAAGAATGCCTTAAAAAGTTGAATTTACTAGATGGAAAAAGAATCTCAAAAGCTCAATGAGGAGAATCATTGCTTCAGAATTATATTGGAGCAATTGGAAGCTAATGACTTTATGAGAAATCAAGATGCTGTTAAACAGATCCAAACAAATGAAAGAATAGAAGGCAATGTAAAATATCTCTGGGAAAAACCACTGACCTGGAAAATAGATCCATGAGAGATAATTTTAAAATTATTGGACTACATTAAAGCCATGATCAAAGTAAGAACCTAGAAAGCATCATCCAAGAAATTCTCAAAGAAAACTGCCCTGATGTTTTAGTACTGGAGGGCAAAGTAGAGGTTGAAAGAATCCACCGATCACCTGCTGAAAAAGATCCCAAAAATAAAACTCCTAGGAATATTATAGCCAGGTTCTGGAATTCCCAGATTAAGGAGAGAATATTACAAGCAGCCAGGAAGAAACAATTTGAATATTGTGGAAACACAATCAGGATAACCCAGGATCTGGCAGCTTCTACATTGAGGGATCAAAGGGCTTGGAATGTGATATTCCAGAGGTCAAGGGAGCTGGGAGTAGAGTCACCTACCCAGCAAAACTGAGTATCATGTTTCAGGGGAAAATATGGTCATTCAGTGGAATAGAGGACTTTCAAGCATTCTTGCTGAAAAAACCAGAGTTGACCAGAAAATTTGACATTCAGATACAAGAAGCAAGAGAAGCATGAGAAGGTAAACAGGGAAAAGAAATCATAAAGAACTTATCAAAGTTGAACTATTAACATTTCCACATGGAAAAACAATAATTGTAACTTATGAATCTTTTCTCAGTAGTTGAAGGGATTAGAAATATATATATGGGCATATGAATACATATGTGTGTATGTATGTATGTATGTTTACAGGCATACATAGATAGAGGGCACAGGATCAATTTAACAGGAAGGGATGATACTTAAAAAGTGAAATTAAGAGGTTAGAGGAATATAATGAGAGATGGGGAGAGACAGATTGGAGTAAACTATCATACAGAAGAGGCAAGGGAAAATGGTTACAATGGAGGGGAAGAATGGGAAGGCAAAAGGGAATGGGTCATCCTTATTCCCATTGAATCTGGCTTGAGGAGGGAGTGAAATACACCCTCAATAGGGTATCTCACCCTCCAGGAGAATGGGGGAGGAGGGGATGAGAGGGGGAATGATGGAAGAGAGGGCAGGCTGGGAGGGAGTGAAGTTGGAAGCACCCACTTTTGTAAAGGGACAGTATCAGTGTGGAGAGTGGAGAGGGTGGGAGGTGGGATGGGAGGGAGGGAAGTGTAGTCAGTCTTTTATAATATATCTACTATGTTATTGTTTTGCATTAGCCACACATGTACAACCTATACTGAACTGCTTGTCTTCCCAGTGGAGGTGGGTACGGGGAAGGAAGGGAATGAATCTGGAATTGAAAGTTTTAAAATAAATAAAATATTCAAATATATATATGTACATATATATGTGTGTGTATATATACATATATGTATATATATGTATATACTATTATTAATACCATCGGACATGTAATTGGAAAATAAGATATACATGCACTGGGGCATAGAGATCCACTGGAAAAGTCGAAAGGGGTATGGGAGAAAATATGGGAGAGAGCAGATTGGAGGAGGGGATATCCTGTGGGACTGCTGTTTTGGGGGGGTGGGTGGGGGAAAAGCGGGGAGCAAATTTGTAACTCAAAATCTGGTGGAAACAAATGATATAATTCAGAAGTTAATAAAGCATTTTTAATTAAATAAATAAATATATATATATATATATATATATATATATACAAATAAAATCAGATTGAAACAACTGAAAAAAAAAGAAATCAGAGACAAGTAGGGCAGCTTTGGGGGAATAAATGTTGATGTTGTTATATATAAGCAGAGGAGAGTGTGATTGTCACTTGTTCAGACCTGTACTTTAGGAAGATCACTTTTAGAGCCGAGTGGAGGATGAGTTGGAATGGGGAGAGCTTTAAGGCAGGAAGACCCACCAGGAAGCTATTTCAATAGTCTAGGTGTGAGAAGATGAGCCCCTGAACTTGGGAAGTGGCAGTCTCAGAAGAGAGAGTGGGGCTTATATCAGTTATGTCAGGAAGGTAAAATCAATAGGTCTTGGTAGCAGAATGTAGATGGAGGCATGAGAATATGGAATTGAGAATGTGACCTAGTTAGTTAGACTGGATGACTGGGAGGATAGTGGTAACCTCAAAAGTCAGAATGAAGTTAAGAAGTACTTTAGGGAGAATAATAGTGAGTTTAATTTTGGATGTAATAAATTTGAGATGTTTGAAGGACATCCAATTTGATATGTCTAATAGGTAGTTGAAGATGTGAGTCTTATGGTCAGGAGAATTGGTTTGAGGATTATCTGCAAAGAAATGATAATTATATCCACTGAAGCTAAGGAGATCTCTAAGCAAGTATAGGAGAGGAAATAGGCTTAGGAAACTTAGTAGGTGATGTCTGAAGCTTGGTAGGTGATGCCTATATAAAGAGAGAACAACAAAGAATAATTATATAGATGGAGGAGAATTAGGAAAGAGTAGGATCATAAAACATGGAGCCAAGTGAGTATCAAGAGGAAGAGAGTGATCAATAGTTTCAAAGGATGCAGAAAGGTGAAAATCAAGGATTGAGAAAAGGTCATTAGATTCAGCAGATTAGCGGTGATATTGGAAAGAAGAGAAGCTTCAGTTAAATGCTCAGACTGGAAACCAGACTATAGAAAGTTCATAGGAAACTGAGGGGAAAAGGACTGGAACTGATTGTGTTATGATCTTCTCAATGAGTTTAATCAGGAAAGAAAGTTAGAGGAAAAGCAAGAATAAAATAATTATGTAGATAAAGTAAGGGTTATTTGAAATAGAGAAGATATGGTCATATTTCTAGGCAATAGGGAACATAGTCTCTCAAGGAGTTTAAATTCTCCTGGAGGAATACAATATGTAAACAAACAAGTAAATACACGGTAAAAATTCCAAGGTGTAATGGCTAGCATTTTGGAGATTTTATATAATCTAGTATAGTCTTCTATGTATACCTACCTCTACAGGCAGTGTTTCCTTTCACTCAGTCCGCAAAAGGAGTCAGGTTGCTGATTTCTTGTACAGTTCTCTTTCAGTTCTGAAATTTTATTGCTCTGTGAGGGGTTATATGGCATAATGGATATTATACTAGATTTAAACTGAGAAGAAGTGTGTCTGAGTCCTACATCTAACACTAAATATACAACATTTTGGCAAATCACTTAAACGTCCTTTTTGAGATTCAGATTACTCATTTGTAAGATGAAGATAATAATGTTTGCCCTTCCTGAATGATAGGGTTGTTGTGAATAAAACACTTTGTAAACATTAAAGCAATACATAAAGGAGGACTCTTGTTATAGCCCTCAATCTCTTGTGCAGAGAAGAAAAGCGAGCTGAGACCTGGTTTCAAGGTAAATTTAGGTGTGGCTTTATTAAGCACGTGACTGCCTGCAGTGTAAACTCAAATCAGGCAGCCCCAAATTGGGATACAAACAGTGCTTATAAAGGCAAAAACCACTAAAGCCACAGTTGGGGAGGGGAGCTAGCATAAGCAATGATGCACAGAAGCCGAGAATTGCCACTGGCTAGATCTATAGCTCAGGGCTAATTTGTGCAAGGGTACAAGGGTGCAACTTTTCCTGGAACAATGGGGTCCCTCCCAGAACAGGGTGGAGGGTTGTCAGGTAAGGGAGATAGGACAAGATCATGTTCTAGGTACAGGGTGTGGGGACCCTGCTTGGTCAGCAGAACAGAACAGGGTGGTCTCTTCTTAAGATAAACTTCTACCATAACCCTGGGATTATGCCTTGGGCAATACCCAAGACTATGCCTTAAGCTGTTTCAAGCTATTACAGGGTATAGGATAGAGACAAAGAAAAATATATAAGTGGACTTAATGGTGGGCTTCAAATCGGGTGGCATGTGATTTGGGTTTGGGCACAACAATTCATGTATCAGTTAATAATTTTGATTTAGGATGCCCAAAATCTCTAATTAAATTTTCTTTAAAAAAAAAAGAAAAAGGATCCTACAGTTAATTTTCAGCAGGCAAAATCATTAAATATATTTATGATCTTGCACTTATTTAAATTGTAATTGTGAAATATATCTAATTTTCACATTAGTCATGTTGTAAAAGAAGTATTAGAATCAATGGGAGGAACCATGAGAAAGAAGAAGCAAAAACAAAAGAAAAAAGAGATCAAATAGTCTGCTTCAAGCTGCATTCAGACTCCATAGCTATTTCTTCAAGATGTGGAGAGTATTTTCCATCATGAGTCTTTTGGACTTGCTTTAAATCCTTTCATCACTGTGAAGAGCCAAGTATTGCCACAATTGAATACTTGTTAGAATATTTTGTTTGTGGCAATTGCCACAATTCAATACTTGCCATATTTTTTATATGAAAAGTTTTAAATTTTTATTATTATAATGTTTCCAAAAAGGTTCATATTTCTTTCAGGAAGTTGAATGATGGATCCTTTCCATTTTCACTTTTCCCTCTTCTTCAAATAAATCTAAGAAATTTTCTTTAATGACTCCTAGAAATTCTCTCTCTCTCTCTCTGTCTCTCTCTCTCTCTCTCTCTCTCTC
>NW_027185809.1:10777022-10857022 GCF_028583685.1 Petaurus breviceps papuanus
TGTCTCTCTCTCTCTCTGTCTCTCTCTCTCTCTCTCTCTCTCTCTCTCTCTCTCTCTCTCTCTCTCTCTCTCTCTCTCTCTCTCTCTCTCTCTCTCTCTCTCTCTCTCTCTCTCTCTCTGTCTCTCTCTCTCTCTCTCTCTCTGTCTCTCTCTCTCTCTCTCTCTCTCTCTCTCTCTCTCTCTCTCTCTCTCTCTCTCTCTCTCTCTCTCTCTGTCTCTCTCTCTCTCTGTCTCTCTCTCTCTCTCTCTCTCTCTCTCTTTCTGTCTTAGCACTTGCTTTCAGTTAGTTCAATGATTCAGTATTTACATTTTCTTCTATATTTTGGTCTTTGATTTGTTTTAATATTTCTTGTTACTTATACAATTCATTCTAATTTTCAGGGAGTCTGTTACTTGGGCAAAGTTTTATATGTCTTGTACTAAAGCTTTCTAAGTCTCAACTCCACAGCTTGAATATCTTTTCCCAATTTTTCCTGTAGTGCTTTTTTCAATGATGATACTAGTTTTAACTCTTTTAAAAAATTATTGCCACATGTATTCTCAGAATAATGATTTTCTTTGAATGCTTGCAGATTTTCAGAGCTTTCTTTTTGTTTTTTGGGGGCATCTCTGTTCTTTGTTTTTGTTTATTTGTTTGTCTGTACACTCTGCCAGATTTTTTTTCGGGATTTGGACTTTGTGTTTGGGCCAGAGTCTGCATACATCTGGTAGGGCTGCCATAAAGTTATATTGTTTTGGCCTATCTTATCCGGCATCCTACTGCTAAGTTCTATGGGCATTGTACATTTTTATTCAACAATCACAGGGGTGGCTTGAATCAGGAAGCAATACATTTTCATCTAACCCAATGTTGTCTGATCAAAGACATTGCTTGATCAAGGTTGCTTTTCCAGGGGGGGTAGAATGAAGAACTGAGTTCACTTTCCCCTCTCTGGGTTAGAGAGGAGATACAGAGGTTCTGCTTTGCTCATAGGTTCTGGCTCCTTTTTCATAGTTCCTATCCAGGTCACTTGTCTGCAGAATGAATTTGTGATCACGTGCTGGAGACTCGCATCAGTGTTGTTTCTCCTTAGACTGTCTGATCATTACTCTGTCTGGTGTTCTTCTTAGATATTGGAGTAAATGTGGAAGCAGGGAGCTCAGTGGTACTGCTTCCTGCTCCTCTGACACACTAGCTGTCCTCTGTTATTTTGTAGCATCACTAGCCTCTTAACAACGGCTCTCCCGACATCATGTAACTGTCATTGACCCATCCTGGCAATATTCCTGGTTAATCTATTATATTGTTTTCATAATGTCTCAAACCCATCTAAGAATATTCAATCTGTATAAGAATCTCCCAACTGCTAATTAAACCAATCCACGTTCTTTTAAGTTCATTCATCATTTGGCTGCATTTCGCCTATTCGTTCTACTTCTTACTACTTCTCCAAATTAAGCTGTTGATCAGAGGAGGTCAAACATTTCCTTGCATGCATACTTGGCTGCTTACTATCACTCCTTAACATATATCTGAAAGAGAATCATCTCTATAACATATTTTACAAGTGGCGAATTAGCCTTCACTTAAAGACCATCACTGAAGGGGAGGCCTCCACTTCTCAAGGTAGCCTGCTACACTTTGGGATAATTTAAGCTGCCAGTAAGGTTGTCCTTAAATCCAACCCATGTATTCCCTCTTTATTGCTTTCATCCATTTTCCTTATCATACTCTCTGGAAGCAAAACCAAGAAATCCCTCTTTCACAAGAAATTCCTTGAAGACAGCTATTTTGTTTCTTCTCCCCTCCCTCCCTCTAGCCTAAACATTCTCAGATCCTTAACCTGATCCTCATCTGGCAGGAACTCAACATCCCTAATCCTAACATTAACGTCAATATAATTCATTCACTTAGAAGCAAAGAATAAATTCTGAGTGGCTTAACTCTCTAACCTTATTTGCTAACCTGAACTCCATACATATATTTTCTCCAGTTTATCAACATTCTTCCCAAACTTGAATTCCAGGACTGAGTAAACTATTGAAGACATATGACCTGATATATGACAGAATGCAACAGGGCAATTATCTCTCTAGACCTGGACACTATGCCTCTCTATAGAACCACAAAATGATTTTAGGCTTTTGAGTTGCCACATCACCCTTTTGTCTAACTTTGAGCTTATCATGGATTAAGACCCCCAACTCTTTTTCAGACAAACTGCTTTATAACATCTAAGAATGAATATATGAAGTTAAACTTCTAATCCAATTGTAAGACTTTATTTTTAACCCTATTAAATTTGGCCCAATGTTCTAGACTGTTAAATCATTTTAATAGTGCCTATATAATCCCACATGTTAGTTATTCCTCCTTCCATGAATTTGATAAGCACAACATCTAGGCCTTCCTTCTTATCACTGACAAAAAAAATCAAATGGCAAAGATACATAGAACTCCAATAGAGACTTCATCCTACGCTGTCACTGAACGATGATTCATTTTGTTTAACTATTCAGTATACTCCACATTTACTAACTGCTCTACCCTTGAGTCCTTTCTGTCTTGTCCAGAAAAATAGATTGAGACCATATGTTTTAAAATGGGCTTTAAAAAATATATTAGATAAACTAAAAACCACACACAGTTAAGTAAAATCAAGGTCAAATATGCACCTTTTTATCAGTCTATGCACTCCTGAAAATACAAACAAATGAAGCTAGTTTGCTATGACCTATTCCAGATGAAGCCATGATTTGTGGACAATACTTCTTTTTATAGATGTTCATTGGTCAGTTCGTTAATAATTCATCCTGGAATTCTGCCAGCAACAAAATTCAAACTTATTGACCTATATGAAATTGCAAATCCTACATTTCCTCCAAGACCCAACTGAAGTACCTACTGTTTTCATCATGAAACCTACTTCAACAAACATTTAAATTTTCAATGAACCCAAGTTTCCCCTTTGAGCAAAATTCTATCATTTTAATGTACTTCCAGAAAATATAGAATGCCACAAACAAAATTGGATTGTCCAAAGGGTAATAAAGGCTTGGTAGATATCTATAGAAAAAAAAACTGCAATATATTACTAGTGATGAGTCACCAACACAAAGAAACCTAAAAATATGACCAAAAAGATTTTGAACTGAAAGAGGAGGCAGTGGGGACCTATATTAAAAGTGAGAAAATGTATCTGTACTGATACAAAAGTGTTGTCAAGACACCTGGGAAGACCCCTTATGGATGATTTCCTGGAACAAGCAGACAAGAGTCACAGGATAAGGAGGCACAGATGAGCTCAAAACTAAAATGATAGAGGAATTACTGAACCTGTCTTGATTGAGATCATGGCACACAGATCCTTCGTTTCCTGAACAACATTTTAGTTCTACTGTTTGGCCCTATGCTATCGCATGAGTGTGGCTGAGATTGTTATTAAATGCGTTCACAGGCAACTACGGCAAGGTTGAGCTAGCAGTTCATGTACCAATAGAGCTCCTCTCCTGATCCATGATTCATCCTTTTCACTCCTTCTTTCATTTGCTTTTCCCTTTCCAATGTTATTGTTTGCATTTATCATCTCTGCTTCTGCCTTCTACTCATTTCTTCTTTTCTATTAGCTTCTTCATTCTTCCAGGATGTGGAAATCTATGGCACTCAGCTTTATAACTTTATTTCTGTTTGGTCAGTGAACAGATCAATTGCATCATAATGTCTTTAAACTGACTTTTCTTGATAACATGATACTTTCAGTGTTCATCTTTAATTTGAATTTCTCTCTGGTGCCAGAAGCCTGAGGTTGCTGGAAAATGGGGGTTTTGTTTTCTAATCTATTCTGTAGGTTTTTTTTTTTTTTATTAAGGACCTTGAGGAAATCTTTGAACTTTTTTTGAACCTCACTTTCCTCACTTATACAGTGAAGTCCAGATTAATTCTAGGCTTTCTCTCAGCTCTAAGATCCTATAGATGAGGAGATAGATTCACGCATTGCCATAGCTAGATCAGAGTCTGGGAGGCTCTGAAAGAATGTGTTGGGAGAGAAGAAGTAAAGATTAGGTTGCGTAGCAAACTGAACGTCTATAGACCTCTTAGGGTTGTTTTGAGGGTCAAATGAGATTATGTATGCAAAATGTTTCATAAGCATTAAGGTACACCTTCCTAAGATGGCACATTAGAGCACTGGACATGGAGTCAGGAGTCAGGAAACCCTGAATTTAAATACAGCTTCAGATACTAGCTGTTGTATAGTAACTCTAATAGTAACTAGCTGTAAAACCCTAAGACAAGAAACTTAACCTCTGTTTGCCTCAGTTTCTTAATCTGTAAAATGGGAATAATAATAGCACCTACCTCCCAGAGTTGCTGTGAGGATTAAATGAGATAACAATTGATATTATTATAAAATAATAACCAAATGAGATAATAATTGTATTATTATAGAAGTCCTTAGCGCAGTGTGAGGGAGCTAGGTGACACAGCAGACAGGGTCATGCCTAGAGTCAGAACGATTGCTATTCTTGAGCTCAAATCTGGCCTCAGACATTTTCTAGGTATGGGACCCTGGACAAATCACTGAACCCTGTTTGCCTCAGTTTCTTCATCTACAAAATGAAAAGGAGAAGGGAATAACAAGCCACTCCATTTCCTTTGCCAAGAAAACTCCAAATGGGGTCACAAAGAGTCAGGTGGGACTGAAAAAAAAAAGAATGAACAATAGCACAGTACATGGCACATAGTAAGCTCTATAGAAATGTTAGCTACTATTATTATTCCTTATTCCAGCACTCCAGGTCCAGTATGCAACTGTGGTAAGTGTAAAGATTACATAGACAAAAATGAAACAGCTACTTCCCTTTGAGGGGCTTACATCCTCCTAAAATGTATTTATTACCATTATCAGTACTAATATTGCTAATCCCTTCCCAAACTGCGAGCCCCTTGACAGTTGAAATTATGCCTGGTTCACTTTTCTATACCTTCAGTAGTACATAGTGGACACTCAGATATTTGCTGCATTTCATTTCATACCAGTGCAAAATCCTGCCAGAATGTACAGAGCAGAGAAACAGGCATAGGGTTAGCAATCACTGCAGTCATGCTGATGACAGTACACAATCTATGCAGAAAGATGTGTTCCTGTGTTGCTGATGTGAAAATACAGTAGAGAAAATTTTAGGCATAAGCTAGAGCTGCCATCCAGATGGGAATTCCCTGTCACATCTTTTCAGATTCTAGAGAAGAGAAGAAAATAAGAAAATTAGCATGCAGTTCCAGGATCTGCCTGCTCCCTAACCCAAATCCCTCTCTGAAATTTCCAGGCACTTCATCCCCAAAATCCTAATGATCATAGCAATATAACTTAACACTTCTCCAACTTGAACTTTTAAGTCTCCCAAGCAAGCAGAAAAATAATCACAGCTTCAAGACCAGAAGTAAGTAATGTTTAACCTGGTGAAAGGGGAAGAGGACAAGGAAGAAGGGCTGGTGGGAGCCATGTTTGAGTATTTGAAGGCCTGACACATAAACAAGAAATTATCCATGGTCTGCTGGTCATGAGAGGGAAGACCTACGAACAATAAGTGGAAGTAAGAAGGTGATAAATATAGTGTTGGGGTGAGGAAAAGCTTCCTCATTAACAAATTAGAGTTGTCTGAAAGCAGAACAGTCTGCTTCAGGAGGTAGAATATTCCCCATCAATAGAGGTCTTTAAGCAAAAATGTATTTTTCAGACATGTTGATGGGGGTGGGGTGATGGGATTCCCAGCCTCTACAACAATAGTATTAGATTGTCACTGAGTCCCTTGATCACTGAGGTCTATCTTAACTCTGACATACAATGATTCTGTAAATTTCTAATAGAGCAAATGAGAAACTGGGTATTCTCAGGGTACCATTTTCCTCTGACTTTTGAATAGCTTTCATACACATCTTTAAGGCAATAACCCAGACTAGGTTTGCTAAAGGAAGCCATTTGTATTGACTTATCCCAGGGAAAAGGTTAAAAGAAGGTAGACATGTCAGAGGTGAGGAATGAGACCTTGACCATAAGAGCTACAAGAACATGCTTTACAACAACAGATTGCTCAGAGAAGTTGAAAAAGTTTTGGAAACTATTTGCTGGGGATGGTTTTTTTTGTTCTTTTGGGTTTGGTTTTTTTTTTTTTTGCTTTTTGGAGGACAATTGGGGTTGTTACTTGCCCAAGGTCACACGGCTAGTTTTTTTCTGTGTTAAGTGTCCAAGGCCACATTTGAACTCAGATCCTCCTGACTCCAGGGTTGGTGCTCTACTGCTGGGGATGTTTTGAATGATAAAGATGCTTATGACTATTTGTCAAGGACTACATATGGCTATTCTGTGTCTAATGGAATGCTGCAAAGGGAAGATGAGCTTTAGTCAGCTTCTCTGTGACCTCTAAAATCTCCTTCTTCCAGAACGAGCATGCTGGCTGTCTAGTCCCTTCAACCACTAACCTCATCTACCTCCTCTAGAAATGTTCTAGTTATTCAAATCCACAAGAACATGGCTGTGTCAGTCTCACTAGGAAAATACTACACACATTCAACAGCTGGATTGAATTCCTCAGGGAAAATGAAACTGAGGGCCACTAGCTGCAGCCCCTCTCCCTAGATTGTCTCAGGGACTTTGCTATCAATGCTCCTCCAATTTTACCCTCCTCCCACATCACTCTGTACTCAATAAACTTTAGAGGCTCCCTATTACCTCCAGGAACAAATATCAGATCATCTGTTTGGCTTTTCTATAATTTTATAAAGCCCTTCACATCCTGACCTCTTCCTACCTCTGAAGTCTTCTTATGCCTTATTCTTCTCCAGGTATTCTGCCTTCTAGTGACACAGAACTCCTTGCTATACCTCAAACAAAAAACTCCATCTCCAGACTCTGCATTTTCACCTGGAGTCTCCCATATCCATAATGACCCCTCTCCTCATGCTCATTTCCTGGCTTCCCTGGCTGCCTTCAAGTCCCAGCTAAAATACTAACTTCTGTAAGAAGTTGTTCTTCCATAGACTTGGTACTTTACCTCTGTGATCATCTCCATCTTACTCTTTTTATAGTTTGTTCATTAGATAATTGTTTACATGTTCACCCCTCCATTATATTGTGAACTTCCTGGTAGCAGGAATTGTTTTTTGCCTTCCTTTAGATACTCAGAACTTAACACAGTGCCTGACACTTAATAAGTACTTAATCAAGAGCACTGGCACTGGAGTCAGGAGGGTATGAGATCAAATATGACCTCAGACACTTAACACTTACTAGTGGTGACCTTGGGCAAGTCACTTAACCCCAAATCGCCCTGCCTTCTCCCCTCAAAAAAAAGGCCAAAAAGAAAAAAAGGAATTGCTTAATCAATTTGTTGACTGCTGATTGGTTACCATTTCAAAGTTTCAGAGAAATTAAAAGAAGTTTTTATCAAAACATGATTAAAAAAAAGACTTTCCTTCACAAAAGTCAATCAATCAACAAGCATTTATTTGGCACCTATTTTAGATGCTAAAGCAACAATGACCAAAAAAAAATAAAACCTATCTCCTGTTTTCAAGAAAATTGGGGGAGACAATAGTGCATATATATATATATATATATATATATACATATATATATGTATGTATGTATGTATGTATATGCAAAACTCAATAAAGCAGACAGAAGATATCCTGAGGAAGAACCAGGGACCAGGAAAGGTCTCAAGAAGAAGGGTATCCTTGAGCTGAATTTGGAAAAGCACCAGGGATTCCAAAAGATAGAGGTTCGTAGTGTGAACATTCTAGGCAAAGGGAATAGTCAGTGAAAGGTACAAAGATGAGAGAGTGAGCATCATGCATGAGGAGCAAGAGAAAGGTCAAAATGACTAGATTGTAGAGTGCATGGAGGTGACTAATGAATAATTAGGATTAAAAAATGAATAAGTCATAAGGTTGGAAAGATAGTATGGGGGGGGAGTTATGAAGGGCTTTAAATGACAGAGGAGTTTGTGTTGTAGCCAGGACGTAATGCAGAGTCATGGTGTTCATTGAGTGGAGGTAGGTGCCATGGCCAGGCCCTCACCTGAGGAAAATCAAGCTAGAGAAGATGTTTTGGTCTGAAGCCATGCCTCACTTATGGCAGATGTAGGCATCTTTCCTAATGCCTGAAACAATGTGACTTCCTGCATATATGGAAAAGTATTTGATTTGAAATCAGGGACATCCAGAGTTGTATCCAGCCTCTTACATTTACTAGTTACATCCCTTAATGCCTCTGACTCTAGGTTTCCCCATTTGTAAAATGAGGATAATGGTGGCCTATTTCAAAATCTATGAGGATCAAACAGGTTAATGGATGTACCAACTTTTTAAACATTAAAGAGCTAGACCAAAAAAAAAAAAAAAGCAATCCATTACAATAATATGTAATGATATAAGCTGGAATTATCTCCAAGCCAGAGTACTAGGGAGTGCCATCAGGTGAGGGCTCCTGTTCCTTTTTTTCCTCTTTTGGATTTTTGTCCCTCCTGTTTCTGGGCATAGTCACCCTTAGTCACCCTTTGCCCCCGTCTTGAAGAAATGCATAGTTAGGTGACATTTTGTCACCATCAGTATTCTCAATGACCTTACTTGGCCTCGTTCTCATGCTGCTCCCTCCGTTGCTTCCTTTCTTTCTTAAGTTACCAGTAATTCAAGTCTGGATCACATTTAGGTGTTCTACCCTTCACTAATAGCAAACCATATTTTAGAATTTGGTCTATTCACTCCACCTAATGGTTCCCCAGAGACATTGCACCCAATCTATAGGACACAATATTTACCTTAAATTTCTGGGTTTGTTGTTTGACTATCCTTCATTTCCCACCTGGCTACACTCCTTTGGACGTCTTTGGTCTTCTTTAACATCCTTCCCTCACCTCCCACATAACCCCTACACAGACACACAACAACTACCTTCTTCCCCACCTCTACCCCAACTTTCCAGCTTCCTTTTGTGGGTTGTTTTCCTCCACTAAATTGTAACCAGCACATCAATCATTCAATCAATCAATGTTTATTAAGTGCCTACTATGTGTCAGGAGGCCAATGAGGTGGTCAGGTGGTTCAATGAATAGAGCCAGGAATCAGGAAGACCTCAAGTAAAATCAGACCTCAGACGCTTGTCAGCTGTGTGACCCTGGGCAAGTCGCTTCATCCTTATTTATCAGAATCCACTGGAGAGGAAATGACAAACCACTCCAGGATGCTTGTAAAGAAAATTCCACGGCCAGTATTGGCTTGCTGTTTATCCACGGCGTCATAAAGAGTCAGACATGACTGAGCAACATATGGCCAGCCACTATGCAATGCACCAGGGATACAAAAAGGGTGAAAGACAGTCCATGATCTCAAGGAGCTTTATAAGCTTTTATGTATTTGTATTTTTATCACTTAGTACAATGCCTGATTCATAGCAGACACTTAGTAAGTGTTTATTGACTGACTGACTGAATGTATCTATATAATACATATTGTACCAAGTGACATAGAAGATATAAAATAGAATAAGGCATAGTCTTGCCTTCAAAATTGGTGATAATTTCAGAAGGGGTCAGTCTAGTTTGTTTCCACTCCATTGACAAAGAATTATTTTTTTTTCAAATTCATTATGTAAACTTTTCTTTTTTAGAAATTGAATATTTAATCTGTTTATGTGTATTACTTTTAATTCTTTGGAGTAAATTACCAAAAAAGCTACTTTAATTAGAAACCTTTATTAAAGCAGTATCATTTTCAGTACTTATGATATTTATAGCTATTTGAAAATACTTTAAAACATATTAAGTAACTAGAACTATACTAATAAAATGATAAAACTAATTCTCTTAAACTACTTGGTAAGTCAGATAGATTTTCCCCACACACATAGAACCACACATGTGTACACACACACACACATACACAGAACCAAGTTTGAGTACTAGACATTTATAATGACAGGAAGAGAGACAATTTCAAATACCAGTATCCAGAAAAGGTGGAAAGATGCACTCAAACCATCCAGAAATGTAGAAAGGCTAACTGTTAGAGCTGGAAGAGACAGTAGAGCCCTTATCATTGAACGCATAGCTCTTCAAGAACCCTGACAAGTGGCCGCTGAGTCTTTGCTTGAAGACTGATTGGTCACTGTCCGTCTTTCCCAAAGAGGACAAAAATGACATTGCTATGTTGGGGTCAAGGCACAGCCTGTCCAGCTAACGCTGATCAAACCAACATAAGCTCAGAAGGCTCTACCACAGATAGGGCACAAATAGTCCATATGACCATTTGTGCATCACACACTTCTTTTGAGCTACCTAAATTCTGCTTTGCGCACAGAGCATAGAGCTTTCTTTGATGAGAACGTGCCATGCCTGGTGATCCTGTGCCAGTGTCTCCCTTATCTCACAATCGATTCCAAAGTTCTTCAGAGAGACCATGACAGTGTCCTCATATTCCTTCTGCCCACAATGTGAGCACTTGCCTTGTGTGAGCTCTCTACAAAATATTCTTTTAGGCAACATACATTTGGACAAAATGGCCAGTCTGTCAGAATGGCACTCTTTGAGGCAGAGTTTGAATGCTTGGTAGTTCATCCCAAAAAAAGGACTTCAGTGTCTGGCACCTTATCTTGCCAGGTGATCTTCAGAATCTTGCTAAAACAATTCAAATGGAAATGATTCAGTTTCTTGCCATGGCACTTAAAGACTATCACTGACAGGTAAGCTTCTCCCTCCCAATTCAACTCATTTCACTTTTGGACAGTTCTCTTAAGAAGTTTTCCCGAGCTGTGAGCTCTTTCACCCAGCCTGCACTTGCCTCCCCTCTGCCTCCAGGTGCGGCACCACCTCCTCTCTTCTGTTAAGGGTTTAAACTTGCCACTTCAAAGTTCGCCACAGATGATGATATTGCTGCTCTCGTTGTTGACAATGGCTCTGGAATGTGCAAAGCTGGTTTTGCAGGAGACGATGCCCCTCAGGCTGTCTTCCCTTCCATTGTTGGGCACCACAGACATCAGGGTGTGATGGTGGGCATGGGCCAGAAAGACAGCTATGTGGGGGATGAGGCCCAGAGCAAGAGAGGTATTCTGACCCTGACATACCCCACTGAACATGGTATTGTCTCCAACTGGGATGACATGGAGAAGATCTGGCATCATACTTTCTACAACGAGCTCCATGTGGCCCCTGAAGAGCACCCTGTGCTGCTCACAGAAGCCCCCCTGAACCCCAAAGCCAACAGAGAAAAGATGACTCAGATTATGTTTGAGACCTTCAATACCCCAGCCACATACGTTGCCATCCAGGCTGTGCTGTCCCTGTATGCCTCTGGGCGTACCACTGGTATTGTGATGGATTCCGGTGATGGTGTGACCCACACTGTGCCCATCTATGAAGGTTATGACCTTCCCCACGCCATCCTCCATCTGGATCTGGCTGGCTGTGATCTGACGGACTACCTCATGAAGATCCTGACCAAGAAAGGGTACAGTTTCACCACCACAGCTGAGAAGGAAATCATGCGTGACATCAAGGAGAAGCTGTGTTATGCCGCCCTAGACTTTGAGCAGGAGATGACCACCGCTGCATCCAGCTCCTCTCTGGAAAAGAGCTATGAGCTCCCTGATGGTCAGGTTATCACCACTGGCAATGAGAGGTTCTGGTGCCCAGGAGCTCTCTTCCAACCATCTTTCTTAGGTATAGAATCCTGTGGAATCCACAAAACTACCTTCAACTCAATCATGAAGTGTGATGTTGACATCCATAAGGATTTGTTTGCCAACACCGTGTTGTCAGGTGGTACCACCATGTACCCAGGCATTGCTGACAGAATGCAGAAGGAGATTACAGCCCTAGCTCCCAGCACAATGAAAATCAAGATCATTGCCCCGCCTGAGCGCAAATACTCTGTCTGGATTGGAGGCTCTATCCTGCCATCTATCTCCACCTTCTAGCAGATGTGGATCAGCAAGCGGGAGTATGATGAATCTGGGCCCTCCCCTGTCCACCGCAAATGCTTCTAAATGGACTGTTTGTGTTGTTTTTTTATTTTTATTTTTGTCAAAGGGTGTGACATGATGACATGATAATTGCTCAAAAAGAGAGATAAGATTGCCATGGCTTTATTTGTTTGTGTGTGTGGTTTTGTTTTTTTGTTCTTTGGTTTTTTTTTTTTTTTTGGCCCTTGACTCAGGATTTAAAAACTGGAATGGTGAAGGTGATGAGCAGTCTAAGTATGTTGGAGGCAAACATCCCCAAAGTTCTCCAGGGCATCTTCAGGACTCTGATTGTACATTTGTTTTTTCTAATAGTCATTCCAAATATCGTCTAATGCATTGTGACAGTTCCAGGCCTCTGTGAAGGCTGTCAAGGAACGATGTAACAGATCCTGAGGGAGAGGGGGAGGGGGAAGGTACTAGTATGGCTTTAAGTGTAAATTATGTAATACTTAAAAAAACTTTTTTATCTTCCGCCTTAATACTTGTTCCTTTTTTTTTAATTGTCAGCCATATAGAATGACTCCCTAAATCCCTCCCTGCCCCCAACATAGATGTGAATGAGGACTTTTATAGTCTCCCTGCGAGTTTTGAGATTGGTGCCAGTACTTGGGGGAAGGGAGGCGCTTTACCTGTACACTGACTTAAGACCAGTTCAAATAAAAGTGCATATGTTGAAGAAAGAAAAAAAAAGAAGTTTTCCCTTACATGTACCTAAATCAGCCTCTCTGCAACTTACTGACTGACTTCTGGCAGACAAACATGTAGGTCTAATCTCTCTCCAACATGACAACATTCTTAAGCCTTTGAGGATGAACCCACTATGTCTTTTCTTCTTCAAACTAAATTTATATTTTCAGTACTTTCCTTCCATCCTTATTAAGCAATCCATGCTCCTAACTACACATGTATAGCCTATATTGAACTGTGTGTCTTCCCAGAGGGGGTGGGTAAGGAGGGAAGAAGGGAGAGAATCTGGAACTCAAAGTTTTAAAAACAAATGTTTAAAAAGTGTTGCTACATGCAACTGGGACATAAGAAATACAGGCAATGGCATATAGAAAACCATCGTGCCCTACAAGAAAGTAAAGGGGAAGGAGGTAAGGGGAGGGATGGGAGGATAAATGAGAGGGCAGATTGGGGGAAGGAGTAATCGGTATGCTTGCCATCTTGGGGTGGGGATAGGGGAGAGATGGGGAGAAAATTTGGAACTCAAAATCTTGTGGAAATGAATGTTGAAAACTAAAAGTAAATAAATAAATCCTGGGGAAACAAAGATATTCATGCTCCTAATCATCTCGGTTACTGTCCTCTGGACAATCCTCAGTTTGCCATCATCCATCCTAAAATATGGGGTGTGAACTGAACACAGTGATTCAGGTGTGTTCCGACCAGAGTGGAGTGGCATAGGACTGTTATCACCCAAGTTCTAAATACCATGCCTCACTTAAAGAAACAATGTTGAATTGGCTTTCATTGCCATATTATGAAAAATTGACTCTTAAAGAGCTTGAAGTCAATCAAAACTACCACAAGGGAATTAATTAATTAGAAACTTCCCTCCACTAATGGAATTAGAATTATCTCACTCTTGTAGTTCTAGAGAGTTGCCTTGGGTACTAAGTGATTAAGCAATTTTCCTGGAGTTATACATCCAATATGCATCGGAAGCTTCCTGGAAACAAGACTGAATATGGATCTATCATTGTGTTATAGCATCATATCTGGATCTGAAAGGGACCTAGTAGGTCATCTAACCCACCAAACCCCACCATATCTTCATTTTATACAGAAGGAAAGTAGGGCCCAGAGAGAAGTGACTTCCTCCTAGTCAATTTTCTCTGACTCCAAATCCTGTTTCCTTTTCATGATATAGGATGCCTCCTATTGACATGTGTCTCTTGTACATGGAGCTTGCTACAGGTACTAGAACATATCCTAAGACTAATTTTCTTACTCTCACTCCCCCACCCCACCACCACCCATGGAGAAAATTTCATCTGTTAGTATCTGTAGGAATAGAAACTAAGTACATCAAGATAATTGGTCTCTTGCTAAAAATAAATACTCATGTGCTTTATGGAAAGAAAATTAAATCTGGAAGTAAAATGGTCAGCAGTGAGCACTGATAGAGGGGAAAATTCTGACTAGATGAAGGATCCAAGTCCAAAAATGGAATTTGAAGATCCCAATCCCCCCTTGTTTTCAGATCATAGGGGTCAATATTTCCTAGACTCTGGAAGTCATATTTTCCTAGCTCATCACCCAGAGACTCTCAGGGGTTAGACCCTTTGTCCCCCCAAAAACATAACACACTAATGAGAGAAAGGGAGGTAAGAAGACAATGAGGACGAGGAGGAGGAGGAGGAGGAGGAGGAGGAGGAAGACGAGGAAGATGAGGCCAAGGACGAGGACGTGGAGGAGAGGGAGGTAGCAGCAGCTCCTTCGGCCATTCTGCAGCTAGAACAGGAACTCTCTGCCCCAGCTGCCAACAGTACACACAGGAGACCTTGGTCTCGTTTCAGCAGCGTTCTTTAGGTTGCCATTATACTGAGGATTAATATACAATAATAACAGGAAATAAATGTTCATTGATTTCCATTCCCTCTCAAAGTGATCAGTTCTCTTTTTCTAGGTAAGGTCAGACTGACCCTGTGTTTTTGAATCCAGGCTTAGAATTACTGATTGTTTAAGAGATTCTGTCCAGCTGACATATAAATCTTTCATTAGTACTCACTTTTGATCTTCATTAACCAAACAGTTCAAAATCAAACTAGCATATAATTGTAAGAGCTAAATTTAAAAAGACAGTTTGATTATTGTTGAAAATGTCATCTATCATTATTCATTGATGTTTAGAATTCAACCACTTCTCTGTACCATCAAAATAAATAGAAGAAGGAATGGGGGAAAATTCCTTCAATTTAGTCTCACATTTTCATGCAGTGGTGGTAGTAATTATGATAATAAGCCACATTTCTATGGCACTTTAAGACTTGCAATATTATAGTTTATTTTAGTTGGTTCTCACTACAACCTTGTGAAGCAAAGGTTATTTATTATTAACCACATTTTACAGATGAGGAAACTAAGTCTCAGAAAGGAGACATATTGAGTTGTTCTAACTACAGGGCTTGTTGATCTAATAGGCAAAGAATATTGAAGCTCCATGTACCCTGCCTGCCTCATCACCACTCTAGGTCTTGATATTGGTATTAGGTCCAGTTCTGAGAGATAAAAAAAAGTTGCCCACGCTATGAACAGCCAAACGTACCCAGAACTCTGCTGACTAAACCTGAGCAGGGAAAAGAGTCAAAGCTGAGCTGGGAACTGTGTAATTTATACTTAAGTGGATAACGGGAGCAAGGATCCTTTCCAAATACAGCAATTTAAGATATTGAGACCAGAGGCATATTTGAATATGCCAATAACTGAGTAGGGAAGTTAAGAATGAACACAATTTGAATTTCTTTGGAGATAGCAGGTCATTTCAGCTATTCTGTCTAGTCTTTTAACCAAGCAGTCATTACGCATTTATTAAGCCCCTACAATATGCCAAGCATTGTGTTAAGTATATTGATATAAATAAGAATTAAAAAGACAGAACCTGCCCTGAAGAAGCCTACAATCTAATAAGGGAAGCTAGTAGGGAGAGGGAAGTTCCCAAGAATGGGGCATGAAGGCAAAAGAAGTCCAGAAGCAGTGCATCTGGTGGGAAACAGGGAAAAGACTGTTGAAACTCTTCCTTAAATGGAGATTTTGCTTTCCAGCCGGAGGGTCTAATCAGAGGGGCAGACAGCACTGATGAGATGGGAAGTCTCAGCTATATATCCCCTATATAGACACTTCCTTCCTCTTGCAGAAGGAAACTCATCTGACAAATGGACAATTACTCTGAGTATGTTCGTATAAATTACTTTGCATCTGCATTAACTTTCATGTAAACTTCTTATTTTCTCCCAATAAAGTCTAATTTCTGGGAGGTCAAGGATCATTTATTTTTCTTTGTATCCTCCCAAAGTCTAGCACAGTGCTAGGCTCACAATATGTACTTAGTCACTGGCTAGTTTAAATTTAATTGCTGAACAATGAACACCAATTTCGGCCCAATTTCCCACAATAAACTGTTAGTGCAACTTTTCAGTCATTGTGTTACTGTGCCTAGCTATCCATTCAATCAGATGAATTCTTTATTGATTTCATAAGAGGAAATTGAGAATCAGATGCAGATATAAATATCATGTACACAGAGAGCCTTGTCCCATAAAAGGCAATGGGAGACAGTTGCGTGTAATGGAATGAGCACCAGGTTTAGAGACAGAAGGTTTGCGTTTGAATCTTGACTTTGACATGTACAATATGTGCCTAAGCTATTCACCTTCTCGGGACTTCAGTTTCTCCAAATCAAATGAAAAATTTGAGACTAAAAATTCTCTAAGATTCCTCCTAGTTTTAACATTTTACAATCTTGGTCTAAAGGAAAGTTCTATTTCCAGATTGGTCAGAGAGACTTAGAATATTATTTAAAGTGACTAGCAAATACTATTTATTCACTTAGAGTTTGAGATTGAATATAAAATCTTTGGACTGCCTATAGATTCTAATCTGTTATATTACAACAGATAATTGAAAATTGGTTGCAAATCTTTACATCTCCTTAATAATTTAGGTAATGATTAACCAGATTATAAACTCCATGAACACAACAACCACATCTTACCAATTTTTTTCTCTCCCACAATACCCAGAGAGGCCCCCAGCAAGAGTAGGCCTTATGTAATTGTTAGGCTGAAATGAATTTGATATTTCACAAACTGGAAAGATGGATGGCTAGTATGTAGATGCTGCTTCTCAATGTCTATCTTTTTATTAGGTCATATTGTAGAGTCCTTCAGGCCTGGCACATAGACAATACATACATGGTACATATACAATGGATACATGAGTACATAAATACTCACTGAAGCATGGAACTGTTTTCTCTCTTTCCTACTTTCTTTTCTTTTTTTTTGGGAGGGGAGAAGGCAAGGCAGTTGGGCTTAAGTGACTTGTCCAAGGTCATACAGCTAGTTAAGTGTCGAGTGTCTGAGGCTGGATTTGAACTCAGGGCCTGACTTCAGGGCTAGTGCTCTATTCACTGATCCACCTAGCTGCTCCCCTCCTTCCTACTTTCTATCCAGAGCAAAGCCAGAGAATTGTAGATAGACCAAAAGGTCTCCATTTTGTCTTTTTCTAACCTTTCCTTTCAATTCTATTAAAGAGCATATTGTTTTGGTGTTTGAGATGCTGTGACAATGTCAACACTTTGATAAACAAAAACAGCATCAGGACTGCAAGTAAGGAGGATTTTATTATTCTTTCTTAGAACTTAGTTTCCTGGGATACATGTCCATGGCAATAATAACTCACAAAATAGCCCCAAGGATCCTAGATAGTAATTCCTAGAATCATAGTGATAGACAGTCCTACCTGAGGCTGCACAGTTAGATAAAGGGGTGACATAATATGATACTTGCCATGTTTGTGTTGAATGGATGATATTGATAAAGTTAACCTGTGAGGCTATTGATGGCAAGATGCTTTCTTTGTCTGTTGCCCTATAAAGCAAGTGGGCACTGGTCAATGAGTGGGGAACCCATAGGGGAATATGACAGTGTAAATCTGTGTGTACCTTGTTCAGCCCCCATCAAGGCTTCAAGGGAATCTGTATTTGCCTCAACTGGCCCCCCTGAGGCTTAAAGGATCCCAAAGGAGTTGTAACGCCTACTATATTCTTGTTGACCCCTATAAGAAGAGTGATTGAGGAATGCTATAGGATTTGGTGCTCAGATTATTAGCAAACTCTCACTGAGAAGACTAGACTAGAATGAAGTAAGATTATTAACCCCTCAAAAGCTGTCTTCCTGTCCTTCCTGTCAGACAAGATTAAGAGTGAACCTGTTGGAGGCTGGTGTCCAAAAATTCCACTGCTTCCTGTGTGTTATTTGTGAAACAAGGACCTAACTCATTTCTCTTCATTTCAACTTTATTCTTCCTTTTCTATTAAAAAAAAGAACCCCATGGTTTCTTTCAGAAAAGAAAAAAAAAGATTCCTCTTCTAGTCAAAGGAAGGTGCTTATGACACTGCATCTCAGACCATCTATAGAGTGCCTTTTGTCCCCTCCCCATCCTACCCAAACATATTCTGTCATGATCAATGCTCTAGACTATAGTACAATGATATGTGTAGGTTGATGGTGCTGGTCAAAATATAGCCAAAGCAAAATTAAAAACTTGAATTTTCTGCTGTATGTTATTCAAAATAACCCTCAATATATCCCTATTTAGGTATAACAGATGCCAAGGAAAACAGTATTGAACATGGAGAAATATTTAATAAGTGTTTGATGAATAGATGAGTGAGTGAATGAATGACATTCATGAATGAATGACAAGTGAATGAATGAATGATTGACTAAGAAGGTTAGTAAACGAATACTAAAGCTTCAGCCAGCAGAGCAGAACTTAAATACAAAAGTGCTAGAAAAATTAATCAACAACCATTTACTAAGTGCTAGGTGCTGTGGATACAGAAACAATTCATGCCCTAAAACACTTACATTTTAATCTGGGGTGAGGGATAAAGATTGGTGGGGGAAGGACATGTGCATGTGTGTGTATAATAAATATATGTATATATGCACACATGTATACACACACACACACACACACACATATATATATATATAAATTGTGTGTGTGTATAACATAGAAATATACAAAAGAAATACAAAATAATTTGGAGTGAATATCAATTGAGAATGGGTGGAACAGAAAGGCTTAAAGTGAACTCTGAAAGAAGTCAGGGATCCTAATCTAAGGGAGGTGAAGAGGGAGTGTGTTCTAGGGTTAGAGGTATGGTAATGGGATATGCAGTGTCTTGTAGAAGTTTATTTATTGTAATGGGATCATAAGATTTTAGAGCTGGAAATGGAACTTAGAGATCTTGTAGTCTAAATGCTTGAATAAAAAAGATGGGGGCAGAGGGAGGATCTAGAAGCAGCGATGGAGAAAAAAGATCTATTCCACTTTTTTATGGGGGACACACAAATTGGGAGATGAAGTACTGTTGTAATCCAGAAAATCCTGGAAGCCCATCTGATTGATGTAAGAAATGGAGAACCAATCAGACACACCTGAGAGAAATCTCTCTGCTCCTTTCAAAACATCTAGAACAGCCCTGATGTCTAAATTGACAGAGCCCAGAGCTCATTGGAGCTGCCCTGAAGCAGGGACCCCAGAGTCCTATTGAGGCTTTAGCTTAGCCATGATCTGAACCAAAGCCTGGGAGAAGCCTCTTGAAAGACCATCATAGTCTTCCTCCTCCTAGCATAAATTGAATACCATTTTGGCCAAGGTTCAGTTCCCTGGCTGAATCCCTTCCCAGTCTTTTCAGCTGCACGTTGGTGATTTCTGTTGTGCCCTGGAGCCTTGTGTGCTCCCCTGAATAACTCTAGTCAAGTCACATAAACTTCTCTTTTAAATTTAAGAAAAAAAGTCTTTTATTGTTATGAACTTAAAGGTCAATATACATGAGTGTTGCTATACACAAAAAATAAAAATGGGGACATTATATGAAACTGTGAACTTATGGCACATGTTTGCTTTTAAAGTGTATATTAAGTTACACATCGTAGCAATAAAGACAGCTTGATTGCCTTTGTCCCCTCATACTTTCTTTTGTGTATTTTTAAGAGTTTCACTGATGTCCGTTTCTTTTTTCTTTAACATCACTATTACTACCCACTAGCCCCATCCTGTACTTACTCTTAGCTACCCTCATTTACAATAAATCCATACATTAATTATGGTTGAAAATATATGTCTCATTCTACACCTCTTGTCTATACTAAAAAGTAGAAGCATCAGTCTTTAGTATCATGAAAAGTTAAAGTGTGTTGGTCTCCCTACCTGTCTCTTAAAGACACAATGAATAAAAGAGCCTATTGCTGTCAGTATCGACTGACCAGTCAAATTATACTCCCCTTTAAATGCTTCCCAGTCGTGGGTCTTAACAAACATCCAGTCCTGGAGAGGGTGGTTGGGGCCACAGTGCTGGCAGGAGCCAGACGTCAATGTATGCAGGAAGACAGAAAGAGTGTTAGTTTAAAAGGGCTACCACGAAGGCAAGATTTTTGTTGTTGTTATTATTTTGTTTTGTTTTTCTATGTTAAACAATAATCAGGGATTGATACCATGGAGAGAGAGGGCAAAACAACAAAAAGTTTAGGAAGGTACAGCAGGACTGAGGCAAATTGTGTTTTGAAAAGGGGGTATTAAGAGAATTAGAAGGAGAGGGACCTTTGATGTGCCAGAATGAGACAGAATCACAAGAAAGATGAAGTGGGGGTCTGTTAGCCAGAGGATGTAGGTAAGTATCAGTTGGCTGGGATTCCTACCCTCTAGGGTCCTGAGATGACACAGGGTCAAGTCAGTTAGTTTGATTTACAACACTAGTAAAAAAGCAGTTGAGCTAGCAGGGAGGTCAGATTGAGTGCCTGGAATAGTAAATACTTAATGATCCAATCCCTAATTGAGTTTATGCTAAGCAACAGTTCCTTTGACTCATATCAAGGTCCTGGGAATGACCTAGGGACAGAAAGAACTATGCAAAGGGATGGTGAACTTCTTTCCTGATTGGTCCTGATGTCAGAAATCCTGGGCCTACATTGATGGTCTCACATCCAGGTCTTCTGGATGCCTGATGGCTATGGATACTGAGACCTTGTTTCTATCTTTAGATAGTCCAGTGAACCAAGTAGAATAGATAAGGTCTAAGATAGTACTATTAGTTTCAGATAAATGAGGTTTCCTGATTGCTAAGAAAGGATGTTCCCCCTTCTCCTTTGCTCAGTGATGGAGAAGGAAAGGGAAAGTGGCAGGTGACATACAGAAGGAAACATACAGAAGACATACAGAAGGATTTGGATTCATATGACCTAAGTTGGAATCCTAGTTCTGTAACTTGCTATTTGTGAATTTATATGTTATATAAGCTCTCTGGGCCTCAATTGCTCATCTATAAAACGAGAGGGTTGGAACAGATAATTTCTGAGGTCCTTTCCAGCTCTAAATATAATATCTTCTGATAAGAAGGTTTGGGGGAAAGAGTTCAGGTTTTAAGTATTCACACCCACTGACCTAGAAGCTGGGTATCTATCAGTCATAATGATGGTGTGCTTGGGATCTATATTTGTAACATCAATTTGTAATACCAATTTGTAAAACCAGTTTGTAAAATCATACCCCCACCCCCCCCGCCTCCCTCCCCCTCCTCCAACTTCAGAGCATAAACTTTGCCCACCAACAACTCATGAATTGTTTATCTCAACTTGGAACAGTGACAAGCTATTCCTATGAATCCTTCACAAAAGTATCTATAAACATTCCAGCTTAGGCAACTATTATCTCCACCTTGTATAGTGTCCCGCTGCCCCCATGAATCCTTTGGTACCCTATCTCTAGGTTGACTTCTTGGCTGACTCAATGAATCCTTCAGGACCCTATCTCTTTGTTAACTCAGCTTATTGAGCCTCAGTTAGCCTTGGTTCCCAGACATCAATCTTGTCAAACATGACACCGATGGGTGGCAGACTGGGCACTTCTCAGTCAGCCCTTGACCGCTAGCTGACTTAGTGACATTTCAAGCCTAAAACCACACCTCCAGGTAGCCCCCACCTTGGGCTTTTTCCTAGTGAATCATGGGCAATATGCCTGCGCAGTTACATTAAAAATGCTTCTTCTTTTAAACACTGGCCCCACCTTAACTCCTCCCTAATCCCACCCTTAATCACCTAGTTAGCATAACTGGCACAGGTTCTACTATGAATTACCCTATAAAAATCTTAATTCTACCCCTTTGAGGTTGCAGGTCCCCTATGACCCTTGCCTGCTGCAAAGCATACAATAAACTTTTACAACTCTGACTCCAAGTTTGCTTGGGCCTACTGAATTCTTTCAAGACTGAATCGCAGGCTTTCTGGTCTTAGATAAGATCAGAGTTCCTGCTGAACCTAATGTGAAACATCCCTCATCAACAGGATCAAAGATTCAGAGAGAAAAGAACCACAGGAAGCATCTAATCTAATCCCATACTTTACAGATGAGGAAATAACATCCAAGAGAGGTTAATTCATTCACTTATCGTCACCCAAAAAGTAAGTGGCAAAACATAGATTTGAACTCAGATCCTCTGACTTCAAATCCTGCATTCTTGCTACTGAATCATGATTGTGGTGTTGATTGCTCAAATAGTAAAGAGAGTTTGGGGCAAGAGGGCATAGTAGGCTACTAGTACTTGTAGGAGGCAGACAACTCTGCCACCTCCCTGACCTTGATAAGGAAGGGCTGCAAAAGAGTTTTCATGGTCTTTAGGGCACAGTTGGTGCAGCCTCCGCATGGGGTGATTTGATCAGGACATAAATTCCAGGGCAAAGGGGCATTTACCCCTACAAATAATGGTTGAATACATGAATACAAAGAGAAGATACTGGGTCAGAAACCTGAGAATCAGCAGCATCTGCCTCCATCACCAAATGGGACCTTCCTCATAAGCACCCAGAAGGTAACAGAAGTCTGTGACTTTGATATGATAATTTAGGGAATGGTAGATGCAGCCTCTGGAGAAGTAGGCATTAGGGCAAGCAAAGAGGTTTGTGGACAAACAGGTCTTTGAGCCCAGGCTTTGAGTAAGGCTGAAGCTGGGGCACACATCTCTCCTTCCCCTCCCCTCATCAGAATGATGGTGGCTCTCCCCTAAAATTCTTGCTTCCAGTAAATTGATGTTAGCTCTTCTATCCTTGTATAGATTCTTTTACTACTGCATTTTCCTTTTTTAATTTTACTTTAAATTTATGGGAAAAAACCAAGCATTTCCATAACATAGTACAGTAAAAAAAAAAGATGGCTGTACATGAAACTACAAAGCTACGATGTACAATTAGCTATTCCTTTCAAATACACAACAAAATTATCATGTAAAGTTTTCTTCCCTCCCCCATTCTAGAGATGGCTTCTACTAGACACAAATACACACACACACATATGTGTATATATATACATTGTCGACCTTTAGTGAAAGTTTGGTTAAAGGACACAAATAGTAATATAAAGATTATATTATTTATTCCTTTAAGACCAGCAGTACTTGCACAAGGAGTGCAGGACTAAAGCAGTTTGTTTGATGAATTCAGATTTTGTCTAAAATAATGATTTTTAATGATTTTCAACATATATAAAAATATACACATGTATGTATGTATGTATGTAGAGGAATGTAGAGGTGTGTATATATTTATATATAAGTATAATATATAAAATTATTCTATACATACTTTCTGTGGATACAGATAGCATCTTTCTTCACATGTCCTCTATAGTTAATTAAACAAAATAATTTATTTGGTCAAAGTTTTCTTAACCCTCAAGAAAAGCAGATTGATTTTTCTTTCCTATCTCAGCTCCTAAATTCAGTTCAATTGCACATTTATTAAATGTCTCAAAAGTGCAAAGGAACATGCCAGTACTGTGGATAGAAAAATAAAAAACAAGAAAAAAATTGGTAATGTTTAGCCTAGAGAAGAGATGACTTGTGGGCATGCATGAAAGATATCTTGAAGTATTTGGAGAGTTCTTCTGTGCAAAATAAATTAGACTTCTATTTGGCCTCAGAGTGCAGAACTAAGGGAGGAAATGTGTAGCAGTTGAAAAGAAGAAAATTTGGACTCAACATTTTTTTAATGTTTTTTTTTCTTTGTTACAAGGGAGAGAGGACAAAGAGGCATATATTCAGAAAGGAAGGTGATATAAAAAACAAGAAATATCAATAAAAATCTTTACGATAGAATATTTCTTATCCAAAAGAAAATAAAAAGGTAAGATATGTGTTTTGGAATGTAATTAGGAAGACCTAAGTTTAAATTCTGCCTCAGACACTCTGTGGGACCCTGATCATGACATTTAATAGCCTCTATTGCCCTCAGTATCTTCACCTGTCAAACATAATAATAGCATCTATGTCCCAGGATTGTTGGGAGGATCAAGTGAGATAATATTTGTAAAGCACTTTGCAAACCTTAAAGTCCTATGTAAATGACAGCTATTTGAAGAAGGGATAGTTTTTGTCCTTATGGACAAGGTGGAGAGATTTAGATTAGGCAATAGTTCAATAGGAATGAATGAATGAAATGAGTATTTCTTTCTTTGTTTTTTGCCCTTTTTGTGGAAGGAGGATTGCAAGGCAATTGGTGTTAAGTGACCTACCCAAGTTCACAGGGCTAGTAAGTGTTAAGTGTGTGAGGCTGGATTTGAACTCAGGTTCTCCTGACTACAGGGTCAGAGCTCTATTTACTGTGCCACCTAGTAGCCCTGGAAATAAGTATTTATTAAGTAGTTACTATTGACAAGCACTTTGCTAAAATGCTGGAGATACCAATAGAAAATGCTAGAGAAGTCTCTGTTCTCAAGTAACTTATACTCACATTGGGGGTGGCCACACTTTTGTAGGACAGATGAAAAGGGCAAAAGGTGCTAAGGGTTCTGCAGTAGGGCAGATGGCAAGACCCATAGGTCTTTAGGTTATTTAAGTAGTTAATATGACAATGTCAGGAGAATGATAGGAAATGGAGGCAGGGTAGATGGTGATGATGGAATACAGGCTCTGGTAACCCCCTTGAACTCTCCTTGAATCTTCCCACAGGATCTGGTGTTTGCCTGAGGCTATAAGTCTCTCATTATCACTAAACCCAATTCTCTGCCAATCAACCTAGCCTAGCCTTCCATTCTCTGTTATCTCCAGATAGCCTTCAACTACTTACTACCCTTAATCCCATTCTCTTAGCTCCTGGTGTCTGACCTACAGTCACCCCAGACTACTGGCCACTCCCATCAAGCTTCTCCCAATCTCCCCAGACTATTTGGTCAACCTGAGATCTCTCTCACAGTCTTTCTGTATATAAAATCCATCTCAATCTCCATTAAGGTGCTCAAATTCAATCTGACCCATTTACATTAGGTTACAAACGTTCAGATTCCTCAAAAATCTACCCAATATGGTGGATTTTTAATAAACTTTGTTCTTTGGCTGAAGGGAGGCTTCAGTGGAATTTATTTGGGCAGGACATAGGTGTTACTATTTTAGGGTCCCAGCAGCCCAAACCTCAACAGTGAGGCCTGGAGCATATTAGAAGACAATGGCAAGGAAAATGATCTTTCTCATCCTGCTTCCTGGACATTTCCACACGTTCAGGGACAGGTCTGGGGCCAAGGAAAAGGACAAGAGAGGAAGGACAGGAGGGTATGGTATACCCACTGCTGAAAGCGGTTTCCTCTGCTATCCCTAGATGGGTTCAGGGACAGTTCAGGTTGGGAAGGGGAAGAAGAGAAGGCGATCAAAATGTCCCTTGTCACTGGGGGCTCTTCCCACTGTTCAGCCAAGTTGAGCAACCAAAGTGAAAGAACAGTTATTAGGGGGTTAATGTTATCTTAAAAGGATGTCCCCAGTGGAATGTCACAGAGATATGTGCTTGACTCTGATGTACTCAAACTTTTTTTGAACCTGGATCGAGGCAGACTTCCATCATACTTGGAATGTTTTTTCTCATCATTTCAACCTCACAGAATCCATAAGTTCCTTCAAAGTTCACGTGATATGCTTTCTCCTATAGAAAGCCTATGCTGATGCCTCCAGAAATAACTTTGTATTATTATTTTATATTCTATTGTCTTTTTATTTGTTGTAGTTCCTCAATAGATTGTAAGTTACTGGAAACAGGCAATGGATTGTCTTTGTAAGCCCTGGATGTATAGCAGGCACTTGATAAATATTTGCTGAATTTAATGAAGTTGAAATTAATTCAAATCAAAGGCCTTTTGACATGTTACATACTGAAGAAGCAAGTGTGGAGTCTTGCTTCTGTCACTAGTAATGACACATTTTGCAACAAATTTTCAAAAAAACATATTTGTCATGTTGCAAAACTAAAGTTAATTTTCTCTTACTTTAATTTGAAAAGTAAATAGTTATTATAGGACTTAGACATAAAAGAAAACTTAGAGATGATCAATTCCAATCTCCTCATTTTATAGATAGGGAAATCAAGACCCAAAGAAAAGAAGTGATTGCCCAAAGCTTCCCAAGGAATGGATCACAGGTCAAGGATTTCAACCCAGGTCTTATGATTCCAAATCCCAGTGTTAATTTGGGTAGAAAGGGGTAAGAGGAATGATAGTAGGGAGGGTGTTAAAATCAGGAAAAGGGTACAGCTCTATTTGGAGCTATTTTTGTGAGAGAAGAAAAACGTGGTTATATTTCCAATACATCAACAAACTTGAGTATTTTTGAAAAACAAAAATACATATAGAATTATACATGTGGTCTCACTGCCCTCTAGTGTCCCAATTCCTCAACAGCTATTTGAAGATTATACTATCAATTGGCAAAAGTTTATTTAGTCATAGATTGTTACAGCTGCAAGGCAGTTTAGAAATCACCTGACCCAAATTCCTCTTGTGGGTTTCTTCATTTCTTCGTGTTTCATTAAGTTTCTTTACCTATAAATGGGAATAATAAATCATGCTCTTACTTCCTAGAGTCACAGTGAGGAAAATGCTTCCAAAAATGTCAGGTTTTAAAGAATATGAGCTGCTATGATTATCCTCCTCTGGATAAGTAGGCTCATTGGCAAAATTCATTGCAAAATCTCTCCCCATCCTGTCTCGTGAAATACATGTTAAATTACATTCCCTCTGCCTATTCTGTGCTCCAGACCAGACCTGCACAACTTGGCAGTAGGTAGGGGCCGAAATTAAAACAGGCTAACCCTCAGGTTGGGCTGCAGATAGGTTAGACTAGAGGCAGACTGATGACATGGGTCACATGACAAACAGGAGAATTGTGCTGTGGCAACCCTTCATTTTTCGGGACAGCCCAAAATCCTCTGATGGGCCACAAGCTGGTCAGATGTTATGCAGTCAAACTGGACCTTCATCATCACCCATCTATGTCTCACCTATTGTTAGTCATTTTCAGTTGAATCTGACTCTTTGTGACAAACATACGGGAGTCGTTGGCCATCTCCTTCTCCATATTATTTTACAGATGAGGAAACCGAGGAAAACAGGATTAAGTGACTTGGCCAAGGTCACACAGATAGTAAATGTCTAAAGTCAGATTTGACTCAGGTCTTCCTGACTCCAGACCCAGTGCTTTGTGCACTGCTGCACCACCTAGCTCTACCTCTCATACTCCCTTATAGTGACTCTCTCCACTCATTTTACCTGGAATTGTCACCACCTTCCCTGATTTTTCTCTCTATGTCATGATCCTCTTTGCAGACTTCAAACTCATGTTTTTTGTACCCCTTTCCATTTTGAATTATACTTCATATGTTTAACAAGCAGCCCACAGCCTCTAGGGTGGTGAATTCGAGAAGACTTGGGTACAAGTCTTAGAGCTGACATACACTGACTTTGTTGTTGTCGAGTCTTTCAGTCACACCCGGGTCTCCAGGACCCTGTATAGGTTTTCTTGGCAGAGATACTGGAGTAGTCCATCTTTCCTTCTCCACTGGAATCAGGCAAAGAGGGATTAAGTGGCTTGTACAGTCACCCAGCTAGGGAGTGTCTTACGCTGGATTCGAACTCAGGTCTTCCTGAAGGAAATGGCAAACACTCCACTATCTTTGCCCAAGAAAACTCTACATGGGGTCATAAAGAATTGGACTACACAGAAACAACTGAATAGAAGCACCAGCTTCCTAGCCACCTACTTGTTTCCAATGCAAGAAAAAAAAATATTAAGTGACTTGCCCAGGGTCTCACAGGTAAAAAAATGCCTGAGGTGGGATTCAGACTCAGGTCTTCCTGACTCGATGTCCAACATTCTATCCATGGCACCATCGAGTTTTTCTTCATCTCTCAAAGACTTTAAGTAGCAGAGATGACAATCTGTATGAGGAGTTCCCTATGCCAATGAAACCATAAGTTCAGCTTCTTTTCCTATTATAGATAGACGTGTATATTTTACATCTTTTACTAGAGTATAAACTTCGTGAGAATCTGTGTCTTCATCTTTGTATCTTCACCCACACCTCATACAAGTGGACCGATAGGAATAATCTAAATCCCTGGAATTGGAATTAAGGCTGTGGGGAGAGGGAAAATGAATCTTAACTATGTGAAGAAAGCTTTCCAAGTCCAGGCTGGAGCCAACCTAAAGATTTACAGAATCAGAGCATCCGTTACTGTCCTCTGCAACACAAACTTCTTCTGATACAGAAGCAGGAAAGATCAGCGGCCCAGAAGTCAAATGAGCTTGTATCAGAGTAGGACGATCAAACACAAATAGAAACAGATTCCTTTCCTGCTGACCACATTGATTTCGAATGCCACAAATTAATGTTATCCATGTTGTACTAATTTTATTTATTTTGGTAAACATGTCGCAGTTACTAACATTTTAATATGACTCTGGCTGCACTGAGAGTCTTTGCTGACTGCATGTGGCCCCAGGCTGTGAATTTGATATCTCTGTACTAGATAATATCTGAACATTTGGCTTTATTCCATACATACTAGCATATGATAAATATGGGTGGGAAGGTGTTACAATTCAGGTCATAGGAACAATCCCTAGGCTTGCTCTGCAATATCCATTAAGGGAACATTTGAACCAGTATCCAGGTCATAAAATTTTATTTATCAGTCCTCTGACCACCTTCAGAGGTCCTAACATTTCTTCTCCTCTTCTCCCTGATGGGGAGGAGATCTTCTTGAAGTTAAGATGAAAGCTAGATAAATTTGAAACTGGTTGAATGACTGCACCGAAAGGGTAATCATTCATTTATGGATCAAAAGCAAGTCCATAGTGAAATGATGCAGGAATCTGTCCTAGACACCTATGCCTTCTATGACTTATGGTCAAAGTTATTGACAAAATGATACATTAAAATGACAATGGGGGTGACTAGGTGGCGCAGTGAATAGAGCACCAGCCCTGGAGTCAGGAGGACCTGAGTTCAAATGTGACCTCAGACACTTAACACTTACTAGCCATGTGACCTTGGGCAAGTCTCTTAACCCCAACTGCCCTCCAAAAAGCAATAAAATAAAATAAAATGACAATGATCTTTTTTTTTTTTTTTTACTGAGCTCAACCCTAAATTTACTTCTTTGCAATCCCTTTTCACCCACTGGTACTGGTTCTTTCCTCTGGGGCAAACAGACAGGTATCCAAACACTGGAACCAAGCTGTCATGCTCCCCTGAGACTTCTCTTCTTCAGGATAAACAGCTCTGGCTCCTTCGATCTTCCTTGAAGGTGTGTGCCACTATCATCAAAGGCTAAAATCATTTTCATGTTGTTGTTGTGGTTTGATGCTGAGGCATATTCCCTTTGTAGCCTATTATCCACAGCCTCTCCCCTTACCTCTTTTTCAGGTGGAAGGAGATTGCAAAGAAGTGAGTTTAGTGTTGAGGTCAGTAAAAATATTTGATTAGAGCTGTCTGAAAGTAGAATAGGAAGGATTCCTCGAGAGATGGTAGTTTCACCAGGCCACTCACTTGTCATAAAGCTGAAGACAGATAAAGTATGGATTTCTTTTGGTGCAGTAAGTGGCTGGTGAAGTCCTTTCTAATTCTCAAATTCTGCAATTTCTGTAATTTCCAAACTTATGTTCTGTTAAGGGCCTAAGACGCAAACACAGACAAATCTGACAGATAACCTTGCTGGATGAGTACATGAAAAAAGTGAAAAGCAAAGTGTTGTATATGTTCTGGGAGAGAGAAGGCCTTTATCAGTCCTTTGATGTCTGATCACTTGCTGGGTCAGCTTCCTATATTCTCCTCAGTGGCCAATCTCTCAGCATTATTTATACTGCTATACTTATACAAGAGGCATGTTCCTGAAATGTTGTGCATAAAGTCATTTGTTTTTGTCATTCATATCATATCTTATGTGAATTCTGGGAGTTATATAAAGGAACTTTCCCATAAATCCTGTTTCTAGGATGCTTTATCCTTATTCATATAATACAAGACAGAGTTTATGGAGAGGAATAGAAGATCCTGTAGACTTTCAGCAAGACTGTCCCCTAAATTCCAAAAATGCTTTATTTAAGAATATGTTTTTCCCCTTCTCCTCAGAATTCTCTTCCTCCTTTATCTGTACCTCTTAATAATAACCATATCACATGTAGAATTTTAAGGCTCACAAAATCAATATACAAACCTTATGAGGAAGGTAGAAGAGTATCTCCATTTTATGGAGGAGGAAACTGAGTTCAGAAAAGGGAAGGAATTGTGCCTGTTGTCATAACTTGGTAAACCAAGTCTCTAGACTCCAAGTCTTTCACTCTTTCAACAGCAGCAGATCATAAGGCATTTTTATCCTCTGTTTTCATATCCTTTTCTAATCTACTCTATTGGCCTGTGTGCTTTATGAGGTCAGAGGATATGTGAACTCCAGAGGTACATAGGATTATTTTGCTCAATCCCATGAGGGAGACCTAGGCATATGCAAAGGCAGATTTGAACAGCATGTAAGGAAGACCTTGTACCAATTGGGAAACAGTCGTGTATTTGTTTGCTACTTTTATGACCTCGGGCAAGTCACTTAACTCTCAAACTCTAAAAGCTTCTACTTTCTCATCTGCCAAATGAGACTGACAATTCTGGTTGCATTTGCCTCACAGATAAAACACTGCAATTTTAAATCTATCAATATTCTCTTTTAACTCATATCCTCCTATAAATGTTCTATAAGGGACTAAATCAGTGGGCTCCAGGGATCACGGCAGATCGGAGGTGATCCTGGATTCTCCTGTGTTTAGTTGCTGCTAAAATGGTTATTGCAGTGAAGTAGAACGAACTTCCATGGCCAACGCAGCTGAGTAGGGAAAAGGTCACCTTCACTAGCTTGTTGATGATTTATTTGTCCGTGTCCCTGAAAACGTTAAAAACATTCTACAAAGGCAGATTCTTATTATTCCCTGTTCAGTCAGAAAGTAATGTTTCATGGGTTGAAAAGGTTTTGATTGGGATTAAAATGTAAATGACCTCAGTAACAATATCAGCAGCAACCAGACTGACATTTTAAGCTACAGGTTACTAACACCTAAGTAAAAATGAAGAACATTCATTATAGCTTTACATAAGACTGACACTAAACTTTTCACTCATTCACATGGATCTCCAGAAGTGAATATGATCTAGTAATATTAAGAGAAAGAAAAGAAAAAAAAAACAAGACTGACTTGTCTCTTCTCCCAGAAGGGACCTAGCACCAGCATCTACTCTGTTGGAATAAAATCTGCTTATCCTTAAGACCATGCCAGAGTAATGCCACCTGCCCCTGCCCTGATATTCCCCTCACATCTTAGGCAATGCATTTCCCTAAAAATCTGAGGGGGCTCTCAGCTATCAGAGAGAATGAATTGGAAAAACAAGACAGAACTCAAGCTGAGTAGATACTAATTCTCCTAATTGCTACCCACTGTCAGCTCATTTTTTTTTTCTAAAATTAAAATCCTCTTCTTAAAAGGTCAATGAAAGTTCAGTTGCCTTCCAGCAGCACCCAAGCTCCTCCACAGTGGCAATAAATAAAGTTTGTTCTCTAGAAATTTCCAGCTGAGTCTCCTACCTAACTTTCATTATCTTCAATCTTACCCAGTAGGAGAAAAAGAAAATCAATGTAGAGGGGTGACAGACAATATTACTCTTACCTAGTTCAAAACGGAATTGTCAAAATTTGCCTAAGAGTGACTCCCTATGATCACCTCTTTGCCTTCTTTAAAGTCTCGTCATTCCTCTTCTCAAAAAATCTCAGTGGCTCCCCATTCTATCCATTAAAGTATAAACTCCTTATCTTGACATAGTCTTCCTCAAACCTACCTACCTACCTGTCCATACTACTTCCCCTCTGGCCAGATTATCTACTTACTATTTCCCTCCACCCACTGTACTTACAGTTATACTGGATTCTTTGTTCACCTTTTTTTTTATAAGCAATCGGGTTAAGTAACTTGCTCAAGGTTACACAGCCAGCTATTTCTGGGTGTGGTGCTAAGTATCTGAGCCCGGATTTGATCCCCAGGTCATCCCAACACTGGAGCCCGTGCTCTTACTCTCTGAGCCACCTGGCCGCCCCATTTGTGCACCTTTCTTATCCTAATCTCTCTGTTCTCCATGTTTTTGCTCATATGAACCTCTGTGCTTGAAGTATACTCCCCTTAACATATAGTCATCATTTCCTACCATACTTCTCTCCATGACTCTATGATCTCCAAAAAATTCATCATTTTGCAAGATTAATTCAATTCTGAATCTCACAACTCCTCAACACAGCTTCTCCCTGGGGCCCCTCCTTCCCTCTAATTGGAGAGAGTGGAAGGTAGATATTGAAGAGGTCCTTCCAGATCCTGCACCATTTAAGGGGAGGGCCCAGAGAATTCTCACCATTTCCTACCAACCAGCTACAGTACTTCATAATGCAGAATACCACTCACCACCATTACCCCACCCACGTTTCCATCTTCTTTTTATGTATTATCTTTCCCTGTTAGATTATGAGGTCCTTAAAGGTAATTATTATCTTATGTTTTTTTTTTCATTTGCAACCACAGTCCTTAACACAGTGCTTTAGAACATAAGTCGCTTAATAAATGTTTATTGACTGACTCTTTGTTCAAGTCCCTCCCTTTCTATCTCAGATGCCATATTCTTCATGAAACCTTCTCAGTCCTCCCAGGATCTTTCTTTAAAATTTGACAAAGATTTTTGCCTGCCTCTCCTTGAGAGGAGATCTATTACCCTGTAGAATATTGATGTACATATTATATTCCCTCTCCATTAGGCCTGGACTTCTTAAGAATAGGAAAAGTCAAGTTTTCATCTTAATATCTGCAGCATTTATCATAGTGTCTTACTAAGTGGATACTTTAAAACTGTTTACTGAATGAAATAAAATCTGGAGATTTCACTTAGTAGAAAGATTAAGTCCTTATATATAGCACTTTATACTTTCAAGTTTCTTTTGAGTACAAAATATTATTTTATAATGTAAAAAATAAAATAATGCCCCTTTTCACTTAATTCAAAGCATGATAGATTGTGCTCTGGCACCTTATTTTAATTCTGTGTGTGTGTGTGTGTGTGTGTGTGTGTTCCTGATTCTAGTGTGTCTCTTGTAAACAACATACTGCTAGATTCTGTTTCTAATGCTTTCTCCTATGTGCTGCTTAGTGTCTCTGGCAATTCTCTCAGGAAATTCACATAGATTTTCTGGGCCTCAATTTCCTCATCTGAAAAATAATGTGTTGAAGAAGATGACATCTAAGTTTCTTTCCTTCCTTGGTGGGAAGAAGGGAGGAGACAATACTTACATTGATCCCTGAGCATCTACTGCCCAATCTCTACCTTCCAAAGGAAAAAGAAGAAGAGGGAAAAGGAGAGGAGGAGACAGACATTTGCTGCCAAGACTTTATGAGCATCCTACCTGAGCTTCAGCCTTGGGGAAGAGGGAGGGAAGAGAGAGAGGAAGAAACTTTACCCTTGTGCCATATGCATCTCCTGCCCGATCTCCAGCTTCCCTTGGAAGAGAGTCATTCCAAATTCCTGCTGCTCTGTTAAGAAGAAAATTCCAACCATTTCTTCTCAATCACTCACAGCCTTTGCCTGATCTCTAGCCTTCTGTGGAGAAAATAAAAGCATTATTTCTTCATACCAGTCTCCTGCCACTGAAGTAAGGGAAAAGGGCACCATTCCCTCAGGAACATCATCCCTCCTTTTGCTCTGAGTTCTGCTCCCTTACCTGAGCTGCCAAACCCTATTAACCCTGGGAATCTTTTTAAATTTTTCACTTAATGATTAAGTACACTCTACCTCAGTCATCCCCTCTCCATCCCAGTGATTCTGAACCCCATAGGGTCATCATTAAACCATATCCCACTCCCACTTCCTTATTCTTTATTCTCATTTCCCTTAACTTACCCCCTTAATGTTCTACATCGACACTACGCCTCCCTTCCAATGTACTCCCTGGAATTTCTGTTCCACGAGCAACAAACTTGCTATCATCTTAAATCTTTTTCCTTTCCCACTCCTTCCATTATCTGGCTTTCTATGAGGCTTGACTCCCTCTTGATAGTACGGCCTCCCTGGCCACCCTTTCCAGGACCTGCCACACTTTCATTTATCAGCACCCTGAATAAATAGTGGAGATAATGGAATTGCTCCCAACACCAATTGCCACTTCCAGGTTGCTATTGTCTACAGATTCCAGATCATTCCCCTTCCTTCTTAAATGAGTTCAGGGCTTTGTTTACCCCTTACATCCTGCCCTCATTTTAGGGAACTTAAATATACATATTAATATTTCCTCAAAATGCCCTAACCACACAATTCCTCAACTTGTTCATTTCCCATGACCTACACCCAAAATGGTCATACCCTTGATCTTGTCATCATCCAAAGGATGTACCACTTCCATGTTCACAAACTCTGGAATTCCCTTATTTAATTCACAATTTATTGGCAGTCCGCCTCTCCCTCTTTCTCCCTGCTCTTTTCCCATACTTTGTCCATAGAGCAATCCTAGATCCTCTCAGTTCTCTCCTAGGCTATCACCTTACATTGGCTGAATTCTCCTTCTTTCCTCTTCTTGATCCCTTGGTAAACCTGTTTTAACTATATACTGTCATCTTCTCTTGAGTCCCTTACCCCTTTATCATATCACTGATTGGACCCTACCAAGCCTCAGCTTTGTATAACTCCCTATGCTCCCACTCACATGCTGCTGAATGAAGATAGAGAAAATCACACACCTGTTCTAACTGGGTGTACTACAAATTGAAGTTATATAACCTCAACTAGGCTCTCATTGGACCTAGGCAAACCAATTTCACTCTTCATCATAGCCACAGCAACTCTTCCAAACCTTTTTATCCCTCCTCCAACTTCCCATGGCTTCCCTGGTCCCTCCCCCAAACTGAGAACCTCACCTCATATTTCTGAAAAAAAATAATGAAGCTGTTTGTCAAAATCCCTCTCTTTCTCTGCGCCTCATCTCATATCACCCAGCTATCTTTTACCATTATCTTTTACTTCACCCCTGTCTCACATGATGATGTAGCCCTTTTCCTTGCCAAGGTCAACCCTTCAAAAATGAGTCCATTCCATCCCATCTTCTCCAGCATCTTCTCTCATCTCAATTCTAATGTGTTTCCAGTATCTATCTATTGTTTGCTCACCTATTGCCCACAAACATGCCCATGTGTCCTCCATCCTCAAAAACCCTCATTCGATCTATCCATCCTTGCTATCATGCCACATCTTTCCTAGGTTTATGGCTAACCTCCTTGAGAAGGCAATCTATAAGTACCTCCACTTCTTTTTACCTCTCTCACTCTTCTTAACTCTTTGTAATTCATCTTCTGACTTCATCATGCCACCAAAACTGCTCTCTCCAAATTGATCGGTGATCCCTTAATTGCCAAATTCAATGGGCTTTTTTTGAGCTCTCACTGTAGTCTGTCACACTATTAATCACTTTCTCCTCTAAATTATATTTTCTCGAGGTCTTCAGGACACCATTATTAGGTTTTCCTCCTATCTAACTGCTCCGTCTCAGTCTCCTTTGCTAGAACTTCATCCAGGTCGTGTACAATAACCCTGGCTTTCCTACAGGATTCTGTGCTGGACTCTCTTCTCTTCTGCCTCCATACTGTTTCACTTGGTCATCTCGTCAGTTCCCAAAGATTCAATTATTGTCCCTATGTTGAAGATTCTTAAACATATTTAACCAGCCTTAACCTCACTCCAGTTTTATATTTCCAGCTCTCTATTTGACATCTTAAACTAGATGTCCCATTAATCTTAATGTTCTGTTCATCACAATGTCCTTAAAATCAACATGTCCAAAATTGAACTTATTATCTTTCCCTCTAGAGTTATAGCTAGAATTAAACCCAAGGTATCATTTACTTAACCAAAGAACATGTGGAGAAGCAGTCAGGATTCAAAGCCAATTCAATTCCTCTACCCTCTAATCCAGTGCCTTTTATACCATGAACTGATTGAGCTGCTAATTCCAACTTAATCTTCCTACTTCAATATGTTATAGGATGCTCTGAGCAATGCTACATCCCATCACCTCTGACCCCAGGCTTAACCCTTGCTCTGTAATGTGTCAGCCCAAGTTTAGAAAAAAAAAGCAAGGCATTTCTCACAAACAGTCCACCCCCAGCCAGGGACCCTTGATTAGGGGAAATTTAAAAAGAAGTCATTTGAAGATCAGTTTAAATGAAATTGAAACTATCCCCAGAACATAGTGATTGTGTTTAATCTGGAATCATTCACAATTAAGAAGGCAGGAAAGCTCCCATCAAATTCACAAGCTAACCCCAGAGCTAAAATCAGTCCTAGCTACTCCTTGGTTCTCTTAGCTTTAATGTGAATCCCATCACAATTGCACACACAGTAATTGGCTTGGCGATTAGGGGAAAGATGATAGTATTTTAAAATGAGACTAACCTTGCAGGACACCCTTCATAGAGAATGTTCAGTTAATTGTAAAGGGAGCATGTCCTGTGTCTCATTCTGATAAGTCTGCCCCTAAACCTGGAAATGAGATGATGAAAAAAACAATGGCTAGAGATGTTGTCTCCCTTAGAGAAGACTCGAGAAAGAGCATTTAAAAAGGAATTAAATAAACTTTGAAGCTTTTCTTCTTCTTTGTATTCCGGTCTTTCCTCTAGCTTCGGTCTGCCTGGTGCATTTCTGATTGTTTGATGCTCAGAGAGTGCCAAATGAATTAAAACAAGGGAGCAGTTCTGTTTGCCTTGCTAGGCTCAGGGATGACTACCTTGCAGAATATGTTAAGTTGCTGTGTAGACTCTGTGGAGACATTCTGAGTAAACTATACAGAGTTAGAATGAATGAGGGAATTAAACAAATATTGTTATCATTTAGCACCACACTCTTGGCCTCCCTGCAGGGCCCTGAAGGTGGCTTCTGTTTGTCCTGAGATTTTAAGATCAGCTAGCTGGAGTTTGGTTCTAAAGAATCAGGAAGACAAGAGATTTGCAAGGGCACATTCCCACATTCTCCACCCCTGCAAACACTCACAGTACACACACACACACAAACACACACACACACACACACACTCCTCCCAAACCCTTATATAGCCACACCCCACTCCCCAAACACACATATCAAGGCCACCATCACACACACACACACACACGCACGTACGCACATGCACACACGCACGCATGTGCGCAACCTTATCCGCCTCCATGGGTTTTCAAGGCAAAGAGAAGATTCTCCCAGAGGCCAGGGTATAAAAGTACTGTGACCATTCTTACCTTTACCAGAATACTTGAAATTCACTACTTCATTGATGGACCTGGGCTCCCCAGGGATGCTAATTACATTGTTGAGTTAGACCTAACTATATCCTTAAAGGGCCCTCTACCAAGCCTCTACCCCAGGGTCAGCCACAGGCAAAGGAAAAGATATTTCAGCAATTCCCTATTTAAGATCAGCCAATAAAAACCATTCCACTTTATAAGCTCTCCAACTCATCTTCTCCAACTCTTTAAAAAGGGTTCAATTGTCAGCTTCACTCAACCTGTGGAAAAAACAGCCCTCTACTCTCCCTTCCCACCTCCTAACTCCTACACCAATCAGCACCAGGAAAAATCGGACTGCAAATTTCCTTTGTTTTTCATTTCTGCCTGCAGAAAAACAAGTTCAACATTTGGAAAGGAAAAAAAAAAAAAAAAGAGGTTTAAGCACAGTTTACAGAAAGACCAGAAGGGGGCACTATGAGCTCAGCTTCGGAACCATGACTCAAGTAGTTCTGTATGATTCTGTATGGTTCTGTAGGAAGGTCATGTAGTGAACAGAGTTGTTGTCACATTAGAGTCATCTGTTCTTGGAGGATGTATCTATAACAATGTTCAGAAAAGGAGTAAAAGGAGATGTTGAACAGAGTACAGCTTTCATTCTAACTGACTCTCTATTGCCCAGACCTCTAAACAGCCAGAAAAGCAGGGAGAGGGTTTGATGCTCAACTCCATTAGAAATAGTTGGGTCGGATGTCCCTGTAGGTCCTCACTGCCTTGCACATAGTAAATTAATAAATATTTGTCATTAAACACACTCTCCAGGAACTTTCCTTGCAAGACAATATACCGTATGTGTAAGGGACTATGTCTTCATGACTTTTGGTGCAATTGTTCAATGAAAATAATAAAGAATATCAGAACTCAGGTCAACCTGACCAATCTTAACTCCAGAGGAAAAATGATAAAATGTACCCTCCTCATTTTTTAGTTGAGAGGTCCATGGAGAAGGTGAATAAGCCTGTGTGCTGTGATTTTTAAGGGGGAACATCTACTCACTGGAAAAGTAACCTCTGAAACTATGGAAACAGAGCTATAGGAGTGAGTAAATAGGAATCCTCAGGCTATATTTTATTCCTCTCCTTACTGGCAACTAAATGAGCCTGACTGATTCTATCTTAAAGGAGACCTCCACTATTTTAGAGATTTCCTGCCCAAACAGGATATTCTGATGAAGATTAACTTCAGAGAAAACATTATCCCCTGGTAAAAAACAAAAAAACAAACAAAAAAAACCTGACATTAAGTAGTTCCTTAGAACCCTGAGAATTAATAAAATTAACAATCATTTTCTCTATTTTCATTCTGCCATGTAAGGTGACCTGTGTACTGATAAGTTTTGTTTAAAAAAAAAAAACTATAAGAACCCAATCTGTATCCTAAGAAAACTGAAGCCTCTTCCAGACCTCCTTAATGCATTAATAAAATTATTTTCTTTTCAGTCTAACGAATCTTAACATCTCATGGTAGGGGACAGCTAAGTGTCCCAGTGAGCAGAGCATTGGCCCTGGCGTCAGGAGGACCTGAGTTCAAATCCAGTATCAAACCCTTAACACTTACTAGCTGTGTGACCTTGGGTAAGTCTCTTAACCCCAATTGCCCTGCCTTTCCCCCGCCAAAAAGAAAAAAAAAAAAAAGACCTTATGGCAGGTAAGATTCTTCCTGGTTCTCACAGAATCCAGTCTAGAAAATTCCCGTGACAGGTAGCCTAGAGCTAGGTGAAAGTGCTCTCAGAAAACATCCTTTCTGAATATAGATAAGGAAACTGAGACCTGAAGAGGTTCACTGACCTACCCAACTCATAGAAGTAGTAAGTATTAGAAGCAGAATTTGAATTCAAGTGTTACTCTCTATCATCCAATCTCCTTTAGAGTTGAAAGTAATCCTTAAATATTTTAATGAAACTACCTCCCACCCCCCACCCACTCTGCTCATTCTTAACTTCTCCAGAGAGTACTTATGGTAGATTATAGACTCAGAATGAGGCATGCATAGATATTTCCAAAGTGTCAGTTTGATTTAATTAACGATACTTTTTTTTTTACAAGCAAGCAACTTATCGAGAAGGAACAGGTCTTGGGAAATAATAGTGATATTTAAAAAAACAATAGAACATTCCAAATGAATAAATTAAAGAGAGGCAGAGTGGGAGCCAGAAAGGCTTAGGTTCAGTGTAGTTTCTGACACATGTAGCTTTGTGACCCTAGGCCAGTCACTGAACCCCTCAGTGCCACAGTCAGTGCTCTAGAACAAGCAGAACACTTTCTGATTTGCATTGACAAAAAGAACTTTCTCATTTGGAATTCTCTATAACAATATTCTCCAAAAAGTGGTGCATATATATTGGGGTTGAATAAGATGAACCATTGAGGTATATGATGAAAATATTAGCAGTAAGAACAGTATAGCTATTTGGTATACTATGCCTGCCTCTTCTCTCCTACCATGGCCTTGGTCCAGTGTAGGCTACCTAATATAGTCAGTTCCAAACTAACCCCTAGGAAGGTAAGGAAGCAGGTAGACATGCCAGGAAGTTCAAAGGATAGAATGCTGGGCTTGGAGTCAGGAAGACCTGAGTTTAAATGCAGCCCCAGACACATCCTACCTGTGACCCTGGGTAAGTCATTTAACCTCTATTTTTGCCTCAGTTTCTTCAACTGCAAAATAGGGATGATAATAGTACCTTCCTTTCATGGTTGTTGTGAGGATACAATGAGATACAAAGTGTCTGACACATAGTAGGCACTATATAAATGCTTATTCCCTTTTCTTCCTTCATACCTCACTTGGTCTTTGCCCAGGTCCTGAAACAGGAATGCTTTCTCCCCTTGCAAAGCAGAATTTGCCAGCTAAGCCCCCAACCCTAATAGCCTGTACCCAAACGGCAATTTCAGTAATACAAACCTTATAAGACCTGAACAAAAAAAATATTTTGTACCATTAATAAAAAAATTTTAAAATTAATCATTTTAAACATGGCTTCACCTCTATTTCAACCATTTTAGTATCTGTTTTTCTGTACATTTTATAATATAGATCATATACATAGTAATGTACATGATACAGCAATACATGTATACACATATATTAGGGGTGCATGTTAGCAAATAGTTTACTGATAAGTGTGTGACCAACACACCTTGGAGATCACTACTTTAGAGCAATGACATCACAGGTCTAGGCAACATACATAAATTAATTAGGAGCAAAGATGGTGGAGTAAGTAGGAAATGACCTAAACCTTCCCAAATTCACCTCCCACAACTATAAAATGTCACCTAAGAAAGAATTCTGGAAAGGCAGAATGTAAAAAAGACAGGGTGAAACAATTTTCAGGGCCCAGGCAACTTGAAAGGTCGACAGGAAAGGTCTGTCTCACCCCAGTAGAAGGGGAACACAGTCCAGGGCAGGCAGTGTCCGCAGAAGCTGGCAGGAGCTACTACCTCAGCAAGCCAGCCCTAGCACAGATAAGTGACCAAGGCCAGCCCTCCCTCTTCCATAAACTCCAATCCTCTACCCCACAGGTCCCAGCACCAAACCTCTCCCTTTGCCCCCCAGCTTAGAGAGGAGGGAGGAAGGGAGAAGATCTGGAATTCAAAATTTTATAAAAGGATTAATGTTCAAAATTGTCTTTACATGTAATGAAAAAATAAAATCCTATTTAAAAGGAAAAAAGAATTGATCAAACAAAATCAAAAGAATGAAAAGAGAGGAAAATGCAAAATATCTTAGTGGAAAAAACAACTGACTTGAAAAATAGATCCAGGAAAGAAAATATAAGAATTATCAGACTATCTGAAAGCCATGATCAAATTAAAAAAAAAAAAAAACATACAACTGGACATCATACTTCAATAGATTGTAAAAGAAAACTGCCCTAATATCCAAGAACCAGAGGTTAAAATACTCATTGAAATAATCCACCAATCACCTACCTGGTGAAACTGAGCATATCCTTGGGGGTGTGGGGGTGTGTGTGGGGGGAATGGTCATTCCATAGATATAGATAAATGTGTATGTATACATAGACAGAGGGGGTGGATAATGAGATAAATTGATAAAATGATAGGAAACAATTAAGGAGTGAGAAAGAGAATTACACTGGTAGCAGAAGCATGGTAGCAGAGGTAAAACAGTGTAAATTATCTCACATGAAGAAGTGAGAAAGACCTATTACAGTGGAGGAGAAGATGGGAGGAGGGGCAGTGGGCATTGTTTGAACCTTATTCTCATTGGGATTGGCTCAAAGAGGGAATAACATACACAATCAATTGGGTATAAAAATCTATTTTACCCTATAGGGAAGTAGGAGGGGAAAGAAAGGGGATAGATGACAGAAGAAAGGAGGGCAGATTGGGAGAAGCAATGGTCAAAAGCAAAAAACTGGTGAAGAGGGAAAAGATTAAAGGAAAGAGAAGGATAAACAAGAAGAAAAAATAGAATGGAGGGAGATACATAGTTAGTAATCATAACTGTGAATTGAATGGAAGGAACTCACCCATAAAAGAGAATCCTACAATATGTTGTTTACAAGTAACAGACTTGAAACAGAGAGACACACACAGAATAAAGGTTAGGGGCTGGAGCAGAATCTATTATGCTTTAGCTGAAATTGGAAAAAAAAAAAGCAGGGGGTAGCAATCATGATCTCAGACAAAGCAAGAGCAAAAATAGATCTAACTAAAAGAGATAAAGAAGGAAACTACATCTTGATAAAAGATACCATAGACAATAAAGTAATATCAATAATAAACATATGCATATGTTCATGCATACCTTCATATACATATGCATATGCATCAAATGACATAGCATACAAATTCTTAAAGGAGGAGTTAAGTGAGTTACAGGAAGAAATAGACAGTAAAACTATACTAGTGGAGCACTTCAACTTTCTCCTCTCAGAAATAGATAAATCTAACCACAAAAATAAACAACAAAGAAGGTAAGGAGGTGAAAAAGATTTTAGAAAAGTTAGATGTAATAGATCTCTGGAGAAAATTGAATGGGGATAGAAAAAAATATACCTTTTTTCTCAGAAGTACATAGCACCTACACAAAAAAATTGATAATGTATTAGGACATAAAAAACTTCGCTATCAAATGTAGAAGGGTAGAAATATTAAATGAATCCTTTACAGATAATATTGCAATAAAAATTACATTACATACAGGGTAGTGGAAAGATAGAGTAAAAATTAATTGGAAACTAAATAATCTAATCCTAAAGAATGAGTGGACCTAAGAACAAATCATAGAAATAATCAATAATTTCATTAAAGAGGACAAAAATGCAATAACATAACAAAATTTATGGAATGTGGCCAAAGCAGTACTTAAAGGTAAAATTTATATCTCTAAGTGGTTACATCAACAAAATGGAGAAAGAGCAGATCAATGAGCCAGGCATGCAACCAAAAAAATAAAACAAAACACAGAAAAAGAACAAATCAAAAGTCCCCAACTAAACACTAAAATAGAAATCCTTAAAACCAAAGGTGAGATTAATAAAATTGAAAGTTAAAAATAAAACAAACAAACCTTGAGGCAGCTAGGTGGCACAGTGAATAGAGCACCAGTCCTGGAGTCAGAAGGACCTGATTTCAAATCTAACCTCAGACACTTAACATTTACTAGCCATGTGACCTTGGGCAAGTCACTTAACCCCAATTGCCTGACTTCCTCCCCTCCAAAAAGACAAAAAAAATATTTACAAAACTATATTCCTAATAAATTATCTGACAAAAACTGCTGGGAAAACTGGAAAACAATATGGCAGAAACTAGTCATAGACCAACATCTTACTCAAAATGTGTACATGATTGAGACATAAAGAGCAATACTACAAATAAATTAGGAGAGCAAGGAATAGTTTACCTATTGGATATATGGAGAAGAGAAGAATTTGTGAACAAATGAGATAAAGAGACAAAATGTAAGATGACTAGTTTTTATTATATCAAATTAAAAGTTTTAAAGCAATGCTAATAAAATTGGAAGGAAAGCAAAAAGTTGGAAAACATATTTTTTAGAAAATATCTGATGAAGACCTCATTCCTCAACTATATAGAGAACTGCATCAAATTTATAAGAATGCAAGTCATTCCCCAATTGATAAATGGGTATGAAGAGGCAATCTTCAGATGAAGAAATCAAAGCTATCTATACGTATATGGAAAAATGTCCCAAATTACTATTGATTAAAGAAATTCAAATTAACACAACTCTGAGGTAGCATCTCACATCAATCAAATTGGCTAATATGACAGAAAAGGAAAACAATATATGTTGGAAGGAAATTGGGAAGCTAATGCAACCTTGGTGAAATTATGACTGATCCAACTATTCTGGAGAGTAATTTGGCACTATGACCAAAGGGCAATCAAACTATGCATAGCCTTTGATCCAGCAATACCATAAGTAGGTCTATATCCCAAAGAGATATAAAAAGGGGGGGGAATCTATTTGTGTAAAAATATTTGTAGCAACTCTTTTAATGATGGTAAAGAATTTTAAATTAAATAAAAAGAATTGAGAGGTTGTCCATCAATTATGTAACCCCTGAACAAATTGTGGTATATAAATGTAATGAAATATTATTGTGCTATAATGACAAACAGGTGGATTCCAGAAAAACCTGGAAAGACTTACATGAACTGATGATGAGAAAAGTGAGCAGAACCAGGAGAACATTGTATAAAGGAACAAGAACATTTTATAATGATCAACTATGAATGATTTAGCTGTTCCCTGCAATAGAATGAACTAAGACAATTTCAAAGATCTCATGAGGAAAATTGTTAGTCATATCCAGAGAAAGAACTGATGGAGTCTAGATGCAAATTGAAGCATATTTTTTCCAGTTTACTTTTTCATGATTTTTTTAGTTCTGTTTCTTCTTTCATAACGTGAACTAATATGGAAATATGATTTACATGATTGCACAATAATAACCCAAAGTAAATTGCTTACTGTCTTAGAGAAGGGGGAGATTAGGAAAGGAGGGGACAAATTTGGAAATTCAAAATTTTTAAAAGAATATTAAAATTTGGGTGCAGCTAGGTGGCGCAGTGAGTAAGAACACTAGCCCCAGAGTCGGGAGAACCCAGGATCGGTTCCGGCCTCAGATACTTAACACCCACACGAAAAAAACTGGCCGTGTAATCTTGGGCAAGTTACTTAACCCCATTTGCTTTTAAAGAAAAAAAGAATATTAAAATTTATCTTTACATGGAATTAGAAAAATAAAATGCTATTATAAATAAATGAATAAATGATTGTATATTGAATGAAAAAAATGGCATTTATTTTTTTTATTTTATGTATCATTACTAATATATTTCCCTCCAAAAATCTTCCTCTAATGTCTTAATATAATGTAGATATAATTCTGAGTTCTTGGAGGTTATTACAAGTGAACATGCACTCATATATCCTTCCAAATTGGATAGGTTTCTGTTCTGGACTCAGAAAAAGACTTTGATCTATCCTCTGAGATCTGGCTTACATAAACTCTGATAATCTGTTTACCAGATAATCTGTTTAACAGAAGTCTTGCTGCTGTTTTAGGGGGAAGTGTTGGAGAAGGCAATTCACAACAAATACCTAAGGCATCAGGAAGGTATGCATCTAGTAAGAGTACTCACATCGACTAAATCAAGGCTCTGCATATAAACATGACATTTATAACTCATATCATTATCTGCTTTCTTTCAATATTTTGGTCTTTTCTTATAGGTTCAATTGAAAGAAACAAGATAGTGTTGTTTGTATAAATAACTGTTTTTGGGGGAAAGGGAAAACAGAGATCTAGAACCTCTCTACTCAAAGGTAGACATCAGAACTGCACTATCTAGATAGAATTCACTGAGTAAAATTCAAGATGAGAGACATCTTGTAAGCAGAAGATTGTTCTAAGTATATAACAATGGCTAGAGGTGAAAAAGCCTTCACAAAACAGTGAGCAAAAATATCAGAGATAAAAGGAAGCAAGTTTGCAAAAGTGGAACAATAGAGGAGAGACAGAAAACAAAATCGAAAGAGGGAAGTTGGGTTTCTTCTATTTTCCACTCCCATCCCAAATGGGACAATCAGAAAAGGGTTAAAGGAATTGCCAAGTGACTTCTAATTCATCCCATCCTTTCAACTGGCAATGAACTCCAAATGATGATTACGTCTTGAAAAGTAGAAAGTCATTAGAGGAGTTGTTATTCACACAGATATATTGTGATTTTGCTTCATGACTTCTATTTGAGTCTCCTGACACTGCTCTGACTTTACACCCACATAAAGTTATAAACTATAATGCCAGTCATAAATACATAATAGGACAAGTTTCCTGATGTCATGCATGGAACAGGATTCCCTTTCTCCAATGATGGATGGATCTTTTAGATTAACATGAACATCTGTATCTAAAATCTCATCTCTCACGTTTTCAATGGTATGTCCAAAAATCTCTTCCTTTAAACCATTAGTGGGAAATGAATTTTAAAAAAATTAAACCTATATACTAAATTAGAAATTGATTATTTCCACATTTTGTGAATTCTAGTTATAGAGAAAAGAGTTGACTAATTAAATAATTTACCAGCACTGTATAGGAAAACTTTACGCAAGTAAGAAAAAAGACATGAAAGCAATGAGATGGGACAATTATAAATACATAGGCTCACAGATTAATAGATTTATAACTGGAGGGAAACTAAGAGGCCCCTAAGGAAAAAAAATCTTTCAGATTTTTTTTTTGCCTTAGTATTTTCAATGCCTAACACAGCATGTAAGAGAAACTTAATAAATGCTTATCAAGTGGATGGATGGATAGATAGAGCAACAATCTACTCTGGTAAATAATCTTTAAAGGCTAAGAGAATACCAGGAAATATCTTTGAAAGAACTTTTCTGGGTCAGATGTACTTCTATGCTGCCTATTATTTGACTCTCAACATCATGAGCTGAAGAGAAACCTCAGAAATCATCCAGTCTACCTCCTTTATTTTAGAAATGAAGAAAATGAAACACTGACTGGTGGAGTAACTTGCCCAAGGTCACAGTCATTAAGCATTAGATGGGGGATTTGAAACTAGTTTCCCTGATTCCAAATTCAATTCTCCATTCTTTGCCCCACCCAAACTGTGACCCTATGAATGCTATAAAGTCCTCTTTTCGTCCATACAGAGATGACCTATAGTATTCAGAATAGCAGAGGTCTGGCATGAATATTCCCTAGAACCTGATTCATTCAGTGGGATAAGATAACCCTGTATGTCCAAGTTAGGGGCATTGCTTCTTCACAATGACTTAATTCTTAATTGTTTCATATCCCTTAAATCAAGATCCTCTCCAGGGAATGACCTGAATTCTCCAGGGATTTGCCCCTAAATGTGCCCACAGAGACTGACTCAATGTGTCTTGCTTCCTTCCTCCTTCTCTCTTCTCCCTTCTTTCTCCTGCCTTCTTTCTCTTCCTCTCTCACATCCCCATTCCCTTGTCCCCTTTTCTCTCTATTTTATTCTCAATGTAGTTCATGCAGAATCCATGTGCCCTCTCCCTCTTGAGTGTTAGTTTCCTCTGCTATTTTTTCTCATTTTATATTATGCTTTGATGTTATTTTTTTTCAATTACATGACATGACATGAAAAATTTTTGTTTGTTTTTTGGTTTTTTGCTCCTTGGAGGTCAGTTGGGGTTAAGTGACTTGTCCAAAGCCACATGGCTATTTTTTGTGTTAAGTGTCTGAGGCCTGATCCAAACCCAAGGTCCTCCTGACTCCAGGGCCAGTGCTCTATTCACTGTGCCACCTAGCCACCCCCAACATGAAAATTTTTAACATTCATTTTTACAAGATCTTGAATTCCAAATTTTTCTCCCTCCTGTCCTCCTTTCACCTTTTACCTAAATTCATAGGTAATTTGATACAGGTTACACATGTGCTATCATGTAAAACACATTTCCATATTAGTCACAGTTATGAAAGAAGAAACAGATCAAAAAGAAAAAAAATGAAAAAGAATAAAGTGAAAAATTATGCTTTGATCTACATTCAGAGTCCATCAGATCTTCATCTAGATATGGATAGAATTTTCCTTCATGAGTCCTTTGTAACTTGTCTTGGATCATTGGGTTTCTGAGAAGAGCAAAGTCATTCATAGTTGGTCATCACACAATGGTGCTGATACTGTGTACAATGTTTTACTGGTGCTGCACATTTCAATTTACATCAGTTTGTACAAATCTTTCAAGGTTGTTCTGAAATCTGCCTGTTCATCATTTCTTATTGCACAATAGTATTTCATTACAATCATATGCCACAGCTTACCTAGTCATTTCCCAATTGATAAACTTCCCCTTGTTGTCCAATATTTTGCCACCATGAAAAAGGCTGCTATAAATATTTTTTGTACATGAAAGTCATTTTCCATTTTTTATGGTCTCTTTTGGATACAGACCTAGTCGTGGCATTGCTGGATCAAAGGGTGTGCACAGTTCAGTTGCCCTTTGGGCATAGTTCCAAATTGCTCTCCAGAATGGTTGGATCAGTTCACAATGCCACCGAAAGAGTTTTAGTGTCCCAATTTTCCCTATATCTGCAACATTTATAATTTTTCTTTTTTTTGTCATATTAGCCAATCTGATAAATGTAAGGTGGTGTTTCAGAGTTGTTTTAATTTTCATTTCTCTAATTAAAAGTAATTTTGAGCCCTTCTTTACATACTTTGATTTCTTCATCTGAAAACTGCTTGTTTATTATAAATTTGACTCCACTCTTTATATTTGAGAAATGAGGCCCTTATCAAAAACACTTACTGTAAAAATTGTTACCCAGCTTTTTGTTTTCTTTCTAATATTGGTTGCATTTGGTTTGTGCAAAAGATTCTTAATTTAATATAAACAAAATTATCTATTTTATATTTTGCAATTTCTTGTTTGGTCATGAACCTGAAACTCACTTAACTTCCCCTTTAAGAATTTGGATGCAATACTACTTGGTGTATATGTGTTTATATATATATATATATATATATATATATTACTTCATTGTCCATGATACCTTTTGGCAAGATGTATTTTCCTTCCTTTTCTCTTTTAATTAGGTATGTTTTTGCTTTTGCTTTGTCTGAGATTAGACAAAATCAGCTAAAGCATTAAAGATTCTGCTCCAGTCCTTTTCCTTTACTCTGTGTATCTCTCTGCTTCAGGGGTGTTTCTTATAAACAATACACTGCAAGATTCTGGTTTTTGATCCACTCTGCTAGCCACTTCCATTTATAGGAGAGTTTATACCATTCACATTCACAGTTATGATTTCTGTATATTTCACTATATACTATTTTTCCTCCTGCTTCTTTTCTCTCTCCTTTCACCCTTTTTCTCCTGGAAAGTGTTTTGCTTCTGTCTACCACCTCCCCTGTTCTTGCTTCCCTGCTGTCAGTCTGCCTTCTTTCCTGTCAGTCCTCCCTCTCCACCCTTTTATTTAATTTCCTCCCCTCCTACTTCTCTACTAGTTAAGATACATTTCTATATTCAATTTACTGTGTATATTATTCCCTCTTTGAGCCAATACTGATGAGAGTAAGGTTGAAGTGATGCCCGTCACCCACCTTTCCCATCTCCCTCTCCTGTAATAGGTTGTCTTTTTTTTGTACCTCTTCATGTGAAATAATTTGCCCCATTCTACCTCTCCCTTATACACCCATTGTACCCCTATTCCTCATCCCTTAATTTATTTTTTCTGTTCATTCTCTCAAATTCACCTTATAAAAACACCCTCTGCCTATGTATATTCCTTTTACCTGTACTATTGGTGGTACAATTTTTAAGAATTACAAATATCATCTTCTCATGCAAGAATGTAAAAAGGATTCCATTGAATCCTTTCATTTTTTTCTTCTCTCTCTCTCTTTTTTATCTTTTTAGGCTTCTCTTGCGTCTTAATATTGGAGATTATTTTTGTTGTTGTTGTTTAGTTCAATTCTGGTCTTCTTGAAAAAGTTTGAAATCCCTTGATTTCATTGAATAGCCATTTTTTTACCCTTGGAGTATTATATTTAATTTCATCAGGTAGGTGATAGTTGGTTGTAGTACTAGCTCCTTTGCCTTCTGGAATATCATATTCTGTGGCCTCTGATCCTTTATGTTGCAGCTCCTATGTCCCGTGTAATCCTAACTGTGGCTTTACAATATTTGAGATGTTTCTTTCTGGCCACTTGTAATAGGTTTTTCCTTGACCTGATAGTTTTGTAATTTGGCTATAATGTTCCTTGGAGTTTTTGTTTTGAGATCTTTTTTCTGAGGTGACTGGTAGAATGTTTCAAAGTCTATTTTGCCCTCTGATCCCAGGATATCAAGGCAGTTTTCCTTGATAATGTCTTTAAAGATTCTAACCAGTTCCTCCTTTTTATTATGGTTTTCAGGTAGTCCAATGATTTTGACATCGTCTCTCCTGGATTTATTTTACAAGTCATTTGTTTTTCCAATAAAGTATTTTACATTTTCTTCCATTTTTTCATTCTTTTGTATTTATTTGATTGATTCTTGATGTCTCATAGAGTCATATATACTTCCACATGTTCAATTCTAACTTTTGAGGAAACATTTCCCTCAGTTAGCTTTTGTATGCCCTTTTCCATTTGGCCGATTGTATTTTTTAAGGAGTTGTTTTTTCAGTGGATTTTTTAATCTATTTTTTTCATTGGGTCAATTCTACTTTTTAAACCATTGTTTTCTTTTTCTGAGCTATTGACATTTTTTTCATAAGTCTCTTGAATCACTCTCAAATCTTTTCCCAATTTCTCTTCTACTGTTCTTATATGGCTTTTAAACTCCTTTTTGAACTTGTCCATGAGTTCTTTCTGGGCTTGACACCACTTCCCATTTTTCTTTTGGATTTTGCCCATAGCTATGTTGATAACCTTGTCCTCTTCTGAGCTTCTATCTTGGTCTTCCCTGTCAACATAATAACGTTCTATGGTCAGATTCTTTGTGGTTGTTTTTTGCTCATCTTTTTGGGGACTTTTTCCTTTCTTTTAAATTTGAATTCTGTTCTCAGAGTGGATGGGGCACTTCTCAGATTTCTTCTGCCAGTTTGCACTCATGTTGCCATAAGCCCCATGAGAGACCCTTGTGTCTGGTGCTGTGCAGACAGGGTTTGGTGGGAAATGGCTGGCCTTACTAAAGACTTGTAAGGGTCTGGCAACTTAGCTGGTGTTTAGTCAAGGTCCTAATTGTGGTGCCTGGCATGTGCTGAGACCAGGAGAGATGTTTCTGCAATTCCCCAGGGCTGCACTGAAGCATGGGAAGGAATAGCTGCTGGAGGCTGCCTGCTTGTCTGAGGTGACACTGCAAAACTTGGTGGTTCTCAGAGCTGTAGTATGCCCATTGCCCTCGCTATACTGAGGCACATGTGGGGTGTTGTGTTGGTGTTTGCCTGCTTCACAGCACTGGGCCTCAGGATGTCCTGCTTATTTGCTAAGGTGGGGCTTACTGCTGCCTTGTTGTAATTCTTCCTGTCCTGGACTATGTTTCCCTTTTACTCAGGTGAGACTGACCTTTCCTGCCCATCTTCCAAGTTTCTTGGGCTAATAGATCATTTTACCTTGTCTTTTAGTTGTTTCTGCCATTCCAGGATTTGTTTTAGGGGCCACTATTTTATGGTTGTTTAGAGTTAAATATGGGAGAGTTACAGTGATCCACTGCTCCTGGAAGTCTCCAACTTCCTCTACTATTAAGTAGAATTTGATTGGATGATATCCAAGGTTCCTTTTAGCTCTAAATCCTACAAGTGATGGAACCTGGCTTTTCCCCAAAGCCATGTAGCATTTCAAGACACTTGCTTCATTGTCTTTGGTACTATTCTAAAATATTTGTTGTGTCTTTAACTAATTTGTACCAGTTTTCCATAGTTTGCTCATTTCCTCTCAGGGAACTAAATTGAAATTCTGGGAAGCTGCCACCAGAAAAAGAATAGTGCCTGGACTTTGGCTTCATGATTCAAGTCATTAAATGGCTTAGATGTGGTTAAGCTATCTAAGAAAAGAACTCTGCTTCCCCACACAATTTGGGGTTTTTTTCCTAATAAAAACATAATCATTATCTTGTACTGAAGAAACAAACCTCAACAAATCATGTAAGTACAACTTTCCCACCATCAGGAATCCCTCATATAAGATTCCTCACACTTGGTTGTCCAGACTGCTTGAACATATCCATGAACAAGGAACTCACTGACTCACAAAATATAAAACCTGATCTATTTTTTAATAGCTCTATCTTTTATAAAGTTATTCCTTATAGGGAATAATGAGCCATGTTCTGTATAGCTTCTACTTATCTATCCTAATTCAGCTATCTGGGATTATACAGAATGATGTTATTATTATCATTGGTAATAATAACAACAATTAAAAATGAACATTCATCAAAATTTCACATTTGCAAAGAAAAAAATTCTAGAAGACAGGTACTATAAGGATAATCATTACCATTTTACAGATGAGAGAACCAAGAGGATGAGATTTACTCATAGTTGGAGAGGTAAGAAGAACCACAGCTGGGATTCAAACCCAGCTCTCCTGACTTTTGGCCCAGTATTATTGCTACTACACTCCAGTGTGTCTTCAGAATAAACCGCTCTTCTAGGTAGTAGCCTGAAGTAGTCTGGCTAGGGCCTAAAGCAGCTTCACAAAAGTATTAAACAGTCATTTAATCCTGAAAACTATAAGCTTTTCCATTTGGCCTATTTTAACTTGCAAAGGAAGGTTATATGGCTTAATAAACAACACTCAAGATTAGGAGCAAGTGAGGGGAAGGCTGGGACAATGAGGTAAGAATATCAGAGCACCTCCCCCAACTAGAGCTTCCTTCATCTGTAAAACTAGGGAGTTGGATAAAGATGTCAAAAAGCTCTTCCAGTATTAATCCTGTGGTCTTCAAAATGAGATGATAAATAAATAATTATAATGATAATAAATAAAATAGAGCAGGGGCACAACTAATATTTGACCCAATGTCCTTTAGAACGCAACAGTAAGAGGAGGAAGTATATAATGATTCTGTGACGAGTCATCCCTCACACGAAAGACATGCAATACTCAGCTCTTATCGCTTCAGGCTTCAAGGAGACCAAGGGATGCTGATGAGGATAAATTAATTTATAGAAAAGTGCTATCTTCCTCAAGCAGATCTAATTGTTTGCTCCCTTTTGATGACAGACAAGGAGGCACAAATAAAAAAAAAAAGTTTGTATGAAAGATAGGAAATATTAGCCTGGAAGTTTCCAAGAATTTTCCAGAAAAAAAGAGACAGAATGCTATATCATAGGAGTTTGTCTAGAACAGAGAAAGCCTGTTATGGTAAATATCAGTTTGGAGAAACCCAAGGTTTTAACATAACCCTTCAGATATTTGAAGATTGATTATAGGATCCCAAATTTAGAGCTGAAAAGGATTATAGTCCAAACACCTCATTGTATAAATGAGGAATATTTCAGGGATGGGATTTAAATGCAGACCCTTTGATTCTAAAGTCAGTGTTTTATCAGAGAGTCACAGAACACCAAATCACAGAATTTGAGAATAGAAAGTGATCTTAGCAGTCATCTAGTACAACCCATTCAGGAAAACAGTCCCTGCTATAACAAACCAAAATGGCTGTCCAGCCGCTGCTGGAATATCTTCAAAGACAGGGAACCTACTATTTCTCAAGGCTGACCATTTGTTTCTTTGTTGAAAAGCTTTCCTTGACATCAAATCTAAGTTGACCTTTTTGTAAATTCCACTTACACTGGTGTGTTTGGTGTGAGGGCTGCTGAGCCCTTTTTGAGGCTGCTTACCCACCTTTGGTGTAGAATTCTCACCTGTGGCTTCAAGAAGTTGTAGAACATGCAGAACATGTAGAACCCAGCAGCCCATCTTGGCAGGTGGGCCAAACCAGGTTGAGGGCAACCAAAGACCTTAAACCCATTGGTGAATTAGGGGGGTGTTTACCCCTAGTATGTGAAGACCTCCTCCAGCAGAATAGGCAGATGAGAACAATTTATCCCGAAGGTTATGGAGGTGGCTGAAGCAGGTACTGTGGAGTGCTCAGAGCTTGGTCAGACATTAAAGATTCCAAGGCCATCAACTGCATCCTGGGCCATCACCAGTCATCTTGACTTCTGCTGTGCCATTGGACTTCAATGACTCAGGAAGAGGGAGCAAGGCTGATGACTTTGTACAACTCTGCTTCACTTAAATCCAATTCTGAGGCAAGTCAAGATGACCTCTGGTGTCATTGGTGCTCTTCAAAAGCAAAGGACAAGCAGTATTGCTCCTGGTTCTACCTCTGGACCAAATGAAGCAAGAGCAGTCCCTCCTCCATGCAATAACCCTTCGGATATTTGAGGACAGCTCTGATGCCACCTCTCACCAGTCCTCACCACCCCCAGTCATCTCTTTTCCAATCGAGACATATCTGGCTCTTTCAACCTATACCTATTTAGAGCAAAGCCCCTTTACCAACCTGGTTGCTGTCTTCTGGACAGTCTCCAAATCTTAAATATCTTTCTAAAACTATGACCCTCAGAACTGTACACAAATACAGACATCCATAAGCACCCCTACTTCTGCCAGCAAATCATCATATGTAGCCATAGCATTCCCCTGACTCCACCAGTGTAACAACTCTGTCAGAAAAAGAAATGAGATTAGTTTCTGACTTGTTCTTAGCAACCCCATGCTGATTCTTAGCAATCACCTTTAACTTGATGTATTCACAAACCATCTATTTAATAATATGGTTTATAATTTTGCCAGGAATTGATACAAAATATTAAGAATTCACTTTTCCTTCCTTAATTTTGAAAATCAAGAAAACATTTTTTTCTCTCTAGCCCTTCAGCACTTCTATGTGCCATGATTCCTCAGAGATTATCAGAATTGATTCATTTGCATTCATTAGGTAGTTCTCCTTTGATCACCCTTGAGAGGCAGTGTGGCTTAATAGAGACCTGTCATGGAATACACGAAGTTTGGGCTTTAAGTGCTTCCTCTGATCCATACATACCGTATGACTCTGAGAAGGTGAATTAACCTCTCAGCACCCTAACCAAGCAACCAAGATTCCAAGTTGCTGAATAGTTGATGATCTGCTTGGGAACAAGTTTTCTCATAGAGTTTCCTACAGCATTGAAAGAACAGGTCTAGAATTAAAAACAAGGTGCTCCCTTTTGGTTTTATCTATCTTGGGCTACAGGTCCCTTTTTTGTGTTTCTGCTACAATTTCCAGTTCAAAGGCCATTTTCTGTGGTGGAGAAGATGGAATCAAAAGCCTAATAATTCTCTCTCTTATCTGTGGACACATTCTCTCCTAAGTAGTAAACTTGTTCCTGAGCCAGGTGCTGTGGTAGGTGATGGGCATACTGAGAAAAATCAAATCAAATCTGTCCTCAAGGAAGTTGCATTCAATCTGGGCAAATACCACATATTTCAGTCATGTCTGACTCTTTGTGATTTCACTTGGAGTTTTTTTTTTTTACAAAGATATCAGAATGGTTTGCCATTTCCTTCTCCAGTTTATTTTACAGTTGAGGAACTGAGGCAAACAAAGTTAAGTGACTTGCCCAGGCTCACATCTAGTAAGTGTCTGAGGCCAGATTTGAACTCAGGAAGATCAGTCTTCTTGACTCCAGACCCAGCACTCTATCCATTGTGCCACCTAACTGTCCCCAGGGGAGGCACTGGCTATTGGAGGAGGGTAGAAATGGCTTCAGCTAGAAGATTTGAGGCAGGCAGGGTGGAGCTGAGTATGGAGTGAATTATCTCCGATAATTTCATCTCTAAGCACAGAGATGAAAAAAAATGGAATGTTGAATGCGAATAGTAGCAAGTAAACCAGTTTGTACATAATGGGCATCAATATGGAATCAGCCTGAAAGTATAAGATAATCCCAGATTGGGAAGGGATTTAAATGGCAAATACTGAGTTACTATTTGATCTTAGATGCAGTGGGGAATCGCTAGAATTTGTTGAGAAAGGAAATGACATGGTCAGACCTGGGTCTCAGGAATGCATATACCGTTTTGATAGCTGTATGGAGTGCAGTTCAGGGAAAAGAGAGAGTACAGTCAGAAAAACCAAGGAGCCGGCCATTGCAATAATCCAAGCGAAACATAATGAGAAGATGAACTAGGGTGACGTCTGGAGAGTAGCAAGTCAAGTCCACAAGAATTTTTTAGGTCAGGGACTATGCTAAGTGAGGGGAATATAAAAAATACAAAAAAAGGCACAAAATAGCTCCCATTCTCAAGGAGATCATAATCTAATGTGAGAGACAACACACAAAATATGTGCAGACAAGATATATACAAAATAAACTAGAGATGATCTCAGAGGGAAGGTGTTAAGATTAAGGAGGCCTGGGAAAGGGGCCTTTCCAGAAAAGGGGATGTTAGATGAGAATTTTAGGAAATCAGGGGAGCCCAGGAGGCAGAGAAGGGAAAGAAGAACATTTCAGGCATGAGGGACAGTCAGTGAAAATTCCCATAGTTGGAAGATGGAGTGTTTTATTTTACAAACATCAGAGTCCAGTTTCACAGAATATATGGAGGGAAGTAAGACATATGAAGACTGGAAAGGTAATGAGAGACCAGGTTATAAAGGGTTTTAAAAGACAAGTAGGGGATTGTACATTTGATGTAATAGGGAACCATTGGAGTTTATTGAAAAGGGGGTGACATAGTGAGGCCTGAGCTTTAGGAAATCAATTTGACAGTTAATTGGACTAGCAGGCTATTGTAATAATCTAGACATGAGATAAAGAGGATGGTCACTGTATCAGAAGAAAGAAGGAGGCATATAGAAGAGATATTACAAAAGCAGAAATAAGAAGTCTTGGCAACTAATTGAATATGGGGGCGGGGGGGCGGTAAGAGAGAAGAGTGGACGGTGACACCTAGATTTCCAGCCCAAGTGACTGAGAAAATGGTGTTAACTCCAGAGTAATGGGGGAGTTAGAAAAAGAGAAGAATTGGGGGGGAAAGATAAGTTCATTTGTGGAAAGGACAAGTATAAGATGTCTGCAGGAGACTGGGTTTATGATATTTCTAAGACAGTTGGACTCATTAAGAGGTGAAGTCAGGAGAGACATTAGGGCTGAGCAATTAGAATCATCTGCATAGAGACAATAATTGAGTCCATGGGAGCTGAGAAGATCACCAAACAACAGAGTATAGAGGGAGAAGGCAAGAGGGGACAGAACCTATGGTTAAACGAGTTCACTCATGGCTGGAGGGTGTGACCTAGATAAAGACCCAACAAAGGAGCCTGATCCAAGAGGGAGGAAGAGAGCCAGGAGAGAAGAGTTGTCATTTCTTGTCACTTTTGCACGAGTTGATGCAAGGTTCATAATAACTGTCCTCTCCTATGCAAATTAGTATCACATAAAAGAAAAAGAAAAATCTATCTCCTTTGGTCCTTAATGACATAAGTAGGAGGCGAGCAGATTTTAGTTTAATGCAATTTTTTAAAAAAGCAAACTTCCTAACAACTAGAGTTGTTCAAAAGTCTAATGGTCAGTTTCCTAAGCCAGTGAATTTCCAGTCTTTGGGAAGTCTTCAAGTGGAATCTGGATGAGAACTCAGAAATGTTTATAAGGAGGATTCAGTCCCAGTGTGGGTCAGACTAGAAGGTAGATGGTCACTTGGGTCTCTTCCAACTCAGATTCTGTGACTTTATTATTCTGAATTCCCTCCTTAGTATTGGGTTCCTGCTTATATTGTTTAACGTGTCTTTTCAAAATCTAAGCTCACTGAAGAGATTTCTAAGTCTTTGTCACTGCTTTTCTTCCTCTCTAGGATCATTTGCAATTGTTTCATCAGCATATCACTTCTGAGAGCCTCTCATCCCTCTTGAGCCAACTTTCCTTTTGAGAGTCTCCAGTCATGTTTTTAAATCTATCTATTCCCTGAACCATTTGAACAGTTGTTCAACAACCACTTATCGAGTGAAGAAAAAAAATGAATTCAAGGATAGTTGGAAGATTATTACAGGGAGATACTCAGGAGAGGGAGAGAATCTAGGTAGGAATTTAAGCAGATTGTGGGTAGTAGGAGGGCTTTTAGGGGTGGAGTATGAATTGCAAAAGCAAAAGAGGGATTAAGGGTGTACTGAAGACAATGTCTGTCTATTAACATTTTTTTAAGGGTTATGCTAGTTTTAGACTGTGCAGCTAGGTAGCAGAGTGGATAGAGTGCTCTCAAGAGGAAGACTCATCTTACTGAGTTCAAATCTGACCTCAGATACTTACTAGCTGTGTTACCCTGGGCAAGTGGCTTAGCTCTGTTTCCTCATTTTCCTCATCTGTAAAATGAGCTAGAGAAAGAAATGGCAAACAGTTGGAGTATCTTTGCCAAGAAAACCTCAAGCAGGTTCAAGAATAGTCAGACATGACTGAAAAGAAACTGAACAACAAAACCTTAGATACTTGGACTATCAGGACCCAAATTGCTGACTTCTCTGCCATTCAATCACCTTTAGATGTTCATTCCATTCCAATATTTACACACCATCACTGTCAGAAAGTTTTATCTTATTCATATCAGAATATAACATAGAATCTCTGGACTTGAGGGTCCTAAGAATTCATCTAGTCCAACCTCTGACCTGGTAAGTCTCTAAAACATTCAACTTCTGATTAAATATTTCTGGAAAGCTTATCACCTCATGAGGCACCCAGCTCCATTTTCAGATAACTATATTTCCTTCCCGTCTCACTTGTGCCCTCTGGAGCAAACAGAGCATAAATCTCATCCCACTAGGATGTTGGCTCTTGAAAATTCTCATCTTCGGATCCAGCTCCATCCTTGTAGATCCTCTCATTAAGCGGAGCAACTCTTCTAGGGAAAAAGCTTACTATCATTCTACCAATACCAACAAGCAAATAATCCCCAAGAGCTCTAGAAGCAGGACTATACCACAAACCACTGGTCTTGCATTCAGCTCAGCTCTTCAAATCACCAGCAAGAGTGAATATCTTGGTGGGGAATGTGTCCACAATCCCTGTCTTCTACAAATCCAACTTCCTACCAACTTCCAGGGAAACAAGCTAGCCCCATCATAAGGTACACTAAGGGAGAGATAGGAAGTGCCATATGCTAGACAGTTCAAACCACTTCAAGTACCATCTCCAATCAGACACTGGGAGAGAAAACCCGAAACCCTTAGTAGAAAAGCTCCAAGAATATTAGGGAGAGTAGTATCGCCTTTTCCCCAAGGCATTAACTCTTGCTTTTGCTTTCAACTTGAATATTACAGTCAACACCTAGAGGAACAATTCTTGTGAAGGATGGATCTGGAATTCCTGTCACCACCAATACAACAACCAATGATGGACAGGAAGGTACAAGATCTCTAGGAATAAGAGAAGATTACAGTTCTTTCAGCCCAATCCCCACAGTCCAGGAAAACAATCCCTGTGCATATGGATGCTATAGATCCCATCTTGTGAAGTCAATCACAATCACAAGCAGCTCTCCTGAGGACTCCTGCTGTGAATAACGTTAAGGATCTCATTGCATAGTATAGCGAACTCTATTCAGCAATAAGTAAAGCAAAACATTCAAGAAATTAAAGCACAACATTCACAACAATATAATATATCTTGTTACTAAGGTGGTCACATAGTCTTAAACAAAACATATAATTCAGTAAGTCACAATCTCCTCAATCAATATAGAGGACCCAAGTCAAATTTGCTTTCAACTTTACTCCAGACTGGATTCCAATCATCCTTAGGGGGTAGCAGAAAGTACAAACACCATACACCCCTAGGTCACAGTAAGTTACAATATCATCAATCAGCACTGAGTACCCAAGTAAAGTCTTCTTTCATCATAACTCAAGGATGACTTCTAAATCCCATGGCTCCTCTTCCACACTCCCATCTCTTGCCTGGATTCACACATAAGCAGCTCTCTGCTCTGGTTCTATGTCTCAGCCCACAGGGACTATTCCATTCCAAGCCCTTTGCAGCTTTTGTTTCTAAGAAGACAAAACTTAACAAAGCTACAACAATATTTACACACATTCGACTTAACAGAGGTACAATATTAACACAGATTGCCAGCACTATCATCTCAATTCACTTTCTGTCTGACAAAGTAGCACAAACCAACAGACAAAGCTTCTGTCCAAGAAATCAAACACAAATCAACAGCAAAGTCCCAGGACTTCTGTAAACAGTAGTAAAGCCCTCTTTCAGGGCTTCTGTATCAGCAGTAAAGTCCTCTTTCAACAGACAGAATGCTTCTTTCTGACAAAGTAACATCCACACAGACAGAACAGACAGACAGAGTGCCGGACATCACAAAAACTCTCCCTCTCAGTTCTCCTTGGTCCCAACTCATGCTTGAGCTTTTATCTACTCTGTTCCTTCCTGTTCTGACCTTCCATTCTTTCAGCAAGCTCCTCCCGCCTTGGGCTCCATGAGATGATGTTAGGCCTATCAAGAGCCAAGAAGGTGTCCAAACTCCCTTAGGTCTATTAAGGGCAACACAAATGTATAATGTTCCCAACAAAGACTTGATACAATCCAAGGTGAGGTTCAAAGGCACTTAAATAGCTGAAACAAGAAGCAAAGTATTACTTTGCTTGCCATTACACATCTCCAGAGCAACTATAGCTACTGGCAACCCAGAAAAACTAGTTCTGACCCCTAAAGTCTTTGGCATTGCCAAACAATTCATTCAATGTCAGAAAGCTACTGTATGTGGTTTTATAAATGGAAATGGCATTTAGAACAATAAATTATTATCTCCTTTGCCACAGCACCCTAATGATCAATGGATTTATCCATCTGATTTGCAGATGAAACTTAGTATTTTGTGTTGTTTCCTCCTATTAGAATGTGAATTCTTTTAGGGAAGAAGCTATCTTATTTTTCTATTTTTATCCCTAGAGCTTAACACAGTACCCAGAACTTAGTAAGTCCCTAATCAATACTTTTTCACCTATCTATTCAGTCAGTCATGCCTCCTCTAAGCCCCATTTTACAAAAGCATTTTTCTCATTATAAAAGAATACTCTGGAGTCTTCTTTTAAATGACTAAATAGCTCCCTATAAATAACTAGCACATAACTTGCTTTCACTGATAGACCATTAACACCTTGAAAAAGATGCTGGATATGAAATAGCAATTTAAAACTCAAGAGGCAGGGTCACAATTAATACAGAAAAGAAGAAAAGGCTGGAGTTACTCTAAAACATTTAAAGAATCAAGGTCCTGGGACAGGTAGGTGGAATCAGGAGGATCTGAGTTTAAATCAAGCTTCAGTCCTTTGACACTTACTAGCTATGTGACCTTGGGCAAGTCACTTGATGTCAACTGCCTTGCTAAAAAAAACAAAACAAACAAACAAAAAAATCCAAGGTCCTATGATTTGATCAGCTTGGGGAAAACACCACCTCCCCCACTCCTGAAACCCTCACAGAACAGCAACTTGTCTGAGAAATCTTGGTCAAGTCTGTTTTGCACTAGATGACCTCTAATCCTATGATGGTATGAGACTAAGTTGGGTTGTAGTCTGCCGACAGAATGCAGAATAGCAGAATCAAGACAACTGTCTTGTATGAGAAGGAAAACTAATGACATGTGTCTCAATCAATTAATCAATCAATACTTACTGTATGTCAGCTCTGAAGATACAAGCATGAAGAAGGAAGCAATCCTTACTCAAAAGAAGCTTACATTCTAATGGGGACAGAGACAAGAGTGAAGTATAAAAATATTTACAAAATAAAGACAGGAAAAAATTTCAGGGAAAGCACAAATATCTGGGGGGGAGGAGCAATGTTTAAGAAAGACTTCCCCTGTATTATATAATAGTGCTAACTAGCTCCTTAAGCCATCAAGACACCAACATCATTTCTATTGCTATTTTCTTATTGGTGTAATTTTAGATAATAGATCAAAATGCTTGCTCTGAAACTTAATAGCTATGTGATTCTGGGCAAATTCCTTAACTTATAAATGTTCCTCAGAGAACACTCTAGAACTTTAATCTCAGACAACATGCTGGTTCACATTAGTAGAGAGAGTTTCTTCACCTCGGAATTCCTTAACTGAAAATCACAGGTCTATTCTAAGAAAAGAAAAAAATTAAGCCACTAGGGATAGATGCAAAGAAAGAGATGAAACCATGCCTATTACTGTCAAGGATACAACTCTCCTTCCTGTCCCTCCGGCCTACAGCCTCAGTGTCACCCTGGATCCTCACTCTCCCTCACCACCCCCCATATCCAATTAGTTTCAAGTTTTTTTGGTTCCTCCTTCACAGCTTCCTAAACATCCCCTTCTCTTCTTCAATATTGACATCCCACAAGTGCAGGCCCTTGTCGCCTCACACCTGGACTTCTGCAAAAGTTTCCTAGTTGGTCTCCCTACCTCAAGTCTCTCCCCACTCCAATCTATCCTCCACTAAGCTGTTAAGTTAATCTTCCTAAAGTTCAATCTTCCTCCCTATTTGATAAACTCCAGTGGCTCCCTATTTCCTTCAAGATCAATCCTGTTTTGGCTTTTATAGCCCTTGATAACCTATCCCCTTCCTACCTTTCTAGTCTTCTTACCTATTACTCCCTTGAATGCAGTGTGTGATTTTGTGACACTGGTCTCCTTAAATATTCTTAGAATTTTGCTGTGGTTGTGGTTGTTCAGTCATTTATATTTCTTTGTGATCCCTTTGGGGTTTTCTTGGCAAAGATACTAAAGTGGTTTTCTTTTTCTTTCTCCAACTCACTTTAGAGATGAAGAACTGAGGCAAACAGGGTTAAGTGACTTGTCCAGGGTCACATAGCTAATAACTGTCTGAGGCCAGATTTGAAATCAGGAAGATGAGTCTTGTGGACACTAAACCCAGCATTCACTGTGCCACCTAGGTTCCCCTAAAGTAAAACATTGCATCATCTCTGCCTCCTGGATTCCTTCAAGTTTCAGTTAATATCCCCCTGTCTGCAAGGAGCCTTCCCCAGGACTCCTTAATTTAAGTACTTTCCCCTAAGACTATTTTCAATGTATCCTGTATGTATTTATTTTGTATAAAGTGTTTGCATACTATCTCCTCCATTAGATCGTGAGATTAGGGGGTCATTTTTGCCTTTCTTTGTATGCGCAGGATTTAGCACAGTACCTGGCACAAAGTGGTTATGAATAACTTAAAACATTAATAAATTCTTACTGATTTGCCTTGACTTGACAGTCCTTACTCTCTAGGAGTTTATATACTAAGAGGAGAAAGGATGATGGTGGTCATGATGATGATGATGATGATGATGGAGATGATAACATTCAAATAACACTTAGTAGGTACCAGGCACTATGCTGAGTGCTTTACAAATATTATCTCAATTGATACTCATACCAACTCTGAGAAATAGGCATATGTACAAAATAATAATGTTATTATGTACTTAATTAATATTGCATAATAATTACAAATTAGCATCTGTATAATAAATGTACATAAATATAAAGCATAAATATGAGGTATATGTTTGCAGGGATAGTACAAATAGATCAGGAAAGGCTTCACATATATTACATCATATTTTATATTTGGTCTGATCAGGGAAGACTTCCATGGAACTCTCTCTTCCTCGGTATAGAACACTATGCTTCTTTGAATATAGCCTAAGAAAGTATTAGCTTTTTGGCTACCATGTCAAGATGCTGTTAGCTCCCTAAAGCCCCCAGGTCTTTTTTTCCTTTTTAACTAGAAATGTGGTCTAGTTAAACCTTCCAACCTGCTGTTAAAAGTTGTTCTCAGTCACAAGAAGGATCGAGTCCAAAGTGTGAATTGTTCCACGTAACCCATCTCTGCTACCAGAGACACAACTTACTGTGCATGGCATGCTGACTATAGGCAATAGCATCTTCTCATTTAAAGGACAACACACTTAGTAATTTATGTAGAAATGCAGAGAAGGACAGGATGTTCCCACTTAGCAAAGGGACAAAGAAATGCTTCTTTCTTGGGTCAAGAGATGATGCAGACAAGCTCATTAGCTTGGATGGAGAACACAGAGCTCAGTCCCAAGTTGGCCCTCTTCCAGAAGAGCCCTGCCAGCTGTTTCATCTTCTGGCCAATTTTTTGTTGTTGTCTCACTCTGAAGTGTTCTCTCATCTTCTTGTTGAGAGCTGCCGAAAGAATTCACTGTGGGTGACCCAGCCAGCTGCGTCTCCAAAAACAACTGGTAGCTTCACCAGCATACCAATGTGGTACGCATTTTAGACAAAACAAATACCCAGGACCAGGCTGCTTGAGATTCTATAATTTGCCTAGAAATACAACTACCTCAGATGAGAGTTTGAAGAAAACTTAGAATGGTTACTTACTTACCACCTAGTCCTATTCACAGGATGCTCCCCACTCTATACGAAGGTTTCTAATTGAATTAGCTCATTCCAATTTTAATTCCAAAGAAATATAGACTATTAGAGGTACAAGGGATTTTGGAGATCACCTATTCCTCACTGTAGGGGAGAAGTGAACAAGGCACAGAAAGGATGAAGGGACGTTCTCTCAAGTGACATAACTGTCAGATCTTCTAGCTCCAATGGTCTTTCTCCAGTCTATTAAGTGGGCACTGTTCTACTCAGCCTCAGTCCTGAATAGAGCTGAGGAAGGCCAGGACCCAGAAAGTCCTGGGGCTGTAAAGATGGCTGCTGGTGATCCATGGTGCTGACCAATGTCTTCTGGCTTTGGAAATATGGGTAGGACTTCAAATGGGTAGAACAAAATCAAAGCAGGAGCAAGCAGGGCTTGTTAGCCAGGGACATACACAGTTCAGAGCACTGAGTGGGCCAGAAATGATTGTGGTGCTTTAATCAGAAGTCAAAGTCTTTAAGTCTTCCACTGTGTATGGAACTCAAACATCCAGAGAAAATCACAATGGTAAGTAAAGCAAAAGCTGTTGAGAGGCAAGGTCTGGAGAACTAGAATCCAGACTTTAGTACTAGGTGAGTATCAGGGTATATTGGAAGATGGACTGGAGTGGGGAGAGACCAACCAGTAGACTACTCTGCAAAAGTCCAAGTGTAAAGTGATGATGGCCTGCACCAGAGGAGTAGATTGTCATAGATAAGCAAAGAGGGTATATATGAGATGCTGTGATGGTAGTATGGACAGGGCTTAGCAACAGATTGGATATGGTAAGGTCAGATGGAGTGATGAGTTGAGGTAGACCTAGGTTTGCAGCCTGAGTGACTAGAAAGATGGTGGTCTCTCAATAGCAAAAGGCAAGTTAGAAGAGAAAAGGGTGTAGGATAGACCCTTGGCAACACTAATGGCTAACTGATGTGAACTGTATGAAGATGTACAAAGGAGACTGGAGTGTGGGGGGAGGGGGCGAGGGCATGGTTAGAAAACCGGAGGATAAAGAAAACTTAGAGAGAAAAGGGTATCGTGGATATGACAGTGTTCAAGGACATCAGACATGGCCAGAAAGGTCAAGAAATCTGAAGAAAGATCATTAGATTTGGCAATTAGGAGATCATTAATAACTTTGGAGAGAGAAGTTTCAGTTTAACGATGAACTAGGAAAGCAAACTGCAGAGTTAAGAAGAGAGTGATAGGAAGGAAAGCGGAGGCTTCAACTGTACATGGTCCTCTCAGAGAGTTTAGCCATGAAAGGGAGGAAAGAAATAGAATAGTCATTACTGAGGATAAACAGATCAAGGGAGAGTTTTTTAGGATAGAGGAAATATGACTCTGTTTATAAGTAGTGGGGATTTAGTCTATAGAGGGGGGAAGATTGAAGATAAATGAGGAAGTAGGGATGCGAGCAGAGCAATCTTAAAGCCTTCCCTCCAAGATTATCTCCAATGTATCCAGGGCATGTCTTGTTGATACTTAGTTGTTTACATGTTGTTTCCTTCATTAGATTTCTTGAGGGCAAGGACTACTTTGCCTTTCTTTTCACTTTTTACAATGCTTGACACACAGTAGGTACTTAAATAATTTTTATCAACTGGTTGACTTGCCTAGAGACAGAAAAACCTAAGTTCATGAGGGCGTTGGGCCAATTATCTCGACAGCTGTTTGCAACTCTAAACTCTGAACTGAAGCAAAATTTACAGTAAAATAATTGACAACAGCTACTGTAAAGTAGCTACTTCCATCTTCTTCTTGATTTTTAGTGAGGAAAATTATTTTTGGAGTGTCCTAGCCTTGGAAGGCAAAACCAGCTAGAATCAATAGCTTTCTCCATCAAACAAAACAATATAGTTGAGAGTTGTTGAATCATAACTAGATCAGGCAACAAGCGACCAAGGCAGCTTTCACAACATCTCAACCATTTCTAACACAGTCATTTAATCTGTTTCTTTGATCTGTCTTTGTCAACTGATGCAGCAATGTGACCTGTGTCTGAAACCAAAAGGTCAGGAAAAACACATGATTCTCCTAGAGTACTATGTCTACATCCTTCTTTTGCCCTTTTAACAATCTTCCTTGCCTGTTGCCATACAAATATCATACCATATTGTATTAGTAACTGACAGTACCTTATAGACTTTTTAAATCCAAATCTCTGACTCGGTCAGTGTGGGAAACTCAAAAGTTAGAGGTTCCTGACCTTTTTTAGTCCCCAAGTCCCTAGGCTTTCAGTAAATCTTCTGATGCCCCTTGTCCCCTCCTTCAATATCAAAAGAAATTAATTCCAAAGTTTACATTCATAGGTTATGCATGTGCTATATTGTCTGACTATAAAAAATAAAATAAATTAATGCGTTTTTCATAAAGTCAGTCAACAGGGCTTTATTAAACCCTTACTTTGTTACAGCCACTGTGTTGGGTGTTGGGAATAAAAAGAAAGCTCAAAACAGGCTTTGCCCTTCCATATTTTAATAGAAATTAGAAGTAGAAACTGTGAACTAAGTACTCATAGGACATATACAGAATAAATTGAAAGGAATCACATTGGGGAAGACACTAGCAGCTGGGGGGCCTCCTGAATAAGGCGGGATTTAGGCTGTCTTGATGGAAGCTAGGAAAGCTAAGAGATATAAGTGAGAGGGTAAAGCATTTCTGGGATGGAAGGTTCTATCCAGTGCAAAGCCACAGAAACAGATTTGGAGTATCATGTTTGAGTAACTGTAAGCTGGCTATTGTAGCTGAATCATAGAGTTCATGTAGGGCAATAAAATAAGAAGACTGCAAAGGTAAGAAGGGGAAGTCTGTGAAGAGCTTTAAATGCAGAGAACTTTATTATTTTATGCTGCAAGTAAAAAGAGACACTGGAATTGTTGGTAATATGTAACATAGTCAGATATACATTCTAAGAAAATCACTCTAGCAGCAAAATGGAGGATGGGAAATGGGAATGAGAATGAGAAAAGACTTAGGCTGGGAGATCAACTAGAAGGTTATTGCAATGGTCTGTAATAGAAGTAATGAGGGCTTGAACTAATGCTAAACTGTGTGAGTAAAGAGATAGCAATGCATATACAAAAATTCTATAAATGTAGAAAAGACTTGACAAGATTTGGCAACATACTGGATGTGTAGAATGAGACAAATCTGAGGTACCACCTCACAACTATCACAAAATAGGTACATTAGTGAATTGTTGGAGTAGTGAACTGGTCCAACCATTCTGGGGAACAATCTGGAACTATGCTCCAAAGGCTATAAAACTATGAACATTCTTTGATCCAGCAATACCACTACTTGGCCTATACCTCCAAAGAGATCAAAAGAAAAAGATCTAAATGTGCAAAAATATTTATAGCATCTCTTTATGTGGTAGCAAAGAACTGGACATTGAGGGATGCTCATCAATTGGGGAATGGCTGAACAAGTTGTGGCATACAATTATAATGGAATACTATTGTGCTATAACTAATAGCAAGGGGGATAGTATTAGAAAAACCTGGTAAGACCTATATGAATTGATGCAAAGTGAAGTGAGAAGAACCAGGAAATCATTGTGCACAGTAACAGCAATGTTATAATGATGATTAATTGTGAAAGACTTGGCTACTCTGATTAATACAGTGATCTAATACATCCCAAAAGACTCATGATGAAAAAATGCTATCCACATCCAGAGAGAAAACTGATAAACTCTGAGTGCAAGTTGAAGCATAATTTTCTCACTTTTTTGTGACATGGCTAATATGGGAATGCTTTACACAATTTCACATGCATAATTGCTATCATGCTGTCCACTGTGTGAGAGTGTGGGAGGATATCTGGAACTCAAAATTTTAAAAGAAAAGACTGCTAAAATAAATAATAAATATTTTTAATTTAAGTTAATTTTTAAAACTTATAAAGGAGTTTCAGTTGAATAATGAGGTCTGAAACTGTATTTAGTACATAACTTTTTTTAGGATCATAAATTTGTTAAATTTCTATCAGAACACAGTAAGAAAAACTTACTAAGATCCTTGAATCTATATCTTTTCAAACAACAGTTTTATTCTGTTTAGTTTTTGGAAGAGATATCTACATTCATTCTTTGCCTATGTTTCTTGCTTTGGTTTTAGCTGAGAACAAGATCAAGAATCTTACTAAAAAAAAAATAAGTCATTATAAATGGAATTAAAGCTCTGTGTTCATTAGTAAGAATGGGATATTTCTCCAAGCATACAGTATTGTAACTTCATTGATCAGAAATTAATGTGGGGTTTCCGATTATTGTGGACATCCGTTAGGCCTCTGACACTGGGATGGGCATCAACTCTGAGTGCCCATGGCAGCAGAATGAGCAACAGGACTCAGAGGGAGCTGTGACAGCAGCAGTAACCTTGGGAGATCTTAACCTAGAGACAGCAAGGGGGGGTTAGTCAACTGGTCAGAAAAAGATTATAACAAACCCTTTTCTGACACAGTTGGTACCCATTGACAACTCTATTACCCACACATAATTCTGGATGGCAATTGCAGGGCAGAGAGGAACATTTGTGGTCAGTTATAAGGGAGCATGGGCCCTGGTCTTAAATCCAAGGCAGAAAGGAACACTATTGCTTATGGCTACAAGACTGCATGAAAAAACCTGAAGCTTAGGACAGTGGCTCCCCAAGTGAGCAGAACCCAATTTTAATATAAAGTTCAACGTCAAGAACAGGCTGGAAAATGAGTAAACAGCAACAACAACAAAAAATAATAATAACCTGACCATAAAAAAAAAAAAAACTATTATCATCACAAGAAAGATCAAGACAACAAATTCAGAAAAGATTTCAAAACAACTACAAGCAAAGCCTCAAAAGAAAAGAAAGAAAAAAGTAAATTAGACACAAGCCCAATAAGATTTCCTGGAAGAGCTTAAAAAAAATTACTTTGAACTATATGCTAATATTGGGCTCTGTCGCAGGCTAGGCATGTGGCTTTGGACACTGCTGTTTTCAGAGTTAGTTCTAAGGAGTTAGAAGTTTTGGGCACTTCCAAAGTGGTGTGACCTGCGGAGAGGCACGGTCACTGCTTTCCTGATCCGTTCTCTGGTCCTCCCCATGAAGGGTTCTCGCCCACTATGAATGATACTGCTTCCCAGAGCCCCTGATCTCTTGTGACCAAAAGGGCTCCTCTCTGCCCTGGAACTGAGAGCTAGAAACAGGTAAAGGCAATTACATTGCCAAACAGTGCCCTCACCTGTACCCAGCACTAGTACGGGATCCCCTATAATCTCTTTTTAACCAGTTGCCCTAATCTCTTTAACATCTCTGGCTTGATGGCTCCCAAACCAGTTGTTGTCACAGCCTCTAAGACCGAGAACTGGTGTTGCTGCCACATGGGTTCAAGGCTACGATCTTCCCAGTGTCACAGATCTCATCTTCTGGCTTCCTAAGATACCTTGTCTCACCTTGACCTTTTGTCAGCTCTGCTGCTCCAGAATTTGAATGGAGGCATTATTTTAAAGCTCTTTTTGAGGGTATATTTGGAGAGCTCAGCAGCAGTGCTTCTACTCCACCCCTTTGGCTCTGCCCCAACATTTTGCCACACCCAAACAACCTCCCTGGTAGGTTGCTTGCTTCCTTTCTCTCTCCCTACAACGCTTGAGACCATCTCTTTTCACATAAAAAGTTCTCAGTCTGATGGTAGGTCCACATATTAGCATATCTGGTTGGCAGATGGACCTGCATTTGTTTGGAAGTGTTAGAAATATAAGGCTACACTGAGGAAAACAATGAAGTAAAACTCATCTGAACTCTCTTTAGGCAGGCTTTTTATTTAAAACTTTCTGAGTCGAGGGCTCAAGGGCGGGGAGAGTATGAAATTCCTCCTGAAGCTTTCCTTTATGGAGGGCAGAAATCAGCCTTCCAGTTCATTCCACTCCCTATTTGCAGCTCACTTGGTTTCAACTCCACAGAAAAAGATGTCCCTGTGCCAGTGACTCCCTGGTGTCATGTTCCCCACAGCTTCTCTTTCCCTTTCTAGCTTCCTTTTGTGTGCCCCCCCCCCCCCATTTGGTTATAAGCTCTTTGAGGGCCAGAACTATCTTTCTTTTTCTTGTTTGTATCTCCAGTGATTAGCACAGTAACTAGAACATCTTAGGTACTTAATAAATGTTAATTGAATTGAATTGAATCATAAACGAATATAGAAGCCATAGCATGGTCACATTGCTAATGAACATAGAACTGATGGGGGATTGGAACCCAAGTCTTCCTGATACTAAACGAACATCCTCTACATTATATCACTGAAGGATCTTCAAGGGTTCTAGCTGTGGAATAAGAGTGCCTGGACTCAAATTCAGGCTCTGCCACTTATCCCTTGTGACCTTTGACAAATCACCCAACCTATTTGGGCATCAGTTTCCTTACCTATAAAATGAGGAGATTTGACCAAATAGTGTCTAAAGTAAATTTCAGCTCTGGACTTGTGTGGAGTACAGAATAAAAAGTTACAATCAATTAATTTTTAAAACGTTATTTTTGAATACATCCTTCCTCTTCACTGATCTGGGCTGTATTGTGCTAAAATGAATCAAAACTTCTAGAAATACGCTTGGAGAGTATTTTCTATATAAAGTGGCCAGCCCAAGGGCTTACCATCGAGAGATCAAAGAAAACTATGAAGTTCTTTTTCTCTCTCTCTCAATGGTCATTTTAATATTCTTTCCTAGTACTTAATGGTACTAGCATTGGAGAATGGGGAAATTATGCATAACTCCAGCACTCCTGAGAACATAAAAATTAGAGTGAATTCATTATTGCAATGGCAAACAAGGTGGAGATTATTATCTTGGTAAAGCTGTCACTTAGATGTTGGGTACAGGCAGATTTCTGCAACTCTGGAATAAACCATTAACATTGCAATTGGCTGTCTTGAGTTCAGGCAAACTGAAGTCCTTGCACCTTGGAAAATTGTCTAAATAAAACAAAACCAAACAAAAAGCTCACCACAATTTCCTCTCATCCTTTGGTGGCCCCTGACCTTTTGTATGTTCTTGACTGAGGAGAGCAAGTGTTGTCAATTGTTGTGGTATTTCCAGGGCCAGAACCTAGAAATAATGTTCATTGATTTCCACCTTTAATCGGGTCTCTTTACTTCCTAATCTTAAACAAATCACCTGTAGCTCTGAGTAGGCTATTTGTTGTGTTTATTAGGCAATGACATTAATGGAAATTTAATGAGGGCCTGGATCACAGTATATCTCTGTCAGAGAATGCAAGGCAAAAAGTCAGTTTTTGTTTTTGTTTTTGTTTTGTTTTGTTTCTTAAACTTTGACTCACTGTAATGCTATGCACTACAGAATAAAGGGACCTGGACTGGAAGTTAGGGACCTTGAGGTTTAACTCTGGCTCATTCATTCATGCAATCTACATCATTGTTCACGATACTATATTATCTCTTCTCAAGGAACTATATACTTCAAGGGATACAGAAAGTCAATACAAAATACAAACAAAATCATTTCTGGAGGGGAGAGACTTCTAGAGACATCAGAAAGGGTCTCCTGGAGGAAGCAGCTTCTGAGCTGAGTCACAAAGGGAGCTAAGAATTCTGTGAAGTGGAGGTGAGGAAGAATAGCACAGGAAGGAGACACTGCTTGCTTCTGCTACCAACCTACAGTGCAAGCTTGGGAAAATCACTTCAGTTCTTTGGACCTCAGTTTCCTCATTCCTAAAATGAGAATTTTAATCTAAGCACTTCCCCACTGTTGTGTTTACACTATTACATTATTTATGTTATGTTAAATGAATATATGGAAGTGTTGAGAGAGACAGAGAGTCTGAGGAGAGACATAAAGAAAGTCAAAGCAAGAGACAGAGAGAGACAAAGAGAGAAAGAGAGAGTGTGAGGAGAGACACAGACAAAGAAAGTCAAAGCAAGAGACAGAGAGAGCAAGAGAGTAAGATAGAGAAAGAGCTGTACAAGCAGTCTGGCAGAAATTACATTAGAATTGACTCATCACACCAAGTGCCAGATGGATATGTGACCTAATAAAAAGGTCACATCATAGAAAGAGTAGAGGGAGAATTTACCATTCAGATCTGTGGATAGGATAAAATTATATGACTAAATAAGAACATACAAGATAAAATGGAAAGTTCTGGTTGTGTAAAATTAAAATGACCTTTGTATGAATATTTAATGCTATAAAAATAAAATGGAAGTTGGTAACTAGGGGAAAAAATCTTTGCAGCAAGTTTCTGTGATAAAGATCTCACATCCAAGATATATAAGGAACTTTGTAAGACTAAGAGCCATTTCCCAGTAGATAAATAATAAGAGGATATTAATGGGCAGTTTTCAAAAGAAGACATCCAAGTTCTCAATAGTTATATAAAAATGCTCTAAATCATTAATATTTAGAGAAATGAAAATTCAAATGACTAAATTTCTACCTCACATCCGGATTGGTAAAGTTGACAAAAAATAAAAAGGAAACTGACTAATGTAGAAGGGCGATAGGAAAACAGGTATATTAGTGTGCTAATGGTAGAACTGTGATCCAGTCATTCTGGAAAGTAATTTGGACCTATATTCAAAATAGTTACTGAAATATGTATACTATTTGACCCAATCATACCATCATCGGTCCTATATCTTAAAGAAATCAGATAAAGAGGAAGTCAGATATATACAAAAATATGTATTGTAGCTCTTTTTATAGTAGCCCAAAAGAAGGGGTATGCCCTACAATTAGGAATGGCTAAACAAATTACGGTATGTGAATGTAATAAAATATCATTGTGTCACAAGAAATAATCTAATGGACAGCTTCACAAGAAATTGAAAAGACCGCTATGAACTGATGTTCACTAAAGTGAGAAGTACAAGAATTTATACAATAATTGCATTCTAGAGAAAAACACCTTTGTAAGACTTGATAAGCAATAAACTTGATAAGCAGTGATAAATCACAAGTCCAAAACAATGAGGATGAAACATAACTCTTCATTGAGAGGTGACAAACTTTAAATATAGAAAGAGATATATGCTTTTGGACATAGCCAATGTATGAATTTGTTTTACTGGACTATGCAGCTAGATCGAAAGCTCTAGTTTATTTGCTCAGCATGAGGCAGGATATAGTGAGAGGGACAGATCCATTCTTTAAAAGAGGGAAAAAAGAAATGAAGGTGATGTGAAAAATAAAGATTTCAATTTTAAGAAATTGAGAAGACTTCTAAGATCTCTTCCAGATCAGAATTTATGATCTAGGCCACCCCTGGAGCCTCCATTTTACAAATGAGAACACAGAACCCGTGACTTGCCAAAAACTGGTAGAGAGCCTGGACTTAAACCAAGGTCTTTGACTGTAAATCAGGCACTTTTTCTACTTTACCACCCAAAGGTACAGGGAAGGGGGAGGCATAGGTTCCAGGTATAGGCAAAGATGTAGAAGGGGTAGAGGATATTATCAGATATATTGTTAAAGCACTCAGCACAGTGCCAGGTACATATGAGATGCCATTTTAATTATTTCTATTTTATTTTATTTATTATTTTACAGATGGAATTCCTTATGTCCACAAAGGAGCTTTTTTCTCCTCTGTAAAATGAGAAAGTTGGCTAAATGATCTGTCAGGTTCCTTACACCTCTAGCCTTCAATAATTTTATGACTCTCCAAGAGAGTGTGAAATGAGATTGGGTGGTTGATTTTTCCAAGCATAAATAAACCCTTTATCTCCTCTTATATAGATGTACAGTTACGTGAAGATAAATGGGTGCATATCACCAGGTTTGGTCCTCAAGAAATGTTTCATCTTAAATGAAGATAGTAAAAGGTACTTAATCTACTTGAAATGCCAATAGCCATGTAACAAGGACTACTAGAAGGTAAGCATCAGAAAGAAACTCAAGGGAAGTCTGGGTCACTACATAGAATTCATAATCTTTTCTCCAACCTCCTTTGGGGCCTCCTAAATACGGTGCTTTTACAATTCCCATGGGGAAGGTTTCAGGGAAGCGACAAAGAATCTAAAATATCAGTTAGTCCACCTCAATGACAAATGAGGAAACTGAGACCCCCCCAGAAAGAAAATGGTATGCTCAAGGTTGTTGCTGTTTGTCCGTCCTTTTCAAAAAGGACCAAGACAACAGGAAGGTGATGCTGTGACTTGCAAGTGAATTGGATTTAACTCTGCAAGATCACCCGCCTCACTTTGTCCTCCAGAGCCATGTGGGTCAAGTGGCCAGATATAAATCAGGATGACTGGAGATGGCCCCTGCTCAAGGTCACAGGCAGTGAGGAACACTCCCCTTTTCATCTGCCTTTTTGGTTTCAACTGCAAGGCAGAAGATGCTCCTCCCAGGATAAACTCATCACCTCTAATCTCATCACCAAGCTGCTAACTCAAACCTTAACTGACACCACCTCCTTCAACCTCCTCTCCCCATCTGCCTGGAAGGCTGGAGTAGAGTAACAAATGTAGAAAGAAGTAGAGCATCAAAGTCCTCCCAGTGCCTTCCTTTGTAGAGATCACTGACTGGCCTCTGTTTACTTTATGTCTGCTACTCCACAGAACAAGATGGTCCCTGGTGGGCTTCCCCACCCCCGCTTCTCCATCTCCTTTTTTGTGTTAATTTATGCTTCTTGGATTTATTGTATTAGATTAGAGCAGTCTGGATCCAAAACCAGGTCCTCTGACTCCAAAACCAGTGCTTTTCCCATAACTCCACCCTGCTTCTTGCTTACATCTTACCAGCCAACCATTTATACAATGTTTAATTCCTTCTTGGATTGAGTTTCCTTTGCTCTCGAATAGGGTTGTCTTCAAATGTTACCTGCCCTCTCAAAAGGGATAGAGAGAATTGTTTTGTGCTGAAGGTCCTGCATTATTAGTCAGCAAAGTGTAATGGAAGGAAAACTGAATTTGGAGTCCACAGAAACCAGCTTCAAATCTGGCTTCTCATATAGTGGTGGTGATGATGGTGATAGCACCTACCTTACAGGAATATGGTAAGAAACAAATGAGGGGGGGGGGGAACATTATATAAATCCTGGTTATTCATATTATTGTTGTTGTTATGAGACAGTCAGGTGGCACAGTGGATAGAGCAACAGGCCTGGAATCAGAAAGACTCATCTTCCAGATTTCAAATATGACCTCAGACACTTACAAACTGTGTGACCCTGGGCAATTCACTCAACCCTGTTTGCCTCAGTTTCCTCATCTGTAAAATTACCTGGAGAAGGAAATGGTAAAGCACTCCAGTATCTTTGCCAAGAAAACACCAAATGGGCTCACAAAGATCTGCCACAACTGAAAGTCTTATAGTGGAAAAGGCCTGGGTTTGGATTCCAGACTTAACACTGAATATGGACAAATCACTTCCTCTTGCTTACTCCCGGTTTCCTCATCTGTAAAATGGGGATGGTATTTGAACTGTCTGACTTACAATGGTGTTCTGAGGAAAGCATTATGGTGCCTCTTTTTCTCTTTTACTACCCCTCCCCCTTTTCTTTTCTTTTTACACTGGGCCAAGGGTTTCATTGGTACAGGGAATACCACCTACACTACAATTTTAGTCCTCAAGAGTCTTCTATGGTATTGAGAAGTATTGTGTGACTCGTTAATTAAAGGATATAAAATTTCATGGGTGTACCTTAAGAGAGGGTTTTATGAATTGCTCAAGCTGTAAAGCTATCAACTCCTGGTAACCATGCCTCCCCAAACCTGGCTAGCCAAAACCTCTAGAAAGAGACACACAGCAATACCCAAGGTTATTCCAAGCTTCTTCATTTTTGTAGGACCTGCCAAAGTTTGTACTTTGTTTGGCATAGTCTTAATGCTACCTCCACACCTTCAGAAAATATTGAAGGACAGGAAACTTAGTTGGGAAAGTCTTATAAAAAGTAGCTGTGATTGTTATACACACATTGTCTTCTTTTCTATTTAAGACCTCACCACACCACTCATTCTTACTCTTTCCTCCCCTTTTAAAGTTCTTCAACTTTATAATCTTTCTCTCTGACCAAAATACTCTCATCTACCTTATTTCCATTTCCCAGTATAAGCCAGAGAGTGATTTCTTTTTATTGGAAACAATAGGAAGAACTTGATCTTAAGGAATCAGTAGAGCCTGGGATGGGTAGAGGGACCTGACAGAAATCAACTTATCTTCTCTGGACTCAGCCCTATAGTCCTTGCCCAATGAGGAGAATATCACCATTTTCTTATTTCTTTTGCAGTTCCACCAGGGAAGGTGCAGTCTGCATTGACAGATTCTTGGGGACTTGGGATGAAAAGGCTCCTGTAGAGACATAGAAACACATGGAGAATATTGATAATGAATGAGATGGTCAAGGAGGGTGGGAGAAGGGTGTGATGGTCTTGGGGCAGTTGGAGAGGAAAGGACATACTGATTTCCAGGAAATCAGTAGTTAGGAGCAATTGAAAAAGCTTGAACCTTCAGTCAGACACAGGGCCTGAGTTTGAATCTCAGAGAGCTGAGTACTTCTCTGGTTTGGGGTGATGTTCTCAGTAAATATCCTTCTGTAGAAACTAATTGAAGTTAATGGTTAATTGATATCAGGGAGATGTTAACTGGCTGATTAGAATTGGAGAAGGGGAACATGATGGACTGGACTAGTGAAAGATAATACTAGAAAGTCACACCTCATGATTCCAGCAGAAAGCCTCCCTGAGCCTAGCTCTGGGACCGAGCTCACTAGTGCCAGGAGGGGTTGAGAGAGGGAATCTGGAGCATGAACTTAATAGAAAATGAGGTAGTTGGAAGAGATGACCTCTAAAAGACCTTTGCCAATTCTAAATTGATGAAACTACAATCCTATGAAAACTTTCTACATAAACCCTAAGATGAGTCCACAACACACCCTTAAGTCAGTCCTTAGAGCTTGGCATCATGGACCTATGAATTTCTTTAGCATAGCATTTTGGAGTTGAAGCAGACTGTAGAGACCCTTGGACTCTATCCCAGATGTTGCCCTCAGGATTGCAAAGCTTAGATGCAAACGTAGGCCTCCGAGCTCCCTGTTCAGACATTCTTTCCATTATAGTAGGCTGCCCTTTAACTAGCCAGTATTCAATTTCCTCTCTTCCTGCAACTGCACCAACTTAAAAGGTTGAGTCTAAACCCAGAGACCCTTTATTTCTTTTCCTGTTAAGTCACTCCATATGGTCCTTTGTATAATTGGGGTTTTGGCTCAGCTATAGGCTGTATGCTCATGTCAGGGGGTAAACCCACCTACTGTTTCTCAGCTGGCTTTCCTCCCAATCTATTTTTCACCTGAGGAGCTGGGTAAATCTAGGGCAAAAGCAGTCACAAATCACTGATGGGGGATACAAAATGGGATGTTCGTGACCTATAGAGTTCCTGCTGAAAAAGCTGAAGTGGCTTAAAGGAAAAAAGCTGCTACCTTTTATACCAATAGAGCCTCTGGCAATCTGTGGCTCCAGTCTGGAGAGCCCATCATTTGCAAAGCACAAAATTAGGCCAAACAAACCTGATCTAGGCAGCTTCCACTGGCTTGTCATTCTCCATCTCAGATTAAGGGAATTTTCGCCTTTGAGGATCAGGACAGCAAAAGTGCAGACAGAAAAAGCTATGGAAGGACAGGCATAATAAGCCAAGGAGAATTCCAAGCAAGCATGAGGCAAATAGAGAATTAAGAAAAGCCTGTTGTGAGAGCTCCAAGTTAGTCATGAAACTCCATTATCTAAGAGCATTCTTGTCTGTGTGTCTAGCAGGCATCATGCCAGGGAGGCAGCCCTGTAGCCCACTTGAATGGGTTGGTAGTCACAAGAGGAAGGAATTTGTAGCAGCTCTAAATATTGTGTGTTGTGTATTGATTGTCAATAAGAGTTGCCTATATGAACCTCAGATCTTTCTTCTATAAGTTTATAAAACCTTGCCTTCTCAGAAGGCTGCCTTCTTGAGCCCACTCAGTCAAAGATGTATTGGGCTAATCATCCTGATTTAGGGTCCTCCAAAGACTAGTGATAATCTAAAGTATTAATTACTCTTTTCCAAAGGACAAAAGATTGGGTCAACTATGTGATACAGTGAATAAAGCACCAGGTCTGGAGTCAGGAAGTTCAAATATGACAGCAGATACTTACTAGCTAAGTGACCCTGGGCGAGTCACTTAATCTGTGTTTCCTCGTCTATAAAATAAGGATAATAGCACCTACCTCCCAGTGTCGTTGTGAAAATCAAATGAGATAATAATTGTAAAGTGCTTGGCATATAGGATGTGTAGATTTGAGTTATTATTATTAGTCATGTGGGGGAGGGGAAAGATTTTGAGGAGCAAATCAGGTCTTATTATCCCTGAGATCATTCCACATAATCAATCAATCAATCAACAACCAAGTATTCATTAAAGTAGTCCCTATGTGCCAAACTATTAGCTTGGATCTGGATCTCTAAGGTCACTTGAAGCTCTTATTTCTAAGCTTAACGATTAGATATAATCTCCAGATCAATTTCCAACTCTCATGTTCAATTTTTCTAAGATGGTTCCATATGTGGACCCAGCCTAAAGGTGTTTACATAATCTCAAATTTAAAATTCATGCCACTGGGAGCTTACGTGGGTACACTACACATGTACCCCTGTACATATATTTAGGAAAGCCACCAGAAATTGTATCTAAGTTGAAAACTCCCAAACTTCAGAACATCATGGGAAATCAAATGAGCCTGGTTATAAGTGGACTTTCTGTTCTTGTCAGTTACAATGCTACCAGGCCTCCAATTCAAATGATTCCTTTATCATTCAGTGCGGGCCTATTCCCCCACATCTCCACTAACTAAGCTAAACTATAGCTCAGCTCTACCTGAGCTTAACTGGAATAGACAATGGCTCATTAAAATACCATGTCAGATGAAATCTAATTCTCAGAATAATGTAATTCCAAGAACAGGCTTGTGAGAGAAGATGCAGCAAATATGCAGGAACTTTGTAAATTAAGCTGTCATTAGGACCAATGCAGCTGGTGGACTGGAAGGAGGTCTAATGTTCCCCTAATTAAGAGGGAATGGCACTAAAAAGCTCAAAATGATTTCCATCCCCTCCATTGCTTCTGAGTACTTCGATTTTCATTGTGAAGCAGGGAACAAGCGTTGAACTTCTCTGGTTCTCACTTTCCTCAGCAGTAAAATGACGGAATTAGACTATTAGATAATGTACAAAGTCTCTCTTACCTCTAAATGTCACCATCCTGGTTATTTCTGTTACCCATTTCATAGGATTGCTGAACTACTCAGGCAGGACATTAGAACAGAGATGGTATAGGACCTAAAATCCACAAGACAAAGGTTTTAATATTTCCCCTGCCACTTATTAGCTGTATGACTTTGGACAAGTGACGTCCCAAAGAGCCCAATTTCCTCATCTGCAAAATGAAGATGATATCTGAACCAACTAATAATAATTGAATGAGGACAAATAGGTTCAAGTCTCACCTCTGACATCTGTGGATTGTGTCATTATGGGCTGAGTATGACCTCACACAACTTTCTAAAAGTAACAACTGTTTCTGATCTGCTCTGGTCAGAGGACTGTTTTCATTAGGAGCTCCCTGCATAATGGAAATCATAAGGATGTCTGGGGCTCAGAATTAATGATAACTGGAGTGCCTTCTTTACAAAGCTCTTGTCAAGATCAAATGAGATAATGTTTGTAAAGCGCTTTTCAAATTTGAAAGAGCAATATTATTATTGATATAATTATTATTCACCACAGTAATGAGCTAAGGATCCTCTATGCATACTATGAAGCCTCCTTAATTGGAGGCAACATGGTATTGCAGGGAAATTGATGGATTTAGGCACAAAATATCAGAGTTCTGACCTAAATCTAATGCTAGTTTCCTGGACAATTCACTTAAATTTCTTATCCTCAGTTTCCTAAACTTTGAAACATAGGCAACATTTGTACTATGTACCTCACAGAATTACAGTATATGTGTGTGTGTCAGTAAAATGTTTTGTGAACCTCAAAAAGTTATATAAATTGGGGGGGTCTCCCCATCATCATTATAGCTCCCGTGAAGCAATCGCTCAGCATCTCTACTGAATAAAGCAAACCCATGAGACAGCTTTCAGAAGAGCTGCCAAATTAGCTTCCAGGCTTCCAGAATGTCCTCTCCAAAGAGAGTAGCATTCAATTCCAG
>NW_027185809.1:10862022-10886729 GCF_028583685.1 Petaurus breviceps papuanus
TATGCTTCTGTCAAGTGTCTTTGCACACTTTTTTGAAATGACCAGGCATTGTCCACCAAAATCCAAAGTTTCTGATGGCCATGAAGCTAAATGTGACTCTTCTGGTAATGGAATTGGTGGTACCAGTTTCATTTTGTCTGTTTCCACAGACAGGACAGATACAGCGAACCTTTCTAGAACCAGAAATCCAGTCTTTGGCAGAGGAAACATCTCTTTTATAACAGAGGAATTTAAAGACCAATTTGAAATTTCATCATGGCTTGTCTTATCACAGAGCTTATTCACAGAGGCTTAGAATTAGAAGGAACCTAGAGCAGGCCAACCCCATACTTAAGTACCCCAGAATTTTTGTCCTTCCCTTAAAATACTGTTTTCTCAAGATTTAAGGCTTGGATGTTTATGCTTTTTTCTCTCTTTGTGAAGTTAATGACAGTAAAGCTTTTGAGTCTCTGTGTATTACCAAAAAAAAAAAGGAAATTTCACTCCTTCAGGAACTCAAAAAGATGACAAATAAAACACATAAGCACATGATAATTCAAAGACGATAAGCCTCCAGAGGGAGGGAGCTGTTTTGTAGATAACTGTCTTCATTCTTTCTTTTGCAGGGGACTCTACATTGATAATTCTCTAAACTCATTATGACAGTAAGGATTTCCATTTGACTCATCAGATGTCAATTGATGAATGTTACTGTATCCCTACTGTTAAGGAGAGTCTGTATATAGACAGAAGTAATCCCTACCTCTATGAGTTTGTAATCTCAGGAAAGAGCCATCAGTGAATTTAGCAGGAGAATAAAAGAATGAGGAAAAAAATTAACAACAACACTGAATATTTGCTGGAATAATAACCAATATGTCTACAGCATTTCATTTTTTTTAAGCAATTGGGGTTAAGTAACTTGCTCAAGGTTACACAGCCAGTTATTTTGTGTGGGTGCTAAGTATCTGAGGTTGGAACTGATCCTGCGTCTCCCGACTCCGGGGCTAGCGCTCTTATTCACTATGCCACCTGGCCACCCCTAGCACTTCATTTTTATAAAGCAGTTGACATTGATTGCTAGGATTGAGTTAATATTCTACATATTTTTTTCCAATGGCTTAGCCAGGGCAATTATTTATTCCTTGTTTTTAAGAAATAAATAGGGCCATGCATGTGCAAGTATATCTTGTAGCCATGTACTTCACTCCAAATGGAAGGAAGGAAGGAATGAAAGAACTTATGAAGTACCTACTACATGCTAGAAACTACTGCGCTAAACACTTTATAAAACTATCTCATTTAATCTTTTCAACAACTCTATGAAGTAGATGCTATAAGAATATCCTTATTTTACAGTTAAGAACACTGAGGCAGACAGAAGTTAAATGACTTGCTCAGGGTCACATAGCTAGTAAGTGTCTCAGGACAGATTTGAACTCAGTTCTTGCTGACATCAGGCCCAGCTCTCTATTCACTGTGCCAACTGGATGCCTCAGTTGAGGATATCTGACCAATTTATACTATTTTTTTAAAGCAAAATGGATAATTTTAATTACATTAAAATTAAAATCTTTACCCAAACAAAGTTGATGCAACCAAGATTAGAAGAGAAACAAAAAGTTGGGAAACAATTTTTAGAGCCAGTGGCCTCACCTCTAAAATATAAGGAAAATTGAGTCAAATTTATAAGAATACAAGTCATTCCACAATTGATAAAATGGTCAAAGGCTATGAACAGGCAATTTTTAGATGAAGAAATTAAAGCTATCTATAGTCATATAAAAATGCTTTTAATCACTATTGATTAGAGAAAAGCAAACTAAAACAATTCTGAGGTACCACATCAAAGCTATCAGATTGGCAAACATGGCAAAATAGGAAAATGATAAATGCTGGAGATGTGGGAAAATTGGAATGTCAATGCATTGTTAGTGGAGTTGTGAGCTGCTTCAACCATTACAGAGAACAATTTGGAACTATGCCCACAGGGCTATAAAACTGTTCATACCCTTTAACCCAGCAAAACCACTTCTAGGACTGTACCCCAAAGAGATCATAAAAATGGGAAAAGAACCAAGAAGTACAAAAATATTTCTAGCAGCAACTTTTGTTGTGGCCAAAAACTGGAAACTGAGGGGATGCTAATCAACTGGGGAACGACTGAACAAATTGTGGCACATGAATGCAATGCAATATCATTTTTTTGTTTCTTTTTTGAAAAACCATTCATACATGTTTTATCATATGTGTTGTGTAACAGAGTTAAAGTTGTAGTGATTATATTATTTTCCAAATAAACACAAAATGCAAGTTATAATTAATCAGTGGTCAAGTCGGCTGACAAGTATTAACAAGCAATTATTGGTAGACAAGGATGTCACACATTGTCAAAAAATCCGCCATACATCATCATAGCCCCTATCCCCTTTCCCCCTACTTTCCTATACAGTAAGATACCCAACTGAGTGTGTATGATATTCCCTCCTTAAGCCAAATCTGATGAGAGTAAAATCCACTCATTCCCTCTCACCTCCCCCCCTTCCCTCAATTGAAAAAGCTTTTTCTTGCTTCTTGTATGTGAAATAATTTACCCCATTCTATTTCCCCCTTTTTCCTTCTCCCAATATATTCCTCTATCACCCCTTAACAGCAACAACATCCCTTCATATGCAACTCATTCTGTGCCATCTATCTATCTATCTATCTATCTATCTATCTATCTATCTATCTATCTATCTATCTATCTACCTATCTATTTTCTCTCCAACTACTCTAATACTGAGAAAGGTCTCATGGGTTGCAAATATCATCCTTCCATGTAGGAATGTAAACAGTTCATATTTAATAAGCCCCACATGATTTCTCTTTCCTGTTTACCTTTTCATGCTTCTCTTGATTCTTTTATTTGAAAGTCAAATTTTCTATTCCATTCTGGTCTTTTCATCGAGAATGCTTGAAAATCCTCTATTTCATTGGATATCCATTTTTCCCCTGAAGTATTATCCTCAATTTAACTGGGCAAGTGATTCTTGGTTCTAATGCTAGTTTCTGTGACCTCTGAAATAGCACATTCCAAGTCCTCCAATCCCTTAATGCAGAAGCTGCTAAATCTTGTGGTATACTGATGATGTTTCCATGATAATGAATTTTTTTTTCTGTTTCTTTCTGGCTGCTTGCAGTATTTTCTCCTTGATCTGGGAACTCTGGAATTTGGCTACAATATTCCTACGAGTTTTCCTTCTGGGATTTCTTTCAAGAGGCAATTTGTGGATTAAATTTCTATTTTACCCCCTGGTTCTAGAATATCAGGGGCTTTTTCCTTGATAACTTGTTGAAACATGATGTCTAGGCTCTTTTTTTTGATCATGGATTTCAGGTGGTCCAATAATTTTTAAATTATCTTTCCAGGATCTATTTTTCAGTTTAGTAGTTTTACCAATGATGTATTTCAACATTTTAGTCTATTTTTTCATTCTTTTGTTTGTTTCATAATTTCTTGATTTCTCATAAAGTCATTCACTTTCATTTGTTCAATTTTAATTTTGAAGAAATCATTTTTTTCAATGAACATTTGAACCTCCTTTTCCATTTGGCCAAATGTGATTTTTAAGACATACTTCTCGTTTGTTTTTTGGACCTCTTTTGTCATTTGGGTTAGTCTATTTTTTTTAAATTCTTTTTTTATTATTTATATATTTTTAATGTTTTTTTTTATTAATTTGTTTCCTTTTAGTTTACGGGTTACAATTCCACAATTCCTTGAGTTTCACATTTTGTCCCCTTCCCTCCTCTCCCCCCCGCCATGACGGCTTATAGTCAAGTATAGAATCTGTAAATACTTTCACATTTTACATTAGTCAGGTTATAAGGACGGATTGTACCAGCTGGAATGAAAAATGGTAAAGAGGACATAAAACCAAATAAGGGAAGGAAAAAGATCAGGTATTTTGCTTCCACCTGGATATAAACTTAGTTCTTTCTAGTTCTTTCTCTGGATGAACATATTTCTCTCCATCATGAATCTTTTGGGATTGACTTATATCACTGCATTGCTGAGAAGAGTCCAGTCTATCAAAGTTGGTCATCACACATACGTTGTGTCTGTAATTGTGTACAAATTTCTCCTGGTTCTACTATTCTCACTCAGCATCAGTTCTTTTATGCCTATCCAGGTAAATATGAAGACCGTCTGCTCCTCATTTCTTAGAGCACAATAGTATTCCATAACATACATATACCACAACTTGTTCAGCCATTCCCCAATTGATGGGTACCCCTTAATTTCCAATTCTTTGCTACCACAAAAAGAGCTGCTATAAACATTTTTGTACATATGGGTCTTTCTCTCATTTCTATGATTTCTTTGGGATATAACCCTAGGAGTGGTATTGCTGGATCAAAGGGTATGAAAGTATTTATAGCCCTTTGGGCATAATTCCAGATTGCTCCCCAGAAAGGTTGGATCAGTTCACAACTCCACCAGCAATGCATTAGTGTTCAAATTTGCCCACATCCTCTCCAACATTTGTCATTTTTCTGTTTTGTCATCTTAGCCAATCTGACTGGTGAGATGTGGTACCTCAGAGTTGTTTTGATTTGCATTTCTCTAATCAATAGTGAATTAGAGCATTTCTTCATGTGCTTATAGATAGCTTTAATTTCTTCCTCTGAAAACTGCCTGTTCATATCCTTTGACCATTTATCAATTGAGGAATGACTTGTATTCTTATAAATTTGACTCAATTCTCTGTATATTTTAGAAATGAGTCCTTTGTCAGAGACGTAAGTTGTAAAGATTCTTTCCCAATTCCCCACCTCCCTCTTAATCTTGGTTACATTGGCTTTGTTTGTACAGAAACTTTTCAATTTCATGTAGTCAAAATTATCCATTTTACATTTTATAATGTTCTCTAATTCTTGTTTAGTCATAAAGTCTTTCCCACTCCACAAGTCTGATAGGTAAACTATTCCTTGTTTTAGGAGACTACTTATAGTATCAACCTTTATACCTAGATCATGCACCCATTTAGACTTGATTTTGGTATATGGTGTTAGATAATGGTCTATGCCCAGTTTCTGCCATACTATATTCCAGTTTTCCCAGCAGTTTTTGTTAAATAGTGAGTTCTTATCCTAAAAACCAGGGTCTGGAGATTTGTCAAACAATACATTACCATAGTCATTGACTTCTGAATCTCGTGTGCTTAATCTATTCCATTGATCCACTCCTCTATTCCTCAGCCAGTACCAAGTAGTTTTGATGACTCCTGGTTTATAATACAGTTTGAAATTTGGTATAGCTAGTCCACCTTCCCTAGCATTTCTTTTCATTAATTCCCTTGATATTCTGGACCATTTATTCTTCCAAATGAATTTTGCTACTATTTTTTCTAGCTCTGTAAAGTAGTTTTTTAGTAAATTAATTGGTATGGCACTAAATATATAATTTAATTTAGGTAAAATTATCATTTTTATAATATTAGCTCAACCCAGCCATGAGCAATTGATAATTTTCCAATTAGTTAGATCTGACTTTATTTGTGTGAAAAGTGTTTTGTAGTTATGATCATACAGGTCCTGGGTTTGTTTTGGCAGGTAGATTCCCAAATATTTTATAATGTCTACAGTAACTTTAAATGGGATTTCTCTTTCTATCTCTTGCTGTTGAATTTCATTGGAAATATATAGGAATGCCGAGGATTTATGTGGGTTTATTTTATATCCTGCAACTTTGCCAAATTTATTTATTGTCTCAAGTAGTTTTTTAGTTGATTCTTGAGGATTCTCTAAGTATATCATCATATCATCTGCAAAGAGTGATAGCTTGGTGTGTTCTTTGCCTAATTTGATTCCTTTCATTTCTTTTTCTTCTCTAATTGCTACCGCTAACATTTCTAGTACCAGATTGAATAAGAGGGGTGATAGTGGACACCCTTGTTTCACCCCTGATCTTATGGGAAATGCTTCTAGCTTCTCCTCATTACATATAATACTTGATGATGGCTTTAGATAGATGCTACTTATTATACTAAGGAAGGCTCCATTTATTCCTATACTTTCTAATGTTGTTAAAAAGAATGGATGTTGTATTTTGTCAAAAGCCTTTTCTGCATCTATTGAGATGATCATGTGGTTTCTGCTAGTCTTATTGTTGATGTGATCAATTATACTGATGGTTTTCCTAATATTAAACCATCCTTGCATTCCTGGAATAAATCCTACCTGATCAAAGTGTATTATTCTGGAGATAAGTGGCTGTAGTCTTTTTGCTAGTATTTTATTTAGAATTTTTGCATCTATATTCATGAGGGAGATTGGTCTATAATTTTCTTCCTCTGTTTTATCTCTTCCTGATTTAGGTATCAGTACCATATTTGCGTCATAAAAAGAATTTGGTAGGACTCCTTCTTCATTAATTTACCCAAATAGTTTGTAGAGTATTGGAATCAATTGTTCTTTAAATGTTTGATAGAATTCACTAGTGAATCCATCTGGCCCTGGAGGTTTTTTCCTAGGGAGCTGACTGATGGCTTCTTCAATTTCTTTTTCTGAGATGGGATTATTTAAGTAATTTACTTCCTCTTCAGTTAATCTGGGCATCTTGTATTTTTGTAAATATTCATCCATTTTCCTAAGATTGTCAAATTTATGTGCATACAATTGGGAAGAATAATTCCTAATTATTGTTTTGATTTCCTCTTCATTGGAGGTAGATTCACCCTTTTCATTTTTGATACTCATAATTTGGTTTTCTTCTTTCTTTTTTTATCATATTGGCTGTCTATCAATTTTGTTGTTTTTTTCATAAAACTAGCTCTTGGTTTTATCTATTAATTCAATAGTTTTCTTAATTTCAATTTTATTAATATCTCCTTTTGTCTTCAATATTTCTAATTTAGTATTTAATTGGGGATTTTGAATTTGTTCTTTTTCTAGGTTTTTTAATTGCATGCCCAATTCGTTGAGCTCCCTTTTCTCTAATTCAATCACGTATGCACTCAGGGATATAAAACTTCCCCTAAGAACTGCCTTTAATGCATCGCACAGATTTTGGCATGTTGTCTCATTATTATCATTCTCTTGAGTGAAATTACTGATTATTTCTATAATTTCTTGTTTGACCCACTCATTTTTTTATGATTAAATTGTTTAATTTCCAATTAGTTTTTAGTCTGTCTTTCCCTGGCCCTTTATTGCCTATAATTTTTATTGCATCATGATCTGAGAAGGATGCATTTAATATTTCAGCCTTACATGATAGAATTGAGAGGTATTTATGCCTTAAGAACATGGTCAATTTTTGAGAATGTGCCATAAAATGCTGAGAAGAAAGTATATTCCTTTTTATCCCCATTCAGTTTTCTCCAGAGATCTATCTTACATATCCTCTCTAAAATCCTGTTCACCTCCTTAACTTCTTTCTTGTTTATTTTGAGGTTGGCTTTATCAAGTTCAGAGATGGGGAGATTAAGGTCTCCCACTAGTATAGTTTTGCGATCTACTTCTTCCTCTAATTCCTTTACCTTCCTGTAATGGAAATGTAAATTTTAAAGATCTTCCCTGCCCCTAGGCTAATGTGCACCTGAAGCCTGGGGTGGGAGGCTTGTTTTTCAGTAGATACTTCTTGATTGGCCAGTGAGTCAATAAGGTTGTTACATCCTCTGAGCCAGGAGAAGGCTATATAAGCCCTGATGTGTAGCTTTGTTTTGGGACTCACTTTGAGAAGTGTTCTGTGATTTGATCTGAATTCTGGGAAGCCGTTTTTGAGAGTCCCCCGGCTTTGAAAAAACCCAGAATGTGGAAACCCAGATGTTGACTGGGTATGGATGTAATGGTTGGACAGTTTGGAAATCTGTTTACTTGATGTTTCTGTCTTGATCATTATGCCTGTATACTGTGAGGTTCAGGGTGCTGACCTTTTCTCCTGAACAAGGTAAACGATATATGTCTGACTGATTAAAGTAAGCTTGTTAACCCATTTTGAGTTGCTTTCCTTTAACAAAGCAGATCCAAGAACCTGTGGTAGCTGCAAACCCTGAGGACGCTTGGGGTGCTTGCTGCTACACTTCCCCTCTAGGAATTTGGATGCTACACCACTTGGAGCATATATGTTAAGTAATGATATTGCTTCATTCTTGATGGTGCCTTTTCACAGGATATAGTTTCCTTCCTTATCTCTTTTAATTAGGTCAATTTTTGCTTTTGCTTTATCTGAGATAAGGATTGCTATCCCTGCTTTTTTTTCTTTAGCTGAGGCATGATATATTTTATTCCAACCTTTTACCTTTACATTGTTTGTATCCCTCTGTTTCAGATGTGTTTCTTGTAGACAGCATATTGTAGGATTATGATTTCTAATCCATTCTGCTGTCCGTCTCCATTTTATGGGAGAGTTCATTCCATTCACATTTACAGTTATGATTGTAATCTTTTTCTTTCCCTCCATCTTATTCCTGCCCCTGTTAATGTTCATATTTTCCCTCCCTTCTCCCTTCCCCCCCTTAATAGTTTTCCTTTTGACCACTGCCTCCCTCAGTGTTCCCTTTTCAGCCCCCCTCCTTTTTCCTCCCCTTTCCCCTTACTACTTCCCTCCCTACAAACCACTCCCACTCCCCGTTCATAACCCTTTTCCCCCTCCTACTGCCTGTAGGATATTTTTATACTTAATGAAGTATGCTATTTCTTCTTCACATCAAGAGTGACAGGAACAAATCTCATGCTAAGCTCCTCTCCCTCCTCTCTTTCCCTCTAAAATGATACTTTTTGTGTTTCTTCTCCATAGAGTCGTATGCTTAACTGGTTGTTATTTCCTCCTTGTACCAGAACCAATGAAGGAAAAGCTCATATGCTTCCCAACTCCCTCCCTCTTTTTCCTCTGCTATACAGTTTTTATGCCTCTATGTGTGGCATAATTTACCCTTTTCCACTTCAACCATTCCCTTTCTTCCATTGCAGTCCCTTTGTAACCCTTAATAAGATTTTTTTAAATCTTCATTTTGTGTATTTTATAATCAAACCCTCTACTTGTCTATAACCAGTTTGCTCTTATCAAATAGCAGGGTGTGTGTGTGTTCTCCTTGTTTACCTTTCTAAGTCACTGTTGCATCTCGTAAGTGGTTGAATTTTCCATTGAGTTCTGGCTTTTTTTATCAAGAAGGTCTGGAACTCTGTTATATCGTTGAATGACCATCACTTTGCCTGGAAGAATATGCTCAGTCTCGCTGGGTATGTGATCCTTAGTTGTAACCGGAGCTCTTTTGCCTTCCGGAAAATTGTATTCCACTGCCTCTGATCTTTCAAGGTAGAGGCTGCCAAATCCTGTACAATCCTCACTGTGCACCCTTGATATTTGAATTGTTTCTTTCTGGCCACTTGAAGTATTTTCTCTTTTATCTGGTAGTTCTGGAGTTTGGCCACAACATTTCGAGGACTTTTCAGTTTGGGATCTCTTTCAGCAGGTGTCCGGTGGATTCTCTCGATTTCTATTTTACCCTCAGGTTCTAGTATCTAAGGGCAGTTTTCTTTAACGAGCTCTTGGAGAATGTTGTCCAAGCTCATTTTTTCATCATAATTTTCTGGTAGGCCTATGATTCTCAGATTATCTCTCCTGGATCTGTTTTCCAGGTCAGTTATTTTTTCTTTGAGGTACTTTACCTCTTTTTCTAATTTTTTATTCTTGTTGTTTTGCTTGGCTAATTCTTGGTTTCTCATAGAGGTATTTGTTTCCATTTGGTTAATTCTAGTTTTTAGCAAATCATTTTCCTTGGTTAATTTTTGAAGCTCCTTTTCCATATCATACACTTTTCTTTTTAGAGAGATGTTTTCCTCATTATAATGTTTTTCTAATTCTGCTATTTTCGTTTTGAGAGAATTATTCATTTTGTCTTCTATCTCACTCACTTTGTTTTCAAAGTTCCTTTTGATCTCATCTAGGAGAGCCTTCTGTGCTTGGGACCCATTCCCTGTTGAAGTTTCAGCTTTGGGTGTGGAGTCCACATTGTCTCCCTCAGAGGTTGGTTCCTCCCTCTGAGGATAGTAGGACTCCAGGCTTTGTAGTCTTCTTTCTACCCATTTTGAGGCAGGGTCCTAGCCATGCCCTTCCTCTAGGATCCCAAGCCTTTACTGTAGAGGGTTTTGCCCTGGGGCAAGAGTTACTATGTTTTCAGGGTCAGAGGGGGGGTTTGGAGCAAGGGATGTTCACTCTGTCATCCTAGTCTTTGGAGGTCCTGAAAGGGGCTTTTTAAAAAAATTTCTGGACTATGAAGTGGTAGCCCCAGGAGTGTTTGCTGTCCAGGACAGGGGCCCCTGTATTTCCTTCTTACCTTGCTCTTTCCAGTCCCAGCCCTTTGGTGATAGGCCTGGAAGTGGCCCTTGTGGTTGGTGGGAAGACTTGCCCTCAGAGCTGATCAGGCCCCTTCCGGGCCTGCCTCTGCCAGCTGCGCCTTCCAGGCTTGTGTCTGCTGGCCGCGCCGTGCCTTCCCGGCCTGCCCCTGGTTAGTCTATTTTTTTAAGGTGTTATTTTTTTCTTCAGTATTTTTGGGGACTTCTTTAGCAAGCTGTTGACTTTTTCATGATTTTCTTGCATTACTCTCATTTCTCTTTCCAGTTTTTCCATCTACTTCTCTTCCTTAATCTTCAAAATCTTTTTTGATCTCCTCCATGGCTTTCAATCAATTTATATTTATTTTGGATGTTTTTGATGTAGAAACTTTTACTTTGTTGATTTCTTCTGGTTGTATGTTTTGGTCTTCTTTGTCACTGAAGCAAGACTCTCCAGTCTGAGGTTTATTTCTGCTGGTTGCTCGTTTTCCAAGTCAGATGCTTGACTATCTAACTCTTTGTCAAGGTAGGACTCTGCTTCCAGTAGGAGTAGGAGTGAGGGTGGGGGTGGGTGTACTGTCCCAAGCTTCAGGGGTTTTATGCAGCTGTTTTCAGAGAAACTTCTATAGGGACCTGTAAATTTTCAGTTCTTCCAAGGAGGTATGTTCAAATGAGAGGTATGTACTCCTTTCTTGGTATGCACTCTTATCTGTGAGTGACCCCAAGCACTCTTTTCTGCCTTAGAACTGGGAGGATTCTTTTTTCACCACCACAAGCTCTACCTCGCCAGTGCTTCTCCTTACTCCAGGATTACCACCCAGGACTGCAACCCAGATCCAAGCATGGCCAAGCAAGAGAATCCTGCCTCAGTGCCAACAAACATATCCCTACAATCCCCCTTTGATCAGCTGCTTGATCCCCTACCATCTGTGGTCCAAGAACTCCAGAAGCAGCCACTAGTGATGTTGCCACAGCCACCACCAATACCACAGCAGCCACGACTTCCGCCTACCCCCAGGGGCTGGGGCTGGACTGCACTCTTTTCTCACTCAGGTCCCACAGATTTTTTCCACTTATTTTCTATGTCATCTTTGGTGTTTGTGGTTTGAGATGTTGTAGCGGCAAGCACCCCAAGCGTCCTCAGGGTTTGCTGCCACCACAGGTTCTTGGATCTGCTTTGATAAAGGAAAGCAACTCAAAATGGGTTAACAAGCTTACTTTAATCAGTCAGACATATATCGTTTACCTTGTTCAGAGGAAAAGGTCAGCACCCCGAACTTCAAAGTACACAGACAGAATTATCAGGACAGAAACAGATCTAGTAGACAGATTTCAAACTGTCCAACCATTACATCCATACCCAGTCAACATCTAGGTTTCAACATCTGGGGTTTTTCAAAGCCGGGGGGCTCAGGACAATGGCTTCCCAGAATCCATATCAAATCACAGAACACTTCTCAAAGTGAGCCTCCCAAACAAAGCTACATATCAGGGCTTATATAGCATTTTCCTGGCTCAGAGAATGTAACAACCTTATTGACTCACTGGCCAATCAAGAAGTATCTACTGAAAAACAAGCCTCCCATCCCAGGCTCCAGGTGCACTTTAGCCTAGGGGCAGGGAAGATCTTTAAAATTTACATTCCCATTACAGATGTCTAGAAACTGCCACAGCTGCCAGTGATTCAGTCCCCTGAGGCCTGCTCCTGCCCTATTGGTGCCAGCATGGTCCACAATGGACTGCACTTCACTCCCAGCCCATTGCAACAAGCACTTCCTGCTAACCTTCCAGGATGTCTTGGGCTGGAGATTTGTTTCACTTTGTCATTTTGTGGGTTCTATAGCTCGAGAATTTTTTCAGAGTCATTTTTATAGTTATTTGAGCAGGTTTGGGGGAGATATCAAGCAAATCCCTGTTTTCACTCTTGGCTCCACCTCACCCAATTTATATTCTTACATCTGGATTAAGAATACAAAAAAATTAATTGAGCATGGAACAGAGATGAAAGTTCAAAGGTGGGGGATATAATTCTGGGAGCAGGAGGCACAAAATTATATTTAGTCTGGAAAACTAGAAGTATGATTAGCAGGACACTGTGACAAAATAACAAATGGAACATCTTAGGAACAAATACAGCAAGTTCATCAGGTACCTAATATTTTGCCTAGAAATAGCATGGGGACAATTTATTTTCTATAGTTTCTATAGCTCAGTTATGCCTGGGCCTTTGTAATCATGTCAAGCTATCTAGAAGCATAGGTGGATGTCTTGATTCCATATCTGATTTGATCTTCCCAATAATCTTATATGGTAACTGTGAGATGTTATTATTCTATTTTAAAGATGAGGAAATGAAGGTGAAAGGTCAAGCGGATAGTTAATTAGATGGAGCTCATGGCTCTAATTCACTTAAAATGTGCTTTGGGGTATTACAGATACCCTTGTACATGTTATATGTACAGGAGCCACATCTAATCTAAATTGTGCACCTCCTCAAGCACCTAGTACAGTGATAATTGAGTTTTTAATACATTTGTTGAACTAAACTACAGAAACATTAATTGTCCAAAGTTTTGGTGGCTTTCCCTTAACAACACCCACTATGTTCAATTAAATTAAACAAGAAGGTATTATTGCTTCCTACAGATATATGCAAAATTCGGTGCTAGGCACTGGAAATAAGTACATGGAGAAAAATGAACTAATTCTGGACTTCATAGAGCTTGCGTCCTACTGGGAGGAATACAAAGTGTCCACAGATAAATAAATATAAAATGCATCTTTGACATGGATAAAGAATGTAAAATACATGTAGGATCCCCTCATGAACTATTTCTTTAATTTCTTCTTGCATCAATAGGCTGAATTTCCAGAGGGCAGTTGCTGCTTCTTCTTTGAATTCCCTGGCAACTTTGAGGGGCTTAGATTTCTAGTACTGTTGCTCATGAGCCCTCACTACTATGCTTCCTATAGATAATCAGGAAGACTTCAATTAGTTTAAAGAAAGAATATTTATTAAGTTGATACAAAACCATCTCTGTTATGCAGAGAATAAGTGTGAGACTGAGACCTGGGTTCAAGATAGATTTAGGTGTGGATTTATTGATCAAGAGTGTGACTGCCTGGAGTATACACTCAAATCAGGCAGCCCCAAATTGGGGTACATACAGTGCTTAGAAAGGCAAAACCCACAAAACCACAATTGGGGAGGGGAGCTAGCATAAGCAATGATGTACAGAAGCCAAGGACAGCCATTGGTTAGATCTATAGCTCAGGGCTAATTTGGGAAACATGGTGCAAGGGTACAAGGGCGCAGCCTTCCTGTGACAGGGGTCCCTCCTAGAACAGCGTGGAGGGTACAGGGTGGAGAGCACAGGGGGAATGGAATTCCCCAGAACAGGCTGGAGTCATAGAACAGGGTCATGTTCTGGGTGAAGGGTGTGGGGGACCCTGCTTGGTCAGCATTCTGGGTGGGGACCTTGCTTGGTCAGTATCCCAGAACAGGGTGCTCTCTTACATGAGATAGACTTTCCCCATGATCTCTATATAGACTTGCACCATGAACCTTGTACAAAATGCTGGTTCAAGGCTTACTGATTTAGGGAAGTACTAATTCAGGGAAAGGCAGGGGACCTTGCCTTGGGTAATTCACTTTTACCCAGGACTATGCTTTTAAGCTGTTACAAGTGATTACAGGGTTTTGGATAGAGACAAAGACAAATATCAAGGGGCTAAATGGTGGGCTCCAAATCAAGTGGCATGTGATTTGGATTTGGTAAAACATCTCCTTTCCCCAAAAACAAACAAAAAGGGTATATTCTCCTTTCTAGAGGCAATAGACTCAAAATTAAAATATAAAGCTGTTGATTCATGTGTGGAGACATGAAGGGTAAAAAAGGCAAATTAAGAATTCCTTTTTACTCAGTATTTTCTTGAGTGGATCATAGAGACCTCATGAACTTAAACTAATCCTAAATGTAGTTCCTCATTGGGCTCCAAGGATGAATGCTTTGCTAGACTCCTAGGCAGCATCCCCTCATGCATGAAGGACCTTATTCTCTGTAGTATTCCTCACCCTATGTATGTCTTCAGGAATTTCCTCTGTCCTCCATCACTTTCACTCTGTCCAGTTACCTGGACCACTGTTGAGGTCCCATTTGGGGGAAAGGAAGAGAAAAACATTTCTTCCCCTCAAGTGGGTCAACTAGAACTCCTTTACCACTAGATTGACTTGCCTCTAAATTGGGGGATTTAATAGAGGAAAGACTCAGAGATATGCTTGATTTACATGACTCTTACTGTTTCATTGTCTTTGTTTATTCAATGACAAAGGCACTTTTATCTCCCAAAATTAAGGATTGGTTCATACAAGTTCTTTAAACATTCAGCTGATTTAATCAAGCCATATGGGTGTTCTGTGATGACATCAGTTGGGGTGTGAATGGAGCCCTCCATTCTTACATCTATAAATTTAGAGACTTTGTGGCATAGTGGACCATGTCCTGAACTTGGAATCAGGAAAATCTAATTTTAAACCAAGGACAAACTACTTAAATTCTATGAGTCTTTGTTTCCTTATCTTTAAAAGGAGGGAGTTAAATTAGATGACATCTAATGCGCCTTCTAGGTTTAAGAGTATGATCAGATGATATTTAGGAAGGGGGCTATTCAGAGGGAAGGAATATTAATAACTAGTGAGGATAATAAAAAAGATGCTTGTATGAGGTAGTATCTAAAATGTGCCTTGAAGGGAACCAGGGATTCTAAGGGATAAAGGGGAACTAGTTTCTGTAAAACATGGAGTCAGCAAATGGACTACCTTCATGAGGGACTGCAGGAAGGCAAATTGGGTTAAAATCTAGTATGTAGAAAAGAAATGATGTCCAGAAATGAGTCTAAAAAGAGAAGATAAATCCTGCTCATTAAGAGGTTTAAGTGCCATTCAAAAATGTTTATATTTTATTCTAGAAACAAGATGAAGTCATTGAAGCCTCATGAGTAGGGAATATACTTTAGGATTATAGATTTGGCATCTGTATAGAAGACAGATGGGAGACAAGAAAGAATGGAAGCAGAGAGAGCAATTATCAGGTTCTTTCTGGGTCATGTGACCAAAAAACTAGAGGACTAGATGTTTTCTCCAGATCTTACTGTCAAAAGACTCTGAAAATTAGGAACTATGCACAAGACATAAAGTGATTTTGGCTGTTACTATAGTTTAAGATACCAAGAAGCCTATTTTATAAAAGAGGGATACAATTTATAAATTTACAAATTAGCAAGTATTGTTAATCCCTCATGTATTCCCTTAGCACACCTTCATCCTTTACTTCCTCCAGGTCCCATGCCTTGGTAGGTTTTGGGGGTTTCACTCAGCACTTTTTTCCTGTAGCTTTAGTCTGTGGCAGCACACCCTGCCCCAGGCCTCCCTCTCACCATTCTCTGGCAGTGAGTGGCAGACCTCACTGCCGCCTACTTGCTTGCAGAAAAGGAGGAATACTGAAGAACTCAAGGACCTGGAGTTGATAGAATGGGGGTATACTAGCCCTGAAGGAAAGGGAACTGTTGTCTAGATAGGACCAATCTTGAAACCCAGGGAATAGAGATGGGTAAAAAGTGAATTATCCAATATATGAGAAGGCTGAGACAACAGAGTTCCAGACCCTGGGACATCTGCTCTCCAAGGGTCAGAAATGGAGATAAATTAGAGAAAAAGATTAAAAATGCCAAAGATCTTAGGAGGAAGAAAACCATTAAAAACTGAGAGAATTGGCAGAAAAATAACCAGGGAAGATATTGAAAGAAAAGATCTCTAAATAAACACTGCAAGACAAAGGAAATTTAACCAACAACTTAAAGAAACAGAGGACTAAGATTCCTGAGACAGCATAGAATCACAGCAGGATATTTCTGAATGACTCAAAAGAGAAATAAGAATCTTGAAAGAAGAAGTTAAAGGGGGAAAAAATAGCAGACTTTTATGGCCAGCACAGCTGAAGTAATTAGCAATATAGAAACATTTGAATCCACAGTGGCAAATCTCTCCAAAGAAGCATGAGAGAGAACAACTGATTGAGAATGCAAATATACCAAAGTGATTGACAATCTGGAACAGAAACATAAAGCAATAACATTAAGAAAAGCACATAGACATGATCTTTATACAAGCAAAATGCGTTGATCTCAGAGATGGGAAGCACAGAGACAAATTAAGCCTCACAGGCCTCCCAGGACAGAACGACAAGTCAACCTACTTGAACTCCATAATGCAAGTACAAATAGAAGAAAAGTGCCCGGAATTTCTAAATAGAGAAAAAAAATCACCAATCTAAAAAATTAGCAGTATACTTAAGAGAATCCTAGAGAATCAAATAAAAAAAGTACTTGAAATAATTATCAACCTTAGCAAAGTGGTAGGATAGAAAATAAAACCACATAAATCATCGCCATATATATATATAACTAATAATATATATATAACTAATAAATATAATATGTGTATAACTTTATTAGTTATATATATATATACATATATATATAAAACTAATAAAGCCCAGTAGCAAAATATAGAACAAGAAATTCCATTTAAAGTTACTGTAGAAATTGTAAAATATTTGGGAGTCTACCTGCCAAATCAAATCCAGAAACTATATGAACGCAATTACAAAACACTTTTCACACAAATAAAGTCAGGTCTAAATAGTTGGAAAAACATCAGTTGCTCATGGGTAAGCCAAACTGATACAATAATACATGCCAATTAAACTACCAAAAAATTCTTCTTAGAGGTAGAAAAATAATACAAAATTCATCAAAAGGTCCATAACATTCAGGGAATTAATGAAAAGAAATGTTAGGGAAGGTGTCCTTGCCATATCAGATCTTAAACCATGCTATAAAGCAGCAGTCATCAAAACTACTTGGTACTGGCTAAGAAATAGAGTGGAATATAAGTGGAATAGATTAGGTACACAAGACACAGTAGTCAATGACTATAGTAATCTACTGTTTGATAAAATCAAAGACTCCAGTCTCTGGGACAAAATCTCCCTCTTTGACTAAAGCTGCTGGGAAAACTGGAAAATAGTATGGCAGAAATTAGGCATAGACCAACATCTTACCCTGTTTACCAAAATAAAGTCAAAATGAGTACACAACTAAATATATACTATAAGCAAACTGGGAGAAAAAGGGATAGTTTACCTGCCAGATTTATGGAGAATGGAAGAATTTATGAACAAACAAGAGATAGAGAACATTATGAAATACAAAATGGATAATTTTGATTACATTAAATTGAAAAGTTTTTGCACAAAATACAACCAAGATTAGGAGAGCAGTGTAGCAGCAAGCACCCCAAGCGTCCTCACGGTCTCTGCTAACACAGGTTCTTAGATCTGCTTTGTTAAAGGAAAGCAACTCAAAATGGGTTAACAAGCTTCCTTTAATCAGTCAAACATGTATCGTTTGCCTCGTTCAGGGGAAAAAGGTCAGCACCCCGAACTTCAGAATATACAGACAGAAAAATCAAGACAGAAACAGATCAAGTAGACAGATTTCCAAACTGTCCAACCATTACATCCATACCAAAAACATCTGGGTTTCAAAGCCAGGGGGCTCTGGACAACGGCTTTCCAGAGTTTCATCTGATCAAATCACAGAACACTTCTCAAAGTGAGCCCCAAAACAAAGCTACACATCAGGGCTTATATAGCCTTCTCCTGGCTCAGAGAATGTAACAACCTTTTGGACCCACTGGCCAATCAAAAAGTATCAACTGAAAAACAAGCCTCCCACCCCAGGCTCCAGGTGCACTTTAGCCTAGGGGCAGGGAATATCTTACAAATTTACATTCCCATTACAAGCAGTAAACTGGGAAAGAATTTCTACCAGTGTCTCTGGTAAAGACCACATTTCTAAAATATATAGAGTCAAATTTATAAGAATACAAGTCATTCCCCAATTGATAAATGGTCAAAGTATATGAACAGGCATTTTTCAGAGGAAGAAATTAGAGTTATCTATAATCACATGAAAAAAATGCTCTAAATCACTATTGATTAGAGAAATGCAAAATCACACCTATCAGACTGGTTAATATGACAAAACAATGAAAAGATAAATACTGGAGAAGACATGGGAAAATTGAAACACTAATGCTTGTTGGTGGAGTTGTGAACTGATCCAACAGTTCTGGAGAGGAATTTGGAACTTTGCCCACAGGGCTATAAAACTGTATATTCTCTTTGACTGAGTAATACCACCTCTAGGTCTATATTCCAAAGAGATCATAAAAATGGAAAAAAGACCCACATGCACAAAAATATTTACAGCAGCTCTTTTTTTGTGGTGGCTGTAACGGGAATGTAAATTTATGTTGTTGACATCTTTCTAAGATTGTATTGTGTAAGATCTTCCCTGCCCCTAGGTTAAGTGTACCTGGAGCCTGTGGTGGGATGCTTGTTTTTTAGAAGATACTTTGTGATTGGGCAGTGGGTCAAGAGGGTTGTTACATTCTCTGAGCAAGGAGAAGGCTATATAAAACCTTGATGTGAGGCTTTGCTTTGGGGCTCACTTTGAGAAGTATTGTGTGATTTTACCAGATGAGACTCTGGGCAGCCATTGAGAGCCCCCCGGCTTTGAAAAACCCAGATGTTGATGCTTCCCTCTCTGGTAACTGACTAGGTAGTTGGAGTTATATTCCTGGAATATAATACTTATTAACCATTTATATTCAAGGTAGTTGGAGGCCTGTCCGCTTGATATGTTTTTCTGTTTTCTTGTAACTTCTATCTGTATACTCTGAAGTTCGGGGTGCTGATTTTTCCCGCTGAACAAGTTAAATGATATATTTGATTGATTAAAGCAAGATTGTTAACCCATTTTGAGTTGCTTTCCTTTAGAAAAGCAGATCTAAGAACCTGTGTTGGCAGCCGCGCTGGGGATGCTGGGGTGTTTGCTGCTACAGTGGCAAAGAATTGGAAATTGAGGGGATGGCCATCGATTGGGGAATGACTCAACAAGTTGTGGTATATGAATGTAATGTGCTATAAGAAATGATGAGCAAGCCGCCTTCAGAAAAACCTGGAAAAACTTATATGAACTGATGCTGAATGAAATAAGCAGAACCAGGAGAACATTGCATACTGTAGCAACCACATTATGCAATGACTGATTTTAGTAGACTTAACTCTTCTCAGCAATGCAAGGATATAAGACACCTCCAAAGGACTAATGATGGAAAATGCTATCTACATCCAGAGAAAGAACTTTGGATTTTGAATATGGGGAAACATACTATTTGCTCTCCTTTTGTGGTTTTGTTTTGCTTCTTCTTTCTTGTGGTTCTTCCTATTAGTTCTAATTCTTCTTTACATTATGACTAATATGAAAATATGTTTAATATGAATGCTTAAGTAGAGCCTATATCAGATTGCATGCCATCTTGGGGAGAGGCCAGAGAGGGAGAGGGATAAAATTTGAAACTCAAAATCTTATGGAAGCGGATTTTGAAATCTAAAAATAAATAAATTAAAATCCAGAAAGCAAAAAAAAATCAACATGTTGCCTCCAAAGGAAAAAAAAAAAACCTTGTCCTATAATTTCCACAACATACAGTTGTTAAATGTTAAAACTCCAGCGACAGACTTCTGGATCATATGATAAACAAATAAGAGGGACTAGACATTTTCTCCAATCCCCTCAACTTCTCATGCTTCCCCACACAGAAATCATGTGCCAAAGATAAAGAAACTTTAGCTATCTCCATGGTTTAGGACATCCAGAATCCAAAAGAAAATAAACAAAAAACTCATGAACTGACTTCTCCGCTGAGCTCCCCTAGCACTTCTTCCCCACCACCAGCATCGAAGCTGCACAAGTGGACCCCAAAAGGGCTCACAACAAAACAACAAGATGGAAGGAGGGGTTGTTGCTAACCCTACATTCAAAATTTCTAGTCAATCATATGTCCCCTACACTGATGCTTCTAATTTTGTAACAAATCCTATTGTCTCCCATATCTATAATGCGTCTGACTTTGTAACCAATTATATTGTTATTACCATCTATGATGCTGCCTTCTAGTTTTCGGATGTTCCTCTTTTTGTCCATAAAAATGAGTTGTCTGCCCTCATTCTGGGTCTTAGTTAACTGTTAACTGAAACCCTGTTAAATGGCAAATTTGTGTTTTGCCAATAAATCGATCATGCTGAGAGTTTTCTGCTTCGGTTTGCCTTAATTTCAATCATGGTAATTAACCATACAATTGAATAGGGTACAACACAAATCTCTTCTATCTTCTCCCCCTTTATTTGTCCTGCCATTCTGCAATTTACTTCCACAGAAATCAGTGATTCACTTGTAAGCAGAATATTGTGAGGTTTAGTACATGATGCTTCCGGACTATTCCTCCACCATCATAGGTAGCAGATGGTACAGTAGATAGATCCAGGGACCTGGAATCAAGAAGAACTGAGTTCAAATCTGGCCCCAGACACGTAGTTATATGACCCTGAGAAAATCTCTGTTAGCCTTAGTTTCTTCAACTATAAAATGGGGATAATAAAACACACTTATTTATTTTGCTGGGTTCTTATAAAGATCAAATGAACTAATGTTTATAAAACATGTAGCACAGTGCCTGGAACATTGCTCTATAATGCACTTCATCCTCTTTTCTATTTAGCTTCTATATTTATCTTTATCTCCTTGCTTTTAGAGAGCAATTCTTAATCCTCCATCTGTAGATTGTTGTTGTCATATTGTTGCTTTTAACCTTTTTACTCTGGGTGAGTTTCTTTTCCTGTAGGCTGGTTTTTCTCAGGGTTTTTCTCACACTTGTCCTTGTTTCTGTACCTTTCTATTTAAAATACTGTCCAGATCATAAAGGAGTATCAATTTATAGATGCAGGAAGAGATGAAATTCTAAACTAGGAAGGTGTTCATGTAAGCAGAAAGAATGGGTAGAGGCAAGATACATTATGGTGATAAAAATGACAAGACTTCGCAACTGACTGAATTGAGAGAGAATGAGGAAGAGTGAGATAGGGTGATAAAAAGGGAGGAGGTGGCAATGACTTCAACATTTTGAACTTAGAGATGACTAGAAGGTGCTGATAAAAAATAGAGAAAGATTGAAAGGATCGGTTAAATTTGGGGGGCGTCTATTTTGATTACTTAGTGTTGGAGATGTTGTTCTAGTCATAAGAACTATGACAGGTACCTACCTATAGGACATCCAGGTGGAGATGTCTAACAGATCACTGGTGACATGGAAGTGGAACCCAGAGGAGAGGACAAGGCTACAGATATAGAGCAGGAGTTACTTATGGAGAGAATAAATTTAACAATGTGAGAGCAGATGAAATCACCAAGGGACATGAGAGAGAAAGAGAGGGAGAGAGATAGACAGAGACAGAGACAGAGAGACTGGAAAGAGAGAGAGAGACAGAGAGAGAGAGAGAGAGAGAGAGAGAGAGAGAGAGAGAGAGAGAGAGAGAGAGATTGAGAGGGAGAGGGGACAAAAGCCAAGGACAGATACTTTGGGTGTCTCCACAGAGAGGGGACCAGACATGGATAATGAAGCAGAAAAGAAGACTGGAAAGAAGCAATCAGAATATATAGAAGGAGATTCGGGGTGGGAAATGGTGTCACAAAACATGAGGGCAGAAGGAGTATATGGAAGCAGTAGTAAAGTAGTCAATGCTGCTAAAAACTGCAGAAAGTTCAAGAAGTGTGAGGAATGAAAGAAGCTTTGAATTTAGTAAATAATATATTGTCCATCACCTTGGAGAAAGCGGTTTCAGTGCGGAGGCAGAAGCTGTATTATAAGCGGTTGAAAACTAAGTGGATGATAAAGTGGAGGCAGAGATTGTAAAAAGCTCTTTTCAGAAATTTGGCAGTAAACAGAAGAGATATAGGCTCATGGAGAGATAGCAGGGACCAGTGAAGGTTCTTTTTGTTGTTGCTATTGCTGTCCTATTGTTTTAAGTGTAACTCTGCGATCCACCTTTGGTCTCATTGGTAGAGAGACTGTTTGCTTGTTGCTATGTGCCCACATGAGAGGTGAAGCTGTCAAGAGCTTGGTGGGAGTGCGGGTCTCCTTCAGGTTTCTATCTTTCAGGACACACATGGTTGAGAGAAAGAGAAAAGGGATTTTGTGTGTGTGTGTGTGTGTGTGTGTGTGTGTGTGTGTGTGTGTTCGAATTTAAGGCAGAAAAACACAGAGAGATAAAGAGTGATTGAAGAATCAAACTCCCAGAGGAAACAGGAGAGGATGGAATTAAAAACTCAAGTGCCTGGGTGGGAGAGGAACACGATTGTGCCAGAGCCGACAGTTTGAGTACCTGTAGATCCTGCTCATGAGTCATGGATACATCAGCATGCTGCCTGTTGCCTCTGTGAAATTGCAATTGATCATACTTTTAAAATTCTACTTCAAACCTGAATGAATATTTAATTATTTGCAAATATGGAGATTAATCACCAATTTCTTTTTCTTTAGACCACTTGAATTAAATTTTTCATTTACGATTTTCTTATATTGCTATTATTGAATGCTTGAAGCAGTTTCTTTCCAAGGTCAGACTGCGTACTCTGTATTTATGTTCCTTTGTGGAAACCTTTAATGACTTATCTGGTTTGTTTGTGAGTTTCATTTTCTTGGGTCAGGCTTTTACTATCATGCTTATATTTCTATATAAAGAACTAAAGGAGTTTGTATATCAACATGAGCTTCTTTGGCCTGTTTATTCAGTTTCCAGGCCTCCTTTCTCCTCTGGATATTCATGATCTTCTTCTTGTTAGTGGACATCATCGTAGAACTCTCGGGGATTGCATTTAGACACTATTTTGTTGTTGTTAGAAGCAGAAGCAGCTAGGGGAGTAAGAATTTTGAAAACACCTATTTAAAATAAAAAGTAATTTTAAAGTATTCTTTATGATGATTCCAATTACAACTTATTTCTTGAAGAATGACCTAGAGTCTGAAACTGCAGTACTAATTGCTAAACCCATCTAAGAATAACTCCAAAGAAATATCCTCTGGAATTCTTTGGCTCTGTTTCAGAAATGTGGACACATGTGACAGCTGTACAGTTTTTAATTTGCAAAGCACTTTATGTAATGATACGTTGCTTAATTCAGGAAACATTTCTAGCAGTTTGCCAAGTTTCTTTTTTTTTATTTGACCATTTATTTACAATGGTACTGAAGGTGTAATGTATTTGAGAAAAAAACAAATACTGAAGAGATATTTTTAAGAACTCTATGCAATAAGTACAGGATTATTTTTGTGACAAAGTAAAAGGGAGAACATTTTTCCTACTGATGTTTTTGCTACAAGAGACTGATGTACGTGGAAGTTTCAGAAAAAACAAAATCCAACTATATTCATTCTCTGTCTTAAAAAAACTTCAGGCTAAAGCTAGCCATGGATTAGCCATGGCAAAGAGAAGTGCCACCTCTGTTAGAGACTAGAGGAAAAGAGGAAAGGAAGAAGCAGTGAGATGATGATATTAAAGTGTTTTGAGGTGTAAAATAAGGAAGAAGAGTTCATGATTGATGGCCTCTATTTTCTCAGTAAAGTAGGAACCAAAGCTTCCTGCTTAGAGGGAGTGTGGAGAAGGTGGATAGGAAGTTGAAGGAGAAAAAAAAAACAATAAAGATTTGGAATAGCAGCTGTCCAAAATGCAATTGAGACTCAATTAGAGAAGAATAAAATGATTGCTGTGTAAAAGTGAGGCCATGGAAGAGATTAGACAACAAAAATCTGTAATGTACCCAGTCGTCATAGATAGATGATTCCCTTCAGAGTTGTTCAGGGAGAAACCAGAATTGAGGTTTGATATAGCTTAAGAAGCATCGTGACAAAGAGGGCAAATGAAGGATAGTAGAATCTTGAACTGCTAACCATAGGGTCAAGAAAAAAGGCTGTGGTAATGAACTATGAGATCCTGGAGCAGCAGACTGAAAGTCAATGTGAGGGCAAAAGAGAGGCTTAGAAAAAATGAAGTAAAGGGAAAGATGGAAGGATAATATGTGAATAGAGAGGAGTTTCAGACTTCTAGTTTCATGACCTAGAGCTGCATGTAGGCTGTAAATAGAGTTTATTTGATTACTTTTACTTGTATTCCCAGCATCTAGCACAGTGTCTGGCACTTGTTACATACTTAATAAAAACTTATTGATTGAATGATCATAGTGAGATTAAGGGTATGAATATCCATATGAATGAAATAAAATTGTCATATGATTTGAGTAGTTTGATGATCTGAGATGCCACGGTGTTTGATCTCTCTCTCTCTCTCTCTCTCTCTCTCTCTCTCTCTCTCTCTCTCTCTCTCTCTCTCTCTCTCTCTCTCTCTCTCTCTCTCTCTCTCTCTCTCTCTCTCTCTCTCTCTCTC
>NW_027185809.1:10887129-10931943 GCF_028583685.1 Petaurus breviceps papuanus
ATTATTTGCTAAGCCCTATGAATAAAATTAATACTGTCATCAAGAAGTTTACCATCTAAGGAGGAGAGACAGTACACAAAGGGAGGCAAGAAAGTGGGAGTAGGAAACACGTGCCAGGAGATATCTTGCTCTATGGAGTTGAAGCCAGGAAGAGCAGTAGAGGCAGAGTAGAGTGAGTCCAAAAGTCCAGTTTCTCCCCTCTGTAAAGGAAAGCATTAGAAGGAGTTTGTTACTCCGCCTCCCGGCTCTCTAATCAGAAGTGAGGGCAGTCAAGGTTTAAATCAATAGTGTGGTGATAAGATTAAAGGTGAGGAGCTTAACCTAAGAAAAGCAGGTTATTCTATGGAGGTGAAATCTGGCACAACAGCAGATGTGGAGCAATCAGCCTGTCTCTCTACCCCAGGTTGCACACACACACATATGTGGTATCTGTGCATGTACTGCTGTGCACATGTACACATATGTACATGTTCTCTATAAATTATGTGTATTGTGTATCCATATAGGTTGTTTAGTTATATCCAGCTCTTCATGATCCCATTGACCACACTGTCAAAAACAGTGGAGTAGTTTGCCATTTCCTTTTTCAATGAATTAAGGCAAACGTAGATTAAATTATTTGCCCAGGATCACACAATTAGTATGTGTCTGAGGTCACATTTGAGCTCATGTCTTCTTGACTCCAGATACTAAGCCACCTCTCTCTCTCTCTGTCTCTCTCTCTCTGTCTCTCTCTCTCTCTTTCTTTCTCTCTCACTCTCTCCCTCTGTATTATATATGTGTAAAAATATGCATATATTCATATACATATACATATATAAGTGTGTGTGCTGCCTTGTCAATTCACTCTCCATTGCAGGTCTTCCAAATCTTTATCTCTCTCAAACCTCCCATGGATCCCCACTATGAGATTGCTTCATATTGTACAGAAAAAAATCAGAACATTCACTGTGAGTTCCCTCTTCTACCCTGCTCCTCATCTCCTATCACTTCACTGCCTTCTGCCACTGCTGGGTGAAGGAGATCCTATAGCCCCATCTCCCATGGTCAGGCAGCCTTACTCCTTACCAAAACTAACCCCTGGTCAAGTGATCCCATTCTATCCCATCTCCAACACATTGCCCCTTTTGTCACCACAAAGTATTCTCACTTATTTTCAGTATCTTCCTGTGTATTGGCTCATTCTCTACTGCCTAAAACATTCCCATGTCTCCTCCATTCTGAAAAAAAAAAAACCTTCACTTGACCCTTTCATCCCTACCAGCTGTCATCCTTTATTTCTTCTGCCCTTTGTAGGTAAACACCTCTAAAAGCTACCTTCCACCCTCCAGGTCTCTTCTTAACCCCTTGCCATCCAGCTTCCAACATTATCATTCCACCAAAACGTCTCTCTCCAAGGTTACCAATGCTCTCTTAGTTGGCAAATCCAGTGACCTTTTCTCAGTCTTCATTCTCCTTGACTTCTCTACAATTTTTAACACTGTTGATCACCTTCACCTTCATCTTCTCTTTAGATTTTCTGGACACTTACTTTCTCTTGGTTTTTTATCTTTTGCTAGATCCTCATTCAGTTCATGCCCTTTAACTATAGTTTGCCTCAGAGTTCTGTCCTGGGGCCTCTTCTCTTTTCCCTCTCTACTACAAATTCCAACAGATTGAATTACCATCTCTAGGCTGACGATTCTCAAATCTACTTATGCTGCCCTGGATCCTCTGCTGACCTCCACTCTCACATGTCCAGCTGCTTCTTAGAGATCTCAAAATGAACTTCCAGAAGGGATCTTAAACTAAACATGTCCAAAATAGAAATCATCTTTCTCCTTAAGCTGCTATCTTCCCTGTTGCTATAGACAGTAACACTATTCTCCTTATGTCTTATGCATGTCAAGGCATCCTTGACTCTTTGCTATTTCTCACCTTTCATGTACAACCTATTGTCAGTCTGCCCATTTCACCTTTGCAATGTCTCTTCAATACACCCCTTTTTCTCCTCTGACACCGTCATTTTTTTTTTGACACTGTCATTTTAAAATGGAAAAATAAAAAAGATATCCTACACATGGCAGTCTCTTGTATCTATAGACCCATTCCCAGACAAGGTCTTGACTGAGAGGCCTATTATTTGAGGCTCTGGTGCTGAGAAAGGTCCTTGAGGCAATCAGTCTAGCACATATAGGATGTTTGGCAGTTATGGAGGGCTAAAGTTTCTTTTCTCTATGATTCAATTAAGCCATGCCTCCACACACAGCCACAGGCTCAATATATCAAGTCTATAACATCCTTATCTAAATCTGGAATAAACCTCAGAGGACATCTAATCCAACCTTCCTATTTTTCAGATGAAAAAGAATGAGAAAGGTCAAATTATTTGCTCCAATTTATGCAGATAGTTGGCATCAGAGACACAGGATTTGAATACAGGTCCTAAGACAGAAGATCCAGTGTGCTTTCCATTGTATTATGCTGCCTGCTAAGGAAGAACTCTATGTCATATTGTTGGTTGAGAGAGAATAATTACTTCATAGTTTTAGGGGAGTAGCCTTCCAAATCCCATCCCCAAGAGGATTAGGCTGTAGCCCCACAGTGGAGCTACATAAAGAAGAGAGGAGGAAGCACTAGAGCTGGAACCTTGGTCTCACTGGAGACCCCTGCATGGCTGGTCATGGAGGTCTCTCACATTGCTGTCAGGTCATAGGGCAGAGTTAGCATGACCTCTAAGTGATACAATACCTCTCCACTCTTTAGAGGAGTTTATTCTAGGGCAAGGAGGCCTACAACCCCAGTCCCTTAGTGGAGTTGGGACAGAATTCCTACCCTCTCTGTTCAGGTGACTGAACAGGAGCAGTAGACGGTAAGGCAACATTCTTGGCATTAGTTGAGGCTCCCACTTGCCTGGGAACTCACTGGTAATAGACAGTAATATCAGACAACTACAGTGACAGAGCAGAGTAGCAGCTCTGGGACAAACAGTAACTCTAGTGGCTGTGGGGGATCTACCAACCTGGCATATTCACTCTTACCATTCAAGCCAGGGGGCTCTTTATTGACTCTTAAGCACTGAAACCAGAAGCTAAGCATGAGTGCTATCTATGAGGGGGTGTAATGGGAATGTAAATTTTTAAGATCTTCCCTGCCCCTAGGCTAAAGTGCACCTGGAGCCTGGGGTGGGAGGCTTGTTTTTCAGTAGATACTTCTTGATTGGCCAGTGGGTCAATAAGGTTGTTACATTCTCTGAGCCAGGAGAAGGCTATATAAGCCCTGATGTGTAGCTTTGTTTTGGGGGCTCACTTTGAGAAGTGTTCTGTGATTTGATGAAACGGCTAGCCATTGTCCAGAGCCCCCCAGCTTTGAAACCCAGATGTTGTTTGGTATGGATGTAATGGTTGGACAGTTTGGAAATCTGTCTACTTGATCTGTTTCTGTCTTGATAATTCTGTCTGTATACTCTGAAGTTCGGGGTGCTGACCTTTTTCCCCTGAACTAGGTAAACGATGCATGTTTGACTGATTGAAGTGAGCTTGTTAACCCATTTTGAGTTGTTTTCCTTTATCAAAGCAGATCCAAGAACCTGTGTTGGCAGCAAACCCTGAGGACGCTTGAGGTGCTTGCTACTACAGGGGGCCTCAAGCAAAATCTAATGCCTAACCCTAAACCTAAGCCTAAATAATTTTTTTTTAAGTCTAATGGCAGGTTGTCACAGTGATACAGATGAAAACCCAGATTTCCCTAACTTAGAGATAATTAATAGCAGGGTCTTATTGATCAGATTTTAGAATCTTCTTCTCCTAATGTTATTGTTTTGCCACTCATTCTCAGCACTTACAATTAAAAATTGATTTCTTTTTTTTTTTTTGGAGGGAAGGCAAGGTAATTAGGGTTAAGTGACTTGCCCAAGGTCACACAGTAGTAAGCGTGTCAGGTATCTGAGACTGGATTTGAACTCGGGTCCCCCTGACTCCAGGGCTGGTGCTCTGTTCACTGTTCCACCTAGCTGCCACAAAATGGAACTATCTTATGCTAGATGTGAGAATATTTCCAGTGTTGTGCTGGTTTGAACCAGCTCGGCTGATTGTTACATTTTTTATTATGATCGTTTATACCTCAGAAATAGGCAAATGCTACAAATCAGGGTTTAATTTATTGTTTTGTTAATTGTTTGGACTTAAAAGAGTGACATAGAAAATATGCTATTGCAGATTAAGCTTAAAAATGTGTGATGGGTACATTTTTTTCCCCCAAGAGTTAGGTCTTAACCATCTACCAGCACACCACTGAATATACTAAAAAACCATAAGATATAGTCCCTGTGACCATCATGCTCATGGAATGGTGATACCTGTGGCCTCCACTGCCTGAAGGCTCGGTGGGTTATATTTCACTCCTCTCCCATGGTTCTCTGGTACCTTTCATGGGGTTTGAGGGGCATCTAGGCTCTCTGCCATTGGCTCTAGTCTCCACTGATGTTGTTTTCTCTATTGTATATTTCTCAATATACCCCAGTTCCATTTAACCACTTAACAGTCAGATTACCTTTTGTAAAGAAATATTTACTTCAAAAGGATAACAGGAATAATCATACAAATGACCCTCCCTACTCTGATGGGCTGGTCACATTGTTCAAATGCCAGATGTCTGCTTCCCCAAAAGACTATTTTATAGAGAACTCATGCCAAGAAGGCGTTTACATGGTGGTCAAAACAATACAAGAACACTCTCAAGGTCTCCTTCAAGAACTGTGGAATTGATTACCTGACATGGGAGACACTGACAAAGAACAAACTGGCGAGTCATGCCCATATCAAAGAAGATTCTGTGCTCTATGAGCAAAGTAGAATTGCAGTAGCTCAAAAGAAATATGAGATGTGCAAATGTAGAGAATCCACCCCAGGTGTCCACATGTACTATTTGTGTTTGACTTCTGGTAGAGCATTCCAAGCTTGTATTGGTCTGATTAGCCACAGTTGTACACACTGTAACTCAACTCCGACATAATGATGTCATTTTGGTTCTGTTCACCACCAAAGGATGATAAGCAACTCTGGGGAGGAGAAGGGAATTAGGCGCACAGCTTAACTCAGTTTCTGTATCACACAATCCTAAATTCTAAATCCAAAGCCTTCTTTGGGTTCCATTTATTCTAGTTCCTCAGGGCTTTCCTGCTAAGCTAACTGTACATCCAGTCTAGAAATGTGCCTCCCAGGTCACTGGCTAGAACTCTTAGGCCCAATAGGGATTTCATCACCTGCACCTAGGATTAAGAAGGATAAATGAAATAAGCCAAAACACCAGCCTCTCAGCCTGATTCCTGGAGTCACAAGGAAAAGGGCAGGAGAGGAGGTAAAGGCGGCCCTTCCTTCCATCGAGCCAGTTCATAGTGTCTACAATGGATGAATATTACCTTCACTGCCTCTGAACATCACTGTGGGAAAGAAAGTGTCCAATTCTGGAAGTTTTTAAAGAAGTCTGTTCCAACTACATAGTCTAGCAAAAGAGTGCTCATATCCAGGTGGTCTGGAGCCTGCAGTGCATCCTCTCCCAGAAGCAGGATGCCTCCATATTAGGGCATATGCAGAAAAGCCCAAGTTATACTTGCATTATGATTAAGGGGACAAAAATGGCTTGTGCTATAGAACAAATAAGAAACTCAACGTAGAAAGAGAGAGTAGAATGGAAGAGAGGTAGGAAAGAGTTGAGGGAGAGAGGAAGAATACAAAGAGAAGAAGGAAGGCTAGGGAATAGAAGAAGGAAAAAAGATGCATCAGGTTATTAAGATTATGAGTTTTAAGAAGCACATACTTGGTGATAAAAGTTTTGCAAACTGTTGAAAATTTGCTATGAGCTGACCCATAGGCCAGACATTGAGAGACACTGCTCTGGAGAACAGAGCAGCTATAGCTAATTCTGGCTTTAACATCTGAGCACTATCATTTTTATATCCTTCTGGGAGTTATTTCACTGAAGTTTTATTTTGTTACCATACGCAGCTTTACGTGTTGGATATAAACCCAATACACCATACAACAAAAACCCAAGTGCTGTTTCAATGTTTTGTTTTGTTTAATGCTATTGCCAAGACAGCAAAGGTATAACCATAGATGCCCTGTCTTTGCCTAATTCACACAAACATAGAAGTTAAACAAAAAACATGCCTATATGTGGGGAACATGATTATGTTCCCAGTGAACTCATGTCATTCAAGGGAGGATCTCTACATTACACTAAAACTGTCAACTCAGTCATTTAACAAAACTATTGTTGAGTGTTGTATGGTCAAAAGACTCGATGGCTGTAATTTATAACTGATTTGTGTGTCGACTGGTTGACTGAATAGCAATGATTTTAATATCAGGCAGACATATTTCAGTTTCCTGAATCACAGATGCAAATCTAAGGCTTCAGATAAACTAGCATGATTTTGTTAGATAGGGCACAATATTTGAGTATGAGCACCTGGAGGCAAATCCTAGCCATGCTACCGGTGTGACCTCAGGCACATCATTTAATCTTTCTTACCCTCATCTGTAAAATTAAAGTATTAGGCTAGATGTCTACTAAGGTACATTTCAGTTCTAAATATATGATCTTATTATCTCTCTAGGACTCAGTTTGGTTATATGCTTGTAACAGAGGCCAATGGGGACCCAGTCCTTGGACCATCCTTAATGTCCTCTGCCTGCTTATTCCAGCACTGTGTTTTGTCCCTAATTCTGAGAATGTACAGATATTCTATTTCCTGTCAGTTTGCTGTGTGATGATGAGAAGACTTTTAAGGGCTGCCAAACCATAATTGAGTATGCATGTAAAAATGTCTTCTGTAGGAACTTGATCTCTCTTTCCCTGGCAGTTTTCAAGTGAGTAGGATGAGATGCTATAAGTCTCCTTATGGGAGACCATTTTCCCTACTTGGTCACCTTTTGTGTCTTCTATCTATATTTCGTTTATTCTTCCCTGTGTTTTTGTTTCTTCTATGTCTTTTGTGTTTATTCTTCTCTTGTCCTGGGTAAATGACTATCCCTATGAGTTTTGAAAGAGCCCCCAGAGGACCAATTACTGAAGTCCATAGCAAAGTGTGACTGCAGCCTAGCCCAGTGAGAAGCCAGCCCTAGGAAGTAACCTGTTTCATTTAGTCCAGTAGTTAATGGACCCAGATACCGAGAACACAGTGTCATGGAAGCAACCGTCCATTGGTCATGACTCACTCAGAAGTGATCGTGGTGGGAGAAATGTTTTATAGCAATCACTTTAAATTTGAGCCTACTCTCCTAGGAAATGAAATAGAAAGTGGGGAGTATGACCTAATTTTTTTTTGGGGGGGGGGGAGAAGATACTTCTGTATTACAGTTCTTGCTTTATCTTATCAGTAAATACCCATTTGTAAAAATTAATTGTTCATCAATAATGTGGAAGAGATATCAAGGAAAGTTGATAATGGGACGCAACTCAGTCCTATCTACCTTAAGGAGATTTCAATTGTTTGTCTGATCTAGGGGGAATACACCCCAGATAGGGATTTTGTGCCCTAATACATGGCCAATTTTTGCATAGGTGCCATGTACCGCTTAGAAAAAAAGGTATATTCCTTTCTATGCCCATTCAATTTTCTCTAGAGGTCTACCATATCTAACTTTTCTAAACATCTTTTCACTTCCTTAATTTCTTTTTTTGTTTATTTTGTGGTTACATTTATGTAGTTCTGAGAGGGGGAGGTTGAAGTCATCCCTAATATAGTTTTATTGTCTATTTTTTCCTATAATTCACTTAACTTCTCCTCTAAGAATTTGGATGCTATACCACTGGTATATATGTTTAGTAATAATATTACTTCATTGTCTGTGGCATCTTTTAGCAGGATGTAGTTTCATTCCTTACCTCTTTTAATTAGATTTTTTTTTTTTTTGCTTTTAATTTCTCTGACATCAGGATTGCTACCCTGGCTTTTTTTTTTTTTTACTTCAGCTGAAGCCTAATATATTCTGCTCCAACCTTTTTTTTTTAAGCAATTGGGGTTAAGTAACTTGCTCAAGGTTATACAGCCAATTATTTCTGGGTGTGGCGCTAAGTATCTGAGCCCAGATTCAATCCTAGGTCATCCCGACTCTGAGGCCAGTGATCGTACTCACTGCACTACCTGGCCACCCCAATATGTGTTTCTTTTAAACAACATACTGTAAGATTCTGGTTTTTAATCCATTCTGCTATCTAGTTATGTTTCTTGGGAGAGCTCATCCCATTTACATTCACAGTTATGATTACTTACTGTGTATTTCCCTCCATCCTGTTTTATTTTCCCCCTTCACCAGTGTTTTACTTCTGACTACCACCTCCCTCAAACTGCCCTCCCTTCTATCAGGTCCTCTCCTTTCCTTTCGCCTTTCCCCTCCTACTTCTGCCCTCTCTTCTGCTGCCCTTTCTATCACCCCTACAATTCCCTTTTCTTTCCCTTGTCTCCTCCTAATTCCATAGAGTGTAAGATAAATCTCTATACCCAACTGAATGTGCATGTTATTCCCTCTTTGAGTCAAATCTCATGAAAGTGAGATTCAAATATGTTCATACTTCCAGAGCACCATATTCCAAGCCCTCTGATACTGTAATGTAGAAACTGTTAAATCTTGTGTAATCCTGACTATGACTCCATGATACTTGAATTGTTTCTTTCTAGCTGTTTGCAATATTTTCCCCTTGACCTGATAATTCTTTAATTTGTCTGTAATATCCCTTGGAGTTTGCATTTTGTGATAGCTTTCAGGAGGTGATTGGTGGATTATTTCAAAGATTATTGCACTTTCTGGTTCTAGAATATTAGGACAGTTTTCCTCGATAATTTCTTGAAAGATGCTATCTAAGCTCTTTTTTTGATCATGTCCTTCAGGTGGTCCCATAATTCTTTATTTATCTCTCCTGGATCTATTTTTCAGCTCAATTGTTTTTTTTCCAATAAGGTATTTTACATTTTCTTCCATTATTTCATTTTTTTCATTTTGTTTGAGTGATTCTTGATGTCTTATACAGTCATTAACTTCCACCTGCTCAATTCTGATTCTTAAGGAATCAGTTTCTTCAGTTAGTTTTTGTACCTCCTTTTCCATTTGGCCAATTCTATTTTTAAGGAGTTGTTCTCTTCAGACCATTTTTGTGCTTCCCTTTCCAAGCTGTTGGCTTTTTTCTTCATAATTCTCCCACATAACTGTCATTTCCTTTCCCAATTTTTCTTCTGCCTCTCATACTTGATTTTTAAAATCTTTTTTTTAGTTATTTAGGAGGTCTTTCTGGGCTTGAGACCAATTCATATCCCCTTTTGAGTCTTCACATGCACATACTTTGACTTTATTGTTATCCTTTGAGTTTGTGTTCTGATCTTCCCTCTGGCTATTGTTGCTTTCTATGATCAGGGCTATTTTCTGTTTCTTATTAATTTTTCAGCCTGTTTCAGACTTTTTAAGTTGAACTCCACTCGTGGGGTGGAGGGGACACTATCCCAAGCTTCTTATGCTAGAGGCCAATGGGCTGATCATTGGCTTTTCATGCTGGGCCCTCAGGTGTTTGCAGCCTGACTACTGCACTAGGGTGGACCAACCTAGTCATGCCTGTTTTACCGGGGTTCTGAGGCTGGCAATTTACCTTCTGCAATGGGGCTGGAGATCTCACAGCTGGCCTGCTGAGTCAGGACAAATTATTTAGTATTTTATTTTTTCAACTATGTTACAAAAACATTTTAAATATTTATTTATTTATTTTTGGAGGCCAATTGGGGTCAAGTGACTTGCCCAAGGTCACATGGCTAGTTTTTGTGTTAAGTGTCTGAGGCCAGACCTGAACCCAGATCCTCCTGACTCCAGAGATGGTGCTCTGTGCCACCTAGCTGCTCCTTTAATATTTATTTTTAAAATTTTGAGCTCTAAATTCTCTTCTTTCCCCTCTCCCTCATAAAGAAGGCAAGTGATTTTATATTGGTCATACATGTGCAGACATGCAAAATATATTTGCATATTGTTCATGTTGTAAAACATGATCCCCCAAAAATAAAGTAAAAAAAAAAGTATGCTTCCATTTGTATTCAGATTCCATAGCATGATATTGTTGGAAGCTTTCAATGGGGACAAAAATGACAGCAGGGTCAGCTACTACACTGATGGCAAATTATTTAACTGGAAAAAGTTACAAGGCAAGATGAAAGAGGAGAGACACCCACACACCAGTCTGGACCCCTACGCTTCTTTTACTCCTTTTGTATATAGGTTGGACTAGATGGCCCCTTCCTATTCTCAAATTTGATTCTGTGACTTCAAAGTTGCATCTGCCATTTTCTGCTCTCACCATCTTGACTCACTCTTGTTCTGTCAATCATCCCACTCTTACTTCCTAAGTCCTTCAAGTCATAGACATTGTCCCCTTTTCCCTACCCAAATTTCATTCCTGCACTCAACCAAAATTATAGGAAATCACCACTGGCCTAGTTCCCTAGCCACAAGAGGTAAAGGTAGGGTGCCCAGTCTCATCTCCACCTCCCAGGTTGCATCTTATTCCCCTGATTCTCTCTCCTTCCCCTCCTCCTAAGCTCACAGGATTGAAAGTTGGAAAGAACCTTAGTGATCACCTAACTCCCTTCACATACAGATTCAGAAGTGAGGCCCCTAGAAGTGCAGGAGGTTTTGCTCACACTCAATGCAGCATTGAAGGTTGAGATAAAACAAAGGATTGATTCTCTGCTTCTTGTGCTAATTTTGGCCTAACAATTAACTCCAAAAAAACATATGTTCTCCACCAGGCAGCATGATACCATCCATACATGGAACCATTGGTTGCAGCAAATGGAGAAATTTTTAATACTGTGGATAAGTTCACTTATCCTGGCAGTATTTTCCCATTTTACAGAATTGTACTTTTCAGAGTTGTATGCATAGATGGTGAGGTTGACACTTGCATTACCAGAGTTAGTTTGATGTTTGGGATACTCCAAAGGAAAGTGTGGAAGAGAAGATGTATTAGATTACCTACCATACTGAAGGTCTACAGAGTCACTGTGCTGATCTCATTGTTGATGCCAGTGAAATTTGGACAGTATACCAGTACCATGCCAGGAAACCGAATTAATTCCATTTGAATTTTTTAGGAAGATTCTGAAGATCACCTGACAGGATAAGATACCAGACACGGAGGCTTTTTCTCAAACTGAACAGCTAAGCATTCACATTCTATTGCAGAGAGTACAACTACAATGTCCTGGCCATGTTGTTCAAATGCCAAATGTTCATTTGCCTAAAGGATTATTTTATAGAGAACTTACACAAAGCAAGCACTCCCAATGAGGTCAGAAAAAGCCATACAAGGATCCTGTCAAATTATGTATGTCTGAAGAATTTTGGAATTGATTGCATAACATGGGAGATACTGACACATCATCATTCAGGGTTGTTAATTTAATATGATACCTGCTGAGTTCTCTTGCAATGAGATCTATTTGTTTTTCAGGTTTAATGGATTTTGCGTTGCCTATAAGCACATACACATTCTTTGTACCAATGGTGAGTGAAATAACCTTTGCAAAAACTTTTGTACATCTTTTGTGTTTTGACTACAGAATGGGATCTTTATGGCACCTTTTCTAGTCCCTTCCTCATGCCAGGAGATAAGTAGTACAGGCTTTCAAAAAGGCTCCTCAGACCCCTGGAAGTGGAGGGGATGTGCCAAATCCCACTGTGTTTCAGTCCAGTAAGAAGATGACCCTATGACCTGGGCGAATCATGTTCAGAATTGTGACTATAGCTCTCAGTGTATCTAACCCCCACTGCTTTGTCACTTGTCTGTCACCACAGGATTTTGAAATAGGTAAAAAATGGTAACATGGTATGAGTGATGCCTTTTGACTCATGTGTAAGTTGGATTTAAGTGGGCCACTTGTGTGAAGTCATTGGCCTCACTCTCTATTCTAGAGTTATCTGATTCCAGTGACAAGACAAAGTCAAGACAATTGGTGATGGCTTGAGATGCAGTGGGTGACCTTGTGTAACGTAATGCCAAAAGAAAGGCAACTTCCCAGGTTCAAAATACCAGCATAGGTGCTCTCTATTTTATTCAGTGACGAACCAAGAACAGAGAAGATCAAAACATGACATCATTCAAAATACAGCATTTACTAAGCGTGATTAAATAATCTCCAAGTACTACCCCACCCCAGGACCTTCCAATCATTCAATCAATCACAGAGTCTCTGTTCTAAATACTTCTCCACCCCTAGGCTATACCTTAATTAAGTCCACCACAAAGCCCCTCTTCTCAAATGGAGATTAGTTTCTAAACATAAGGTCAAAAGTTCCCCACCCCTGGATCACAATTGAATCTACCCCAGAGTTACATCAAGTTTAAACACAGCACTTAATACCCAAATGGAGCTCTTTTCTTCATCTTGACACAAGGCAAGTTCTCAGCAATCTTAGTTCCTGGGGAGACAAGGCTTAGCAAAGCCACAAGATACATTGGCAGTCCCTTCATGAATTTATCCTCTGTCTGTAGAACAGTCCTAGAACCCCTGAACACATTAGCAAAGCCCTCTCCCAGGATTTCTGTAAACATACAACAAGAAAAATCCTTCTTCAGGGCTTCTGAACCAACAGAAAGGTTCCCAGACCCCTGCAACAACAGCACTGTCCTTCACCAGTGGACAGTATTCATTCCGTCTGCAGGACAGTCTCCAGACCCCTGCAACAACAGCACTGTCCCTCACCAGTGGACAGTATTCACTCTCTGTCTGCAGGACAGTCTCAGGGCTTCTTAGCGAACAGCCAGGTTCCAGGACTTCTTCAACAAAAGGACTGTCTTTCACCAGTGGACAAATCTGGCAAAACAACATCAAAACAGACAGACAAAGTACCAGCAAAACAGCCATGTCTCCTCAGTCCTTGGCAGCTCGGGGGCAGGTCTCAAAAGTCCAGGGCAATTCAAAGAGGCCACCAGCAATTCTCTTAGTCTCTCTCTCTCCACGAGGTGCTGCTTCCAAAAAGATCTTCCGCCTCTCTCTTGTCTCTCCCAATCTATGTCACCAGCTCCTCCCAGTTCAGGACTTTCTTTTCACATCAAAAAGTCCATCCCACAGGTGGGATTAACAAGCTCTGGGTTTTAATACAATCAATTTGAAAACCAAGCCCAATACAGGGGAATCTCCACATTCCATTACTATCACACCTTGGCATCTTCCATGTCTAACCATGCTCCAAGTGCTGCACAGCACCTGCTGTAGTGCCTTCATGGCCATTGGAACAAACTGTTCTCATCCACCCATTCTGCCAAGAGAAGTCTTCACATGTTTGGAGTAGATACACCCCTAACTCACTGAAGGGCTTGAGACTCCTCAGTTACCCTCAGTGCTCTTTGTTTGGAGCATCTCCCTGCTTAGAGCAGTGACTTAGAGCCATACCATGGCATGGCTGCTGCAAATGCTGCAGCTTCATTGAGGTGAGAGTTGGGTGAATCAGGTGGACACCAAAGGTAGAAAGCAGTACTGAAAAGGGCTCAGTAGCCCTCACACCCGAGGCTCTAGTCTTCCCTGAATGTACCCTACAGCTCTCAAGAGTGGAAGAGATTGAGGGAGGCACTGCTGCTCAACATTTTCATAGAGTTGCTTCTTAAAGTGAAGGTAGCAATAGTGGGGAAGTCTGTTCACTTTCTTTCACTGTAAACTTGTCTTAAAACACTCCACACAAACCCAATGTTCATTTGATTTTGAAATCATTTCTCTTTTATTTTGATTCCCTCTAGAAGGTAAAAACCTGACCTGGAAATGTTTCTCCACTCATTCTTTCATTTCTTCATTCAGCAAACATTTATTAAGTGCCAAGTTCACTGTGTACTGAGGGAGACATTCAGTTTAAATAAAACAGAAACCTTGCTTTTATAGTCTACTGGGAAGAGAATAAGACACAAGCACAGAGAGCTCTCATAGACTTATCACTTTAGTAAAAAGTGCACCACCAGGGAGGTAGAAAACAAAGTTCTGTGTTAGTCCAGAAAAGTAAGAGTGTTAGATACAAGAGATCACAGAACGTTTCTTGGAGGAAGTGCCAATGAATATAGGCTTTAAATAATGGATAGAAATTTAACAGGAGAACAGAGGACACTTTAAGGGAAGGAATGGCTTCCAACACAGAATGCAAGGAGGGACACAATATGACAAAGTTGGAAAGAAATTGTGGTACCAAATTGTGTGAAGCCTCAAATGCCAGGCAAATTTTCAATTTTATAGGGTAAGCCTTAGGAACTCACAAATATTTGGGGAGAATCACACAATCAATTCTATGTGAATAAGGAAGATTACTATGGAAGTGGTATGAAGGTTACATTGGAGGGGACATTTCAAGTCAATTCATCACAGTTGTGTCAAGGTGTTTTTAGAAATGATGTAGTGAAACAGCCATGATATTTAGCTTGAACAAAATTTGAACCACATTTGCTTCAAAGTAACAATGTCAATGTGGCATCTAAACCAGATAAATGTTCAATGAAAAGCTTCCATCCTGAAAAACACGAGTCAAGGTCAATTATACTGACCCTCCAATTCTCACACTTCAAATTATTGATTTGATGAACTTTTAAAAAATGGGCATTTTAAAATTTAATTATCTATAATGATGATATAAATTAATACTCATGTTCCTCTTCAAGGACACATTAATAGAGCTTAATAGTTCCTTTTTTGTATCACTGTATGAGCTATCAACATCTGCAAAGGAAAGACATAATCCTTTACATAAGTAATCACTTCTGATGAGATCAGGAATGAGAAATTGATACTTAAATTTTATGGACAGCTACTATGTATTCATTATGATTGTTCTTACTAATTATGCTTCTCAAATTGACTGCTGAGACTCACTATCCTCTTTATGATTATTGCTATTATTGTGAAAACATTCAAGAAATAGACACAAACTCGTCGGCCTAAAGGACTGAGCACAGAGAGAATGAATGTTCCAGATAAATGCCAAATTAAGTGGATAACTGTTGTAATCTGAACTCAACCCTGTTAAGAGCTTCTCCTGGCCCAGCTACAGTTTAGAATACGAGTTTGTGAAGTCTATTATAACTTCCTGAAGTTATTTTGAGAGGCACCAATTTCCTCAGTGGTTCCTTAAGGGTTTGTTTTTTTTCCCTTAATTTGGTTTTGGTTTTGGTTTTGGTTTTTTAGACAGTCTCTCAGCCTTTCCCAGGCTGGAAATGCAGTGCCCACTCAGAGGCCTGATTTCACTACCCATTGGTGCAGAAGCTTTGACCCTCCTTCAGTAGCTTGGTAGTCCTCTTGTTCTGATGGCTGACCATATTAGTGCTACACTTTGTGCAGACATGCAGTCAGCTTGGTATTACTATATCCCTTAAGTCCCAAGCTCAAGCAGTCTCCTAGCTTTAGTCTTCCCCTGGAGCAAGGCTAATGTTCTGTCATACCTGGCATCCATCTTTGATCAAGAGCAACTAAGTCTGTTTAGAATTCACTGAAGGGAAAAGAATCCTGGGGCCAGGAAAGTGGCAAAGCTAATCATCCTATTTGTTTTATTACCTCTCTTTTATCTGCAAAACGGGGATAACAGTGCACGTGGTGCCTACTTTACAGGACTGTTGGCAAGATTAAATGAGACAATGCATGTAAAGTATATTATAAATGATATTATATAGTGTTATATAATAAGTTACATAAGTACTATGTAAGTGACAGCTTTCATCAACGTTTTTGCTATGTTAATATCTCAATTCCCCATGGAGTAGGTAAAAACCTCTGATGCCAATTTACCATAGTCTGAGCCTTCTGTATCTCATACAACAAGGAAGCCAAACCAATGATAATTCCAAGATCAGCCTCCCCAGCTCCTTCAACGGAATCCAGTCCCTCCTACAATAGTAAGTGACAGCTTTAGAAAAGGATTGCAGATATCAGTTAAAACAACATTTTACTTTCAAGATGAGGAAATGAAGTTTCCAAAAGTTGAAGTGACTTGCCCAGTGTCACAGAGACAGTAAGTGGTAAATCTGGGTTTCAAACCCAAGTCCCTCTGACTTCAAAACCAGTTCTGTCTCCCCAAAAGTGACTTCTTGTTTACATGTCATCACTGGTCATATGATCCCTACCCAATATTCTTATTATGTCTCATTGAATCATGCCAAATTTTAATTCTTCAGTGACTACGGTATTCTATGATTCATAGCCATGCACTATTTCCAGAAAAATATTGTTGATTAAAAAGATGGGGTTTTTGTATGTGTGTTTCAGGGAGAAGCATAGGTTTGTTGAAAACATGGCACTATTTCCTAAAAGCAGTCCAAGGCTTTCTCCCAACAATGAATCACCATAAATTCTGAATTAGGGGAGTGTCAATTAATGAAATATGACTGTATATCAACTGAACCTGCTGCACTTGAATGCCCTTAAATTAGATTTCCCATGGGCACCAGAGAGCAGGCAAAACTATTATATTGAACCTTGCTTTAAATATTCCTTGCTAAGATGCTTCCAGACATATAATGTTCCAAATGGTTGGTTCCCTGCGAAACACTGTGAAGGAGTTGCTTGGTAATACCAACCCATTCAGCTGTGCCCAACCATGGAGAATTGAGATATTAAAGTTCGATATGTTTGGAGATATATTCGAACCCCATTGGTATCGAGATAGCAGATATTAGAGACCCAACTGCAATGGGACATATAAGGAAATAGACCATTAAAGCATGACACCTGTGCAGACGGACCTAAATCCTCTGACTTTGCTCACATTTGCAGCTCACAGCTCCACATTCTCATCCCACACCCCTAAGACTTCCCAGCTCCTCCCTACTGAAGATAGGGCAGAGTTTAGCAACAGGACAGACGAGTCTTTCTGAGCTGAGAGAGAATTGGAATTGGTTAGAACAATTTCCTTTCTTGGTGTTTCACTTTTTTCTGTGCAGCCCCAACACCTAGTAGAGTATCTTGGCAGGCAGTACATGTTTAATAAATGCTTGTTGCCCTAAGCATAGGACGGGACCACGTGGACCTCAATTATTTTTTAATTAAAGCCCCAGAAAAGTCAAGCAGTCAGACTAGCATTGATATTGTGAATAGACTGCTGAATGTGGTGTCATAGTGATGTTAGTGCAAATCATGCCTTTTAGACTTACTATTTATATGTAAATGGAAAGTCATTTAACCTTTCTGAGCTTCAGTTTCCTAGCACAAAATAGGAACACTGATACTAGTAGGACTTACCTCACAGGGCTCTTGTGAGGCTCAACTGAGATAATGATAAAAAGCAAACCTGAAAACTTGAAATCCCTTGAAAAAATATCGATTACTCTTATCCACCTCCCCACCCTCAAGAACTTTCTCATTAAGACTACTTGTTGACTTATTAGCCAAGAGGAAAGAAGATTTTTTTAAAAATTCATTGTACTGGCTTATTGGAGCCACTGTGTATCAGGGACTTGGTTGTCATGTTTATAACCAAAAAGCTTTGCAGTTAGTGAGTGAAAAGTGTTTTAGAAATGTATTGCTAGGGGGCGGCCAGGTGGCTTAGCAAGTAAGAGCACCGGCTCCAGTGTTGGGACGACCTGGAGATCGAATCCGGACTCAGACACTTAGCACCACACCCAGAAATAACTGGCCGTGTAACCTTGAGCAAGTTACTTAACCCTGATTGCTTAAAAAAAAAAAATGTATTGCTAGGACAATACAAGACCCATTTAGTGGAGTTACTATAATGTCTCTGATGGATATTGTTTCATTCTATTTGACAGCTTCATAAAATCACTTAGAAACATTGCTCTCTTAAGCAAAAGAATGCTAACGTTCCAGTCTGGAGAAGCCAGATGAGAGAATTTTGCAATTTCTGCCAAAAACTGTATTCAGTTCTTCTGTCTCAAATCCTCTAATCATATCAAGGCTTTAGTCTCCTCTCTTTTTTTTTTCATATAATATTTTTTTTGGTCTTTATTAATTTGTTTACTTTTAGTTTACAAGATTTCTTTCCACAATTCCTTGAGTTTCAAATTTTCTCTCCCTCTTCCCCTCCCCCCCATGGTGGCAAATAATCAAGTATAATATCTGCAAATACTTTCATCTTAGGCATTAGTCAGGTTATAAAGAAGGATTGTAACAGATGGAATGAACAATGTGGAAGAGGAAACAAAACCAAACAAGAAAAAGAAAAAGAGCAGATAGTTTGCTTCAATCTGGGTTCAAACTTAGTTCTTTCTCTGAATGTAAACGTCTCTCTCCATCATGAGTCTTTTGGGGATGACTTATGATGCAGGATTGCTGAGAAGAGTCCAGTTTATCGAAGTTGGTCATCACACATATGTTGTGTCTGTAATTGTGTACAAATTCCTCCTGGCTCTACTCTTCTCACTAAGCATCAGTACACATAAGCCTCTCCAGCTAAATATGAAATCCATCCGCTGCTCGTTTCTTATAGCACAATAGTATTCCATAACATGCATATACCACAACTTGTTCAACCATTCCCCAATTGATGGGCACCCTCTTAATTTCCAGTTCTTTGCCACCACAAAAAGAGCTGCTATAAATATTTTTGTACATATGAGTCTTTTTCCCACTTCTATAATCTCTTTGGGATACAACCCTAGAAGAAGTGGTTTTGCTGGGTCAAAGGGTATGAAATTATTTATAGCCCTTTGGGCATAATTCCAGATTGCTCTCCAGAAATCAATTGGATCAGTTCACAACTCCACCAGCAATGCATTAGTGTTCCAATTTGCCCACATCCTCTCCAGCATTTGTCATTTTCCTATTTTGTCATCTTAGCCAATCTGAGTGGTGAGATGTGGTACCTCGGAGTTGTTTTGATTTACATTTCTCTAATCGATAGTGATTTAGATCATTTTTTCATATGCTTATAAATATCTTAATTTCTTCCTCTGAAAACTGCCTGTTCATATGCTTTGACCATTTATCAATTGGGGAATGACTTGTATCCACATAGATTTGACTCAATTCTCTGTATATTTTAGAAATGAGTCCTTTATCAGTGACACAGGTTGTAAAAATCCTTTCCCAACTTTCCACTTCCCTCCTAAACCTGGTTGCATTGGCTCGATTTGTACAGAAGCTTTTCAATTTAATGTAATCAAAATTATCCATTTTGCATTTTATAATGCTCTCAAATTCATTTGGTCATAAAGTCTTTCCCTCTCCACAAATCTGACAGGTAAACTATTCCTTGCTTTCCAAGATTGCTTACAGTATCAACCTTTATACATAGATCATGCACCCATTTAGACTTGATTTTGGTATATGGTGTTAGATAATGGTCTATGCCCAGTTTCTGCCATATTACATTCCAGTTTTCCCAGCAGTTTTTGTCAAATAGTGAGTTCTTATACCCAAAACTGGGGTCTTTGGGTTTATCAAACAGTACATTACCATAGTTATTGACTGCTGAATCTTGTGTACCCAATCTATTCCATTGATCCACTACTCTGTTCCTCAGCCAGTACCAAGTAGTTTTGAGGACTGCTGCTTTATAGTACAGTTTGAAATTTGGTATAGCTAGTCCACCATCCCTTGCATTTCTTTTCATTAATTCCCTTGATATTCTGGACCTTTTGTTCTTCCAAATGAATATTTTACTATTTTTTCTAGCTCTATTAGGTAATTTTTTTGTAAACTGATTAGTATGGCACTAAATATATAGTTTAATTTGGGCAAAATTGTTATTTTTATTATATTAGTTCGACTTAGCCATGAGCAATTGATGTCTTTCCAATTAGTTAAATGTGACTTTATTTGTGTGAAAAGTGTTTTGTAGTTGTGTTCATATAGGTCTTGGGTTTGTTTTGGCAGGCAGATGCCCAAATATTTTATAATGTCTACAATAACTTTAAATGGAATTTCTGTTTCTATCTCTTGCTGTTGAATTTCATTAGAAATATACAGGAATGCCAAGGATTTATGTGGGTTTCTTTCATATCCTGCAACTTTGCCAAATTTATTTATTGTCTCAAGTAGTTTTTTACTTGATTCTCTAGGATTCTCTAAGTATATCATCATATCATCTGCAAAGAGTGATAGCTTGGTCTCTTCTCTGCCTAATTTGATTCCTTTGATTTCTTTTTCTTCTCTAATTGCTACTGCTAACATTTCTAGTACCATATTGAATAAAAGGGGTGATAGTGGACATCCTTGTTTCACCCCTGATCTTATGGGAAATGCTTCTAGCTTTTCCCCATTACATATAATACTTGCTGATGGCTTTATATAGATGCTACCTATTATTTTAAGGAAGGCTCCATTTATTCCTATACTTTCTAGTGTTTTAATAGGAATGGATGTTGTATTTTGTCAAAAGCCTTTTTTGCATCTATTGAGATGATCGTGTGGTTTTTGCTAGTTTTATTGTTGATATGATCAATTATATTGATGATTTTCCTAATATTAAACCATCCTTGCATTCCTGGTATAAATCCTACCTGATCAAAGTGTATTATTCTTGTGATAAGTTGCTACAGTCTTTTTGCTAATATTTTATTTAAAATTTTTGCATCTATACTCATGAGGGAGATTGGTCTATAATTTTTTTTCTCTGTTTTATCTCTTCCTGATTTAAGTAACAGTACCATATTTGTGTCATAAAAAGAATTTGGTAGGACTCCTTCTTCACTAATTTTCCCAAATAATTTGCAGAGTATTGGAATCAATTGTTCTTTAAATGTTTGATAGAATTCACTAGTAAATCTATCTGCCCCTGGAAATTTTTTCCTAGGAAGTTCACTGATGACTTGTTCAATTTCTTTTTCTGAGATGGGGTTATTTAAGAAATTTACTTTCTCTTCAGTTAATCTAGGCAACTTATATTTTTGTAAATATTCATCCATTTCACTAAGAATATCAAATTTTTGTGCATACAATTGGGAAAAATAGTTCTTAATTCTTGTTTTAATTTCCTCCTCATTGGTGGTAGGTTCACCCTTTTCATTTTGATACTCATAACTTGTTTTCTTCTTTCTTTTTTTTATCATATTGACTATTGGTTTTTTCATAAAACCAGCTTTTAGTTTTATTTATTAATTCAATAGTTTTTTTTAATTTCAATATTATTAATCTATCCTTTGGTTTTTAGTATTTCTTAATTAGTATTTAATTGGGGATTTTCAATTTGTTTTTTTTTTCTAGCACTTTCAATTGCATGCCCAATACACTGACCTCCATTTTCTCTGATTTATTCATGTATGCACTCAGGGATACAAAACTTCCCCTAAGGACTGCCTTTGCTGCATCCCACAAATTTTGGTATGTTGTCTCATTGATGTCATTCTCTTGAATGAAGTTGCCAATTCTTTCTATGATTTCTTGTTTTACATACTCATTCTTTAGGATTAAATGGTTTAGTTTCCAATTAGTTTTTAGTCTGTCTTTCCATGGCCCTTTATTGCATATGATTTTTATTGCATCATGATCTGAGAATGATGCATTTAGTATTTCTGCCTTTCTGCACTGAATTTGGAGGATTTTGTGTCCTAGTACATGGTGAATTTTTGTGTATGTGCCATGTACCACTGAGAGGAAGGTATATTCCTTTTTATCCCCATTCAGTTTTCTCCAGAGATCTATCATACCTAGTCTCTCTAAAATTCTATTCACCTCCTTCTTTCCTGTTTAGTTTGAGGTTGGATTTGTCAAGTTCAGAGAGGGGGAGATTAAGGTCCCCCACTAGTATAGTTTTGCTATACATTTCTTCCTCTAATTCCCTTACCTTCTCCTCTAGGAATCTGAATGCTGTACCACTTGGTGTATATATGTTAAGTAATGATATTGCTTCATTCTCGATGGTGCCTTTTAGCTCGATATAGTTTCCTTCCTTATCTCTTTTAATTAGGTCAATTTTTCCTTTTGCTTTATCTGAGATAAGGATTGCTACCCTTGCTTTTTTTTCTTTAGCTGAGGCATAATATATTTTACTCCAGCCTTTTTCCTTTATACTGTGTGTATCCCACTGTTTCAGATGTGTTTCTTGTAAACAGCATATTGTACGATTATGTTTTTAACCCATTCTTCTACTCGCCTCCGTTTAATGGGAGAGTTCATTCCATTCACATTCACAATTATGATTATTATCTGTTTCTTTCCTTCCATCTTATTCTCTCCCCTGTTAATGCTTATATTTTTTCTCCCCTTCTCCCTTCCCCTCCTTAATAGTTTTTCTTCTGACCACCACCTCCCTCAGTATTCCCTTATCAGCCCTCTTCCCTTTTCCTCCCCTTCCCCCTTACTTCTTCCCTCCCTTCTCGCCACCCCACCCCTTTTGCAGCCCTTTCCCCCTCCTACTACCTTTAGGATATTTTTATACTTAATGAAGTAAGTTATTTCTTCTTCCCACCAAGAGTGAACAGGAACAAATTTCATGCGAAACTCCTCTCCCTCCCCTCTTTCCCTCTATTATGATATGTTTGGAGTCTCTTCTCCATAGAGTCCTATGCTTAACTGGTAACTATTCCCTCCTTGCACCAGAACCAATGAGGGCAAAGCTCATATAATACTCATCTCCCTCTCTTCTTTTCCTCTGCTATATTGTTGTTATGCCCCTTTGTGTAGCATAATTTACCCTTTTCCATTTCATTCATTCCTCTTCTTCCATTGATGTCCCTTTGTAGTCCTTAATAAGATTATTTTACCATCATTTTGTGTAATTTATACTCGTCCCCTCTGCTTGTCTATAAACAGTTTGCTATTATTAAATAACAGTGTGTTGGTGTGTGTGTGAGTGTGTTTTCCTTGTTTACCTTTCTATTGTCACTCTTTCATCTTCTAATTGGAGGTTGAATTTTCCATTGAGCTCTGTTTTTTTTCATCAGGAAGGTCTTGAAAGCTGTTATATCGTTGAATGACCATCTCTTTGTTTGGAAGAGTATGTTCAGTCTGGCTGGGTAGGTGATCTTTGGTTGTAGCCCTAGTTCTTTTGCCTTGCAAAATTGTATTCCACTGCCTCTGAACTTTTAGTGTAGAGGCTGCTAAATGCTGTGCGGTCCTCACTGTGGTTCCTCGATATTTGAATTGTTTCTTTCTGGCTGCTTGAAGTATTTTCTCTTTTAGCTGTTAGTCCTGGAGTTTGGCCACAACATTTCGAGGACTTTTCAGTTTGGGATCTCTTTCAGGAGGTGTCTGGTGGATTTTCTCGATTTCTATTTTACTCTCAGGTTCTAGTATCTCAGGGCAGTTATCCTTGATGAGCTCTTGGAGGATATTGGCCAGGCTCATATTTTTATTATGGTTTTTCTGGTAGGCCTATGATTCTCTCCTGGATCTGTTTTCCAGATCAGTTATTGTTCCATTGAGATATCTTACCTCTTTTTTAAATTTTTCATTCTTGTTGTTTTGTTTGACTAATTCTTGGTTCCTCATAGAGTTAATTGCTTAAATTTGGTTGATTTTAATTTTTAGCAAATTACTTTCCTCTGTTAGTTTTTGGAGCTCCTTTTCCATATCACTCACTTTCTTTTTAAGGATATGTTTTCTTCATTATAGTGTTTTTCTAATTTTGCAATTTTTATTTTAAAAGAACTATTCATTTTTTCTTCTATCTCTCTCATTTGGTTTTCAAAGTTCCTTTTGAGTTCATCTAGGGAAGCTTTCTGTGCTTAAGACCAGTTCCCTGTAGATGCTTCAGCTGTGGGTATGGAGTCAACATTGTCTCCCTCTAGGTTTGGTTCCTCCCTTTGAGGACAGTAGGACTCCAGGGTCTTTGCTTTCGCAGTCTGCATTCTACCCATTTTGAGGCAGGGCTCTAGCCAGGCCCTTCCTTTAGGGTTCCCAAGCCTTTACTGTTTAGGATTTTGCCCTGGGGCAATAATTACTATGTTTTCAGGGTCATAGGGGAGGTTGGAGCAGCTGGAGTTTACTCTGCCATCCTGGTCCTTGGTGGTCCTGGGAGTGGCTTTTTAAATTTCATATATATATATATGTATGTATGTATAATTTTTTAATGCTTTATTACCTTCTGATTTACACCATTCATTTCAACCAGATTTTGAGTTACAAATTTTCTCCCTATTTTTCCCCCACCCACCGGCCCAAAATAGCAGTCCCACAGGATATCCCCTCCTCTAATCTGCTCTCTCCCATATCCTCTCCCACACCCCTTTCGAATTTTCCAGTGGATTTTTATGACTCAGTGCCTGCACATCACATTCCCAATTACATGTAAGATGGTATTAATAATAGTATACACACACATACACACACATATATTTGAATATTTGATTTTAAAACTTTCAATCCCAGATTCATTCCCTTCCTTCCTTGTCACCCACCCTTGCTGGGAATAAAGAAGTTCAGTATAGGTTGTACATGTGTGGCTAATGCAAAACAGTAACCTAGTAGATATATTGTTAAAGACTGACTATATTATCCTCCCTCCCATCCCACCTCCCACCTGCTCTGCTCTCCACCTTCATCCCATCCCTTGTCAAAAGTGGGTGCTTCCAACCTCCCTTCCCCCCAGCCTGCCCTCCACTCCACCATCCCCACTCTCATCCCCTTCCCCCCCCCATTCTCCAGGAGGACAAGATACCCTATTTAGTGTGTATTTCACTCCCTCATCAAGTCAGATTCAATGGGAATAAAGTTGACCCATTCCCTTTTGCCTTGCTATTCTTCCCCTCCATTGTAGCCATTTTCCCTTGCCTCTTCTATATGGAATAGTTTACCCCAATCTGTCTCTCCCCATCTCCTCTCATTATATTCCTCTCACCTCTTAATTTCACCTTTTAAATATCATCCCTTCCTGTTAAATTGGTCCTGTGCCCTCTATCTGTATATACATGTAAACATATACACACATTCACATATGTATTCATATGCCGTTATACCCTCATATATATTTCTAATCCCTTCAACTACTGAGAAAAGTTTCATAAGTTACAATTATTGTTTTTCCATGTAGGAATGTTAATAGTTTGACTTTGATAAATTCCTTATGATTTCTTTTCCCTGTTTACCTTCTCATGCTTCTCTTGCTTCTTGTATCTGAATATCAAATTTTCTATTCAACTCTGGTTTTTTCAGCAAGAATGCTTGAAAGTCCTCTATTCCACTGAATGACCATATTTTCCCCTGAAACATTATACTCAGTTTTGCTGGGTAGGTGACTCTTGGTTTTAATCCCAGCTCCTTTGCCCTCCGGAATATCATATTCCAAGCCCTTCGATCCCTCAGTGTAGAAGCTGTCAGATCCTGGGTTATCCTGATTGTGTTTCCACAATATGCAAATTGTTTCTTCCTGGCTGCTTGTAATATTCTCTCTTTAATCTGTGGATTCCGGAGCCTGGCTATAATATTCCTAGGAGTTTTCTTTTGGGGATCTTTTTCAGGAGGTGATCAGTGGATTCTTTCAACCTCTATTTTGCCCTCTGGTACTAAAACATCAGGGCAGTTTTCTTTGAGAACTTCCTGGAGGATGATTTCTACCTTCTTACTTTGGTCATTTTGGTCTGTTTAACAGCATCTTGATTTCTCATAAAGTCATTAGCTTCCATTTGCTCCAATCTAATTCTGAAGCAATGATTCTCTTCATTGAGCTTTTTGAGATTCTTTTTCCATCTGTCAAATTCGACTTTTTAAGGCATTCTTCTCCTCATTGCCTTTTTGAGTCTCCTTTGACATTTGAGTCAGTCTGTTTTTTAAGGTGTGATTTTCCTCAGTCAGGCTGTTGACTCTCATTTCATAATTTTCTTGCATTGTTCTCATTTCTCTTCCCAATTTTTCCTACACTTCTCTTATCTGCCTCTTATGGTCCTCTATGGCCTGTAACCAGCTTGTTCTTACAGCTTGTCCTTTGAAGCTTTTAGTGCAGGAATTCTGACTTCACTGTTTTCCTCCTGTTCCATGCTTTGCTCCTTTTTGTCCCCAAAATAGGAGTGTAATGTTGGAATCTTCTGTCTGCTTTGTTTCCTTTGCCTGCTCATTTTGCCATTCAATTACTTGACTTTGGGGCTTTTGCCACAGTAGGACTCTGCCACCAGATAGGGGAGCTTTCGTTCCAAATGCTGGGGTTTTCTCAGCTGCTGGAGGTATTAGATGGGTACCTTCTCTGAGGTCTCCACATGCTTTGGCAAGCTGGACACAACCCCCAGGAACTCCACACTAGACTGCAATCCAGATCCAAGCAGGTTAAAGCAAGAGCAATTACCGCTCAGACTGGTGCTTGGTCCCCCTACACTCTGCAGGCCAGGAGCTGAAGCTGCCATGTGGTGCTGGCTGACTGTGCTGGTGTCTCAGTGGCTTCTCATCCTGGGGGCAAAAGCCATGCACTCCCACTTACTGGTCCCAAAGTCCAGACTGCACTGGCCTCTCACTTTGTCCTTCACATCTATGTGTTGATAAATCTGGGAACTGCCACCATTGCTGCTGATCTGGAGTCTCTCTTGCTGGCTGGTCAGGCCCGCCCTGGGGCTAAAGCCTCGAGTAGGTCTGGGCTCGGCTCCAAGAGCACTGCGCTGTATTCCTGCTGGCCTACTCGGCTGTCCTCAGCGGGAGGTTAGCTTCTCTGTGTCATTTTGTGGGTTCTTCAGCTCCAAAGTTTGTTTAGAGTCCCCTTTTTACATGGATTGGGGAAGGTGGAATCTCGGCTTTTTAAATTTCTGGGCTATAGAGTGGTAGTCCCAGGAGTATTATTGCTGTCCCTGACAAGGGCCCTGCATTTGATTCTTACCTTGCCTTTACCAGTCCCAGCCCTTTGGTGATAGACCTGGTAGTGGTCCTTGTGATAGGTGTGATGACTTGCCCCCCTTGTTGATCAGGCCTCTGGGGGTTGAGCCTTCCCAGCCTACCTCTCTCAGCGAGCCCCTAGTCTCATCTCTTAAAAGGCAATCAATCAACCAAAAAGTAAGTTCCTGCCAGGCACTGTTAGATACAGGTGATACAAAGACAAAAATCAGATATTCAGGTCTATAAAGAAGTTGGTTATCTACCCCAATTTCTTTTTGGAGTAAATTATGTAGATTTCCCCCTCGTATCACCAGTACCTAAAGCAGTGCCATTCAATCATTGCTAACTCTTGTAATTTCCTTCTCTACGTCTCTTGTTTAAGGCCCCTTCTTTCTACATGTACTACCACTACCCTAATTGAGACCTTCCTTCCTTCTCACCTGGACTATTTCAAGACCCTTATAATTGATCTCTTTGCTTCAATTCTCTCCTCTTTCATCCATCCTCCATATACCTGACAAAGTAATTTTCCTAAAGTCCCAAAATTTTCCTTTCTTATTTAGTAAACTCTAGTGACTCCCTATATCCTCTAGGATTCAAATACAAAGTTTTTTGGTATTTAAAGCTCTTTACAATCTCTTCCCTCCTTACTTTTCCAATCTTATATTCTCTGTATATTCTGTAAGTCATTCACACTGGTCTACTTGCCCTTCCTTGCCTAAGACAGCCCATATTTGTACTGTATGCTTTTATATAGCTATTCCACATGCCTAGAATGCTATCCTTTCTACCTTCCTACTCTAGGAATCTCTGGCTTCCTTTCAGATTCCACTCAAGTGCTACCTTCTTCAGAAGGCTTCCAGTTATGTCTCCCAGCTTCTAGGGTAAATCCTTCTAAACTTACCTTCTATCTACTCTTTATCTTTATTTCTCTTCTATGGATTAATATGAATAATAAACCATGGGATATAAATACTGACACTATCATCATCATCATCATTAATTTATATAGAGCTTTCTATGTGCCAGGCTCTATGCTAAGTGATTTATAATTATTATTTCAAAGAGTGGAGGGAGCCAAGTTGGCAGAGAAAATACAGGAACTCCTTTGAGCTCTCCCAAATTCCCTTCAAATAACTTTTAAAATGCCTGTAAACAAACTCTGGAGCAACAAAACCCACAAATGGACGGGGTGACACAATTTTCCAGCCCAAGACAACTTAGCAGGTCAGCAAGAAAGATCTATCACATCAGGGTGAGAATGGAGCACAATTCAATGTAGACCATGCTACATTGACCACCACCAGCAAACCACCAGCAGGCCATGGAAGTAACTTAATCAGAAACCACAGCAGCTGCTTCTAGACTTCTCAGCCCACAGAAGATAAGGTTCTGAGATTACAGGGGACTCTTTGCTGGCACTGGGAGGAGGACTCTGTTCCATTGCCCTTTTGCAGTCCTAGGTGGCAGCCCTGGGGCAAGGAGGAGCACAAATACACCAAAACTTACGGTCACAGGGCAACAGTGACCCTAGTCACTGTTGCAGGGTAGAAAACAGTACTTGTTGTCATTCACAGACCAGAGTACAGACCAGTCCAGGAGAGTAATAAATACACCTCTCCTTAAATCATACTACCTTGAAAGAACTGAAAGTTTACAGACCCCTGAACTAACTCTGAAAACAGCTGCACTAAAAGCCTAAAGCTTAAGAAAGTATGTCCTGCACCCTGGAGGCATGGCTCCACTTCAGCATAGAATTAAAAGTTAAGAAATAGGCTGGAAAAAATAAGCAAACAAAGGCAAAAAAAAAAAAACATTCTGACTATAGAAAATTACCATGATGACAGGCAAGATCAAAACACACTCAGAAGAAAAAAAACAAAGTCAAAACTGCATCCAAAGCCACAAAGAAAAATTGGATTTGTCTCAGGTCATGGAAGTGCTCAAAAAGGATTTTAAAAATCAAGTAAGATGGGGCAGCTAGGTGGCATAGTGAATAGAGAACTGGCCCTTGAGTCAGGAGGACCTGAGTTCAAATCTGGCTTCAGACACTTACCACTAAAAAAAAAAAAACCTAGCCTTGTGACCTTGGGCAAGTCACTTACCCTAATTGCCCTATTTTCCCCCCTCCAAAAAGCAAAAACAAAAAAAAAATCAAGTGAGAGAAGTGGAGGAATAATTGGGGAGAGAAATAAAAGTGATGCAAGAAAATCATATGCTACAGTCAACAGCTTGGTAAAGGAGGCACACACACAAAAAAAATACTGAAGAAAACAATACCTTAAAAAGCAGCATTGGCCAAATGAAAAAGGAGTACAAAAGCTCAATGAAGAAAATAATTTCCTGAAAATTAATTACTTTATGCAAGAAACAATAAAATGAAATTAAAAAAAGATAAAAGAAAATAAAAGAAAAATATCTTATTGGAAAAATAACTGACCTGGAAAATGGAGATAATTTAAAAATTATTGGCCTTCCTAAAAGAAATGATTTTAAAAAAGAGACATCATATTTCAAGAAATTATCAAGGAAAACTGCCCTGATATTCTAGAACCAGAGGGTAAAATAGAAAGTGAAAGAATCCACTGATCACCACCTGAAAGAGATCTCAAAATTAAAACTTCCAGGAATATTATAACCAAATTCAAGAGCTCCCAGGTCAAGGAGAAAATATTGCAAGTATCCATAAAGAAGCAATTCAATATCATGAAGTCACAGTCAGAATAACACAAGATTGAATACTTTCTATATTTAAGGATCAAAGGGCTTGGAACACTATATTCCAGAAGGCAAAGAAATTAGGATTACAACCATGAATCACCCACACAGCAAAACTGAGTATAATCCTTCAGGGGGAAATGGAAATTCAATGAAATAGAGGACTTTCAAGCATTTTTGATGAAAAGACCAGAGGTGAATAGAAATTTTGACTTTAAAATACAATTCAAGAAAAGCATAAAAAAATAAATAGGAAAGAGAAACCATAAGGGTTTCAAAAAGGTTAAACTATTTACATTCTTAAATGGTAAACTTGTAACTCCTGAAAAAAAAATCATTACTAGGGCAGTTAGGAGCATACACAGACAGAGGGCACAGGTGTCAATTGAATATGGTGGGATGATTATCTAAAAAATCAAATTAAGGAGTGAGAAAGAGGAATGCACTGGGAGTGGTAGAATAAGATAAATTATCTCACAAAAAAGAACTGCAAAAAAGCTTTTACAGTGAAAAGGAAAATGTGAGAGGTGGGCAGGAGTGAAAGAAACTTGCTTTCATTGGAACTGAGTCAAAGAGGGAATAACATACACACCCAGGTGGGTATATATATATATATTACCCAACAGGAAAATAGGAGGGGAAGGGGATAAGAGAAGGGAAAGGGTGATAGAAAAAAAAGTGAATTGGGTAGATAAAAGACAGAAGTAAAACACTTTTCAGGATGGGCAGAGTGAAAGAAGAGAGAGAAGGATACATGTGGAAGAGGGGAATAAGATGGAGAGAAATACACAGTAACATTACTGCAAAAACAATTTTACAGAAAGCTCTGATAAAGGCCTCATTTCTCAACCATATAGAGAACTGAGTCAAATTTATAGAAATAAGAGTCATTCCTTGATTGATAAATGGGCGAGGAATATGAACAAGCAATTTTCAGACGAAGTAATCAGAACTATATATAATTATGTGAAAAAAATGCTCTAAATCACTATTGATTAGTGAAATGCAAATTAAAACAACTTTGAGCTACCACTTCACAACTATCAAATTGGCTAATGTGACAGAAAAGGAATATAATAAACGGTAGAGTATATGTGGGAAAATTGAGACACAATGCATTTTTGGTGACATTGTATACTGATTCAACCATTCTGCAGAGCAATTTGGAACTATGCCCAAAGGGCTATAAAGCCATGCATATCCTTTGACCAAGCATTACTACTAGGTCTATATCCCAAAAGAAATTTTTTTGAACGAGGAAAAGGATCCATATGTACAAAAATATTTATAACATCTCCTTTAATGGTGGCAAAGAATTGGAAATTGAGGGAATTTTCAAAAATTAGGGAATGGCTGAACAAGTTCATAGATAGAATTGTTCAATGTGATAGACCATTATTGTGCTATAAGACATGATGAACAGGATGCTCTCAGAAAAACCTAGAAAGATTTACATGAACTGATGCAAAGTGAAATAAGCAGAACCAAGAGAACACTGTACACAGTAACAGCCATATTTTATGATGATCAAATGTGAATGACTTAGCTATTCTCGGCAATTCAATGATGCAAGACAATCTGAGAGGACATGATAAAAAATGCCATCCATCCCCAGAGAAAGAACTGAAGAAGTCTGAATGCAGATCAAAGCATATTTTTCTTTACTTTATTTCTCTTGGGTTTTTTGTCTGTTTTCTTTCACAACATGACTAACATGGAAACATGTTTTTCATGACTGCAAATGTAAAGCCTATATAAAATTATTTGCCTTCTCAATAAGACAGGGGAGGGGAGGAAGGGAGAGAATGTGAACTCAAATTTTTTTTAAGAATATTAAACATTGTTTTTGCATGTAATTGGATAAAACTAAGATATTAATTTTTTTTATTATGTCACATGATCCTCACAACCCTGGGAGGTAATGGCTATTATCATTGTCATTTTACAGTACAAAAGTTGAGGCTAGAGGTTAAATGCCTTGCCCAGGATCATGCAACTAGTAAATGTCTGAGGTCAGATTTTATCTCAGGCCTTCCTGACTCCAGGCCAAGCAACATATGTGTATATTATTTATAAATACATTTATATTTATACATAAACACATACACAACACACTGGGAGCTTGATGCTGATAGATAGCTCTCCCAATCAGTGAGAAAGGCTACAGAAAAGTTAAAGGGACAACAGATGTATGTTCCAGTCACTGCCCCTCTTCTGGTGATTCAGTACAAGGAAATATTATGGGCAGACAGTTATAAGATAAAAGAGTGGGCCGTTCCTCTTGAAAATACCTAAATAATATCAAATATGATGAATCCTCAGACTTGAGCTCAATGTGTCTCTGGTCATCTTAAAAAATGGGGTGCCTATGTAATACATAAAAGCCTCTCCTTGGGAATTGGACTTCTTTAAATAAGATAAATCTTGTGTATACAATAATAAAGTCTGAGTGGTTTCAAAACATAGATAGATATAAAAGGTCTAGAGGAGAATGGAAGGAGACCCATTTCACAACAATAGGTAGGGTAAGACTTCATGGTCAAATAAGGAGTTGAGAGGATCATAGGAGATAAAATGGAGAATTTTGATTACATAGAATTGAAAAAGCTTTTGCAAAAACAAAATCAATATAGATAAAATCAACCCATCCCCCAAATGCAAAGGGGAATTAAACCAAGTGTAAATGTATGCTGTACCAGCTATTCATCTTGACTTTTCAGATTAAGGAATTTTGGGAAAATACTTCCAAACCACATTATGCCATCTTCCACAATAATGCACATGATGTTTTTAGGGACTAGGTGCCTTAGAGCTGGGTTGTCTCAGAATTCTCATTCATGCTTCTTACTTTCCCTGCAGTCCTCTCAACTACACAACAGGAAAAGTTAGTCCTACTGTAAAAATGTTACAAGGGTATTATTAGCTTGAGGCTACTCAAAGTCCTGCTCTCCTCCCTGAAAGAAATTAATAAAAATAGAAGCTAATGTGACAAAAACATCAGAGTGTGGGGTATAAGTCTGTCTTGTGAACAGAACATTTCTCCCTTCTCCATCTACCCCCTTGATCCCTGAAGCTTTAAAATACACAGAAATCTCAGCTCTGTAGAAACCAATTTGTTAGTCAAAATTCCTCAGGAATAATAGGTTTCTGTTCAAAGCCAGTAAAACTGTAGGTGGTCACAATGGGACAGATGGCAATTGTCCTAGGGTGGCTTCAGTCACATCTGTCAAATGATAAATTCAATGTCCATGATTTGTCATGAGAGATGCAAAGTTGTTAACATCAGAATTTAGGCTATGTAGGAGCCTGCAGAATCTTAGGTCTGACACTGAGGAAAGCAGACTGAGAAATAGATGGTCCCTCTCCAGGCTTCCCTTTCTCCCTTTATTAAATCATCATGTCCCTGAAAGTAATAGAACTGAACTGATGTACAACACCTGATCCATCCCAGCTGTGTCCGTATGTCAAACACATTCCTCTACAAACCCTTTTTACAAATAAACTAGTTTCCAAAGAGCTGAACAAATATTTAATGAATGCGTACTGTATATCCAACTAACTTACTGGGTGGAGACTATGTGTGTACAAGGATATATGATTAGGGGTGGGGGGAGAAGAAATGAAGCTACACCAAAGATGTTTCTGCAAAGTTTCCCTTCCCCTGGGTCTTAATTTCCTCGTTGGCAAAATGAAGGAGTTGAAATAGGTAAGGACTTAACTGTGATCAAAGGAGGCCTAGGAAGTGTCCTCAACCCATGGCAACAAACACTTTCACTCCAATAGACAGTCTTAGAGAATTCTCCCTTTCAAGGCACTTCTTATATCCAGGTTCACTCTCTGTTCTTTTACCCCTTACTCTGAACAGTCTCCTGACCACTTCAACAGTATCTAGATTTTGATAATCGTCTCACTAGATTGACAGGCTCCTAGACAAGGTGAAATCAGCCAGCTTTGAATAATTAATTCATCCTCACAGGTATTTCCCTGCATTATGCCCCCGCACAATTAGTTTGGGGTTTTCTGAAATCCCTGACGGCATTCTTGTGAGCACAGAAGCGACGGTTCTCTTCTTACCTGTCTGCTAAGTGACCCTGACTGTCTTGAGATCTCTCTACTTAAGTTCAGGTCATATTTTTTAATTTATGCACAGAAAATTGAAACAATGGAAGAAGAATGATTTCTTCTCACTATTAACTTGGATTGAACTAGATGATGGGAATAATAATATGTTCATCTTAGGGAAAGTACCTCTTTTTTCTGTAGCTACGTGTTGCTAGGTCATCATGTACCCAAGCCCCAGAAGTCAAATTTATAAGAATGCTAGACATTTTTTATATATTTGATGATGTTAGAAGTAAGATAAAAGGAATTAAAACTGGAAGAGACCTTAAAAGACATCTATTCTGACCTCCTCATTTTGAAAATAAGAAAAATGATGCCTAGAAAGGAGAAATTAGTTGGCTAGAGCACTGAGAGGGGAAGTGACTTGACTGAAGTCAAGTAAATATCAAAAGTAGTATTTGAATATAGGTCCTCTTGGCCATCTCTTCAGCCACCACATTATCCATCCTGCTTCCCAGGATTAAAAAAAAAAAACAGAAAATGACAAATAGTGGAGGGCTTGTAGGAAAACAGGTACATTCATTCACTGTTGGTGGAACTGACTTAGTCCAGCCACTCTGGAAAGCAATTTGGAACCATGCCCCCAAAGCTATTAACCTGTACATTCCCTATGGCCCAGTCATACTGCTACTAGGTCTATACACCAAACAGATCAAAAAGAGAGAGAAAGAACCCATATGTACAAAAATATTTAAAGCAATTATTTTTGTAGTGGTAAAGAATAGGAAACAAAGGGAGCACCTATCCATTGGGGAATGGCTGAACAAGTTGAAACAATGAAGAGATTGAAACCTGGGAAGACTTGTATGAACTGATGCAAGGTGAATAATAATTTAATTGAAGATTATTCTTCAAAAGAGGAATAATCGGTACATTAACGATATTGTAACAAATCTGAGCTTAGTCTGTTACATATCCTAGGTCTGAGAGTAGAGTTCAAAGTGTTTCAGAGCAATGTTTCTTGGCCTGAAATTCTATAGGAAAAGGTGGGCCAAAAGGGCTGGGAAACTTCCAAAAATCAAACAAAGGAAGGCTAGGAGCCAGTGTACTTTCCTGAGGAAGAACGATTTAAATGAAAGTGTCAGGAGAGTGTGACCAGTGCAGAACCACTCAGTTTAGGTGTCGCTAGAGTGATGGGCTTATCTTGGCTTGTGGGATTGTGAAATGAGTGGGACTGGCAGAGGGTAGCATTCTCCACTGGTGACTTGAGCTCTGAGGGTATGTGTGACTCAGGTAGTATTCTCCTATATAGTTGTATCAATATCTGAAGGTCACAATTCTAAATCTCTACATAGAAAAAAAAGTACCTTGAGAAGAAATCCAAAGATCCATTGTCTGATTGTAATTGAAAGGAAGGTTTGGAAGCAGAGATCAAGTCTGTGTAGTACATTAACTAATGTATATTTTTAAAAGTCATTCAGAAAAGGTGGAAATGAGAGCAAATGATGGATAAGTGCAAAAAATGTGGCACAATGCAAGAACAGGACAGCAGCACTAGCATGAATTTTAAGAGTACTAAAAAGTTGTATTTTAGTTAGGATGGGGGATTGTTGTCATTCAAGTTATTTTTCAGTTGTGTCCAACTCCTCATGACCCCCCTTGGGAGTTTTCTTGGCAAAGATACTGGTATGGTTTGCCATTTCCTTTTCCAACTGATGTTACAGATGAGGAAACTGAGGAAGACAGGGTTAAACAATTTGCCCAGGGTCACACAGCTAGTAAGTGTCTGAAGCCAGATTTGAACTCAGGGAGATGAGTCTTCCTAACTTCAGACCTGGCATTCTATTCACTATGCTGCCTTCCCAATGCAACCCCATCCACTCTTGTTCAGTTCTAGCTCTTGGAAAGTTTCCTTACGTGGAACCTACATACACCTTCTTGCCATTCCTGCCCTTTCTGGTCTTCCAAGAACAAGTTCAAGCCCCTTTCCCTGTGAGAGCACCTGAGAACAGCTCTCATGTTCCCCCTGAACTGTAAGCTCATAGTCAGAAACTACCTTAAAGAGAGTCCAGCTCAATCTTTCCCTTTTGCAGATGTGGAAGTTGAGGCCTGGGATACAGAAGTGACTTGTCCAAAGTAAGAAAGCTAGAGGCCAGGTCTCCTCATCTCTAGGCCAGGGCTGTCTTTTGTTATGATACACAGCATCCGCATCAGACTGTATTCTATACTTTATTTTTATAGCCCTGCCACAGTGTTGACAGTTTTCTTTCTTTTTTATTTTGACAAGATGAATGAAAACAGTGGATTTTATAGTCTTGCTGTTGTCCTATGCATGAATACAGTCTTTGCTCCATACATACTTAAATGGGAAGAGTGAAAAGATGGATTCTTTGGAAGGTTTTGGAGGCAGCTAAGTAACACAGTGGATAGCAAGCCAGTCATAGAGTCAGGAAGATTCATGTTCCTGAGTTCAAACCTGGCCTCACACACTTACCAGCTATGTAAGTCATGTGACCTCGTTTGCCTCAGTTTCCTCATCTGTAAAAGGAGCTGGAGGTTTTCTTTGCCAAGAAAGCCCCAAATGAGGTCACAGAGTCAGACACAATCAAAAAATGACTGAACAGCAACAGTTTTGGAGGGACTGTGGTAGGATGGAAAGAGTGTCAGAGAACCTGGCTTCAAATCATGGGTCTGCCACTTGGGTGACTTTGGAAAAGATACTTTTCTCTGGGCCCCAGTTTTTTTTTTTAATTTTCATCTGTAAAATAAAATGATTGGGTTCAATGATCTCTAACGTCCCCTCCAATCTAGAAACTCAGAAGAGAAATAAAATGAATTTTTAAAAGTCAGGGGAGACTGTGTAGAGCAACCATAAATGTGATAGCCAAAGTCCAATAAAAGTGAATCTGGTTACTACAGGAAAAAAATACAGTCAAAAATCAGTCAGATCTCCCAAACCAAAAGCAGAACAAGTAACTAGTTAAGTACACATGAGTGAAAGAGAAGATCTATGCTGCTCTTACTCACTTAAAATACATCTCCTGAAGCTGTTTTGCTTCATATTCAAGTCTGTGGTGGTGAGATTATAGAGGAGATAGAGCTTTGACTGATAAAACTTCCCTGCAGCATCCTAAACACAGCCATTTGCTTCTGGTTTTAAATTTCTAATCTGAACTTCATTGTTGATCAAGCATAGCTAGGAAGAATAAATTACCATCAGGAAAAATGGTGTTGAATTCACTCTACCTAGGGAAACTTGGTCTAGAATTTTAAAGAAATCTATTCACAAATAATGATGGTGCCCATCATCATCATGATTATAAGCTGACATGTATATAGCACTTAAAGTATCATATAGCATTTACAGACATTAACTCATTTGAGCCTCAGGGACAACCTTATGAATTAGGATTACCTCTGTTCTACGATGAGGAAACTGAGGGAAAAAGAGATAAAGTAACTTGGATATAGTTACAACTAGTAAGTATCTACGGCAGGAGTCAAATCCAGTTATCTTGTCTTCAAATTCAGAGCTCTATCAACCATACCTTGCTGTTTAAGAAGTTTCTAAAATGAAACTAGTGACCTCTGTTGGTGGAGTTGTGAAGTGATCCAACCATTCTGTAGAGCGACTAGGAATAATGACTAAAGGGGCTGTAAAACTGTGCATATTCTGTTACTCAATGACACCATTACTAGTCTACACCCCAAAGTCATTAAAAAAAAAGGAAAAGGATCTATTTGTACAAAAATACTTACAGCAGCAATATTAATCAACGAAGAATTGAACATGACTTAGCTAATTCTCAGCAATACAATGATCAAGGACAATCCCAAAGGACTAATGATGAAGGATACTATCTGCCTCCAAAAAAGAACTGATATTGTTTGAATACAATTGAAGCATGCTATTTTTCACTTTCTTTCGCTATTTTCCTTTTATTCAAGTCTTTCAGAAAATGACTGATATGGAAACATTTTACATAATAGCACATGTATAACCTATATCTGATTGTAAACCATCTCAAGGAGGGGGGTGGGATAGCTCTATCTCAGGGAGATAGAGGGATAAAATTTGGAGCTCAAAACTTTAAATAAAATGTCAAAAAAATTTAAATAGTGACTGAATATAATTCCTTTCAATTGCTTCTTGCTCTGGATTACCTCTCAGCCCTCACTGGATCTATGATCTGGAACTAAAGAGTTAACACCAGAGCTGCCAGTTTATAGCTGTTTCTGTTCCCTACACAAGGTCATACCTCTCTGAGTGAATCTGGGACCTTTTCTTGCCCTAGTATTCAGCTGCAGGTAGGCCCTTGTTCAATTACTGAGTTGGCAGTTAATTTACAGAATTATTATTTATTATGACCCAGATCAAAGGAAAAAAATTCCTGGAAGGACATTTGAGGTTCAAATATCCACCCTTACTTTTTACCCATGAATTCATTGCACCCAGTTTTTTTTTTCAGGGATCAGGGTGGCTGTGAATAGCTTAGAGTCTCAGTCCTGGTCCTTCCAAATTATGACTAGAGGAATGGAACCGCTATGGATTCCTCTGGGTTGAGGAGCACACCGAGTTTTTTGTATACTCTCTGTAAAAGATCATAAGGGCAGCAAGTGATAAGTAATGCTTCAATAATAAAACTGAGACCTGGGAAAGACCTTAGCTTAAAAAGGCCAAGGTCTCCCACTGCACCCAGGGCCATCTCTAGTCATCTGATCTATATCTTGCACTTGACCCAAATGACTATGGAGGAGAAAAGTGAGGCTGGTGACTCTGCCCAGCTCCGCCTCACTTAAATCCAAATCACTTGCAAGTCAAGACATCATTGTCCTGATGTCATTGAGCCTCTTTGAGAACAAATGACAAATAATAGCAACAATAAGGTTCAGAGAACATAGAGGCAGATAGTGTGTGAATGGCATGGTAAAGGGAGACAGGAACCATGAGGAAGACAATGGGAAGGGAGAGGGACACAGAGAGTCCCTTGAGTTGCAAGCACTCAGGCAGCATTTAAGACATTAACTCATTTGAACCTAAGGATAACCCTATGAATTAGGCAATATTGTTCTACAGATGAGGAAACTGAAGAAGACAGAGATGAAATAACTTGGATATAATCACAATTAGTATCTGTGGCAAGACTCATTGCTCAGATGTCAGGAGTTTGGGGTCTCATTTTATAGGGGTTTGGGGGGGGCAGACTAACCATGCCGCCCTATGTTCATTACAACATTCTCATCATCTAGAAGTTATCTGCACCACCTAAGAGAGTTCATAAACATAGTGCTTGCTGGTGTTCTGGAGTTATCAGGACTAAGGGAACCTTATAGTAAGGTCTAGTTGGCTTCCCCTAATATTGCACATAGTCTCAGAATGTGGCTTTAGTTAATATATGAGACAGTTTCTACCGGCTCCTATGTTTCCTTAATTATGAGATGCTTTGTAAGTAACTGATATACTCCCTTAATTTATGGTACAGTCTGTGCCTTCAAGGTTCTCCTCTATACTAGCTACTTACAAACTTACTATAACTAACTGGGGGTGAGGGCAGGGTGGGGCATTCAGACAGAAGAAGATATAATTTTAACACAGTAATCCATGTAGGAAGACTGTAGGGTATGTTCCTGGCTAAAGCCTAGCAATATTTTGTGTCTATAGATCTCCCTGACTGTTGCCTTAAGTCACCCTGGGCTGGACAAAGGACTAACTGTGATTATTTCTTAGATTTCCCAAATAAGACTCAGTCTCATAATACTTCAAGATCTTTGTGAAGTAGTTTATAGAGTGAAGCTCTGCTCTATTTATAACCATCTTATTTATACATCTATTTATACCACCTACTTTGGCATCTTGGCTGGTCTCCAAAAAAAAATTTGTGATGTTGACATAAGGCATCCCACTTTAAAGCAGTCCTGTTTCATGAAAAATGGCCATGCGTGGTGCTCACATGAGGACCAGGTTTATTCTAAAATTCTTCCAAGCGTCTGATCTATTTCATAGGATTTAGAACTAGAAAACATTTTAGAAGCCTTCTCTTCTCAGTTTATAGGTCAGGGAGCCAAAGCCCAGATAAATTAAGTGATTTACCCAACGTCACATAGGCAGTGAGAGAACTGGGTTTCAAACCCAAGAACACTGATTTTAAACCCAATTTATATTTCCTATTATACTATACTCTTATAGCCTTTATGATTATCTGTTCCCATCTAGTTTACTCATCATAACAGTTGACTTTACATATATAGTAAATATAGACATGTACATATATTACCATTTTATAGTTTACAAATTATTTCATGATCTTTCACATATAACACATAGGAGGCACTGGAGTTTTGGGACTCCAGTCTCTAACATGTTCACTCTTGTTCTAGTCAGACAGGAAGGACAGGAAGACAGCTTTGCAGGGGTTAATAATCTAACTTTATGGGGCGGCCAGGTAGCATAGTGAGTAAGAGCACCGGCTCCAGTGTTGGGATGACCTGGGGATCAAATCCGGGCTCAGACACTTAGCACCACACCCAGAAATAACTGGCCGTGTAACCTTGAGCAAGTTACTTAACCCCAATTGCTTTAAAATAATAATAATAATCTAACTTTATTCTATTCTAGTCTTCTCAGTGGGAGTTTGCTGATAATGGGAGCACCAGGTCCTACAGCATTTCCTAATCACCCTACTTGCAAAGCTTGGTGGTGATATAGTAGGAGCTACAATTCCTATGGGATCCCCTAAGCCTCAATGGGGATGGCTGAGGTAAACACAGATTCCAGCAAGCCTTGATGGGAACTGGTCAAAGTGTAGACAGCATTACCCTGTCATATTCCACTATAGGTTCCCCTCTCACTGACCAGTGCCCACTTGCTTTATAGGGCAACAGACAAAGAAGGCATATTGCCAGTAATAGCCTCACAGGCTAACTCTAGCAATATTGTTATTTGGCACAAGTGCAGTATCACATTATATTACTCCTATATCTCATTGCAGTCTCAGCAGGACTGCCTATCACTGTGATTCTAGAAATTACTATCTAGGATACTGGGGACTATTCTGGGAGTTATCTAATACCTGGAAAAAAGGTTTGCCATTGCCATAGCCATGGATCCTTGAAACTACAATCTAAAAAGAAAAACAAAATCCTCCTCACATACACATGACATTATATAACATCACTGTAACCCAGGATAAAATTAATCTGGCCTCCATGTACTGCCTTTGGATGAATTTGGTTAAATAGCAGTGATATACCCAGGAAAGTCTCAAAATCTTGGGAAAAGCACAATTGGGAAGGTAGATGTCATCTCGATTTTCCAGGAAGTTTTCCTGACATGAGTGTGTTTCTAAGGTTTTCTCCCATTGTACAGACTGGCAGGGAGGTAGTCTGGGGCAGAGTTGGTTTTGCTTGTGCTCTAGAAGTCATACATTGTAATGGCAAGAAGTACTGTTCCCAGTTGGTAAGTGATAATAAGGGTGGTTTGGAGATTGCCTACCATGTAGTTATAGCTACAATTCTTATATGGCTGCTATTCTATGACTTTTTTCCCATCATCCTGGTGGCATTTTGAGGGTCAAGATACAACAAATTGTCTTATCCTAATCCTTTCCAACACACACCAGCATATGGCCTGCAATTATTCTCATGATGGTCTTTTCAGAATCATAGCCTCAGAAATAGAAAATATCTCTAAAACCATCTAGTTCAATCCTTTCTTTTTATAGATGAGGAAGAGGAAGTCCAGTTAAGTGACCTGGTCAAGTTCATACAGGTAGTAAACATGGGAGAGACAGAATTTTAAACCAAGTTCTTTGACTCCAGGGCAAATGAGTTTTCCACTACATGGTGTTCTCTCTCAGGTAGGGAGTGCAGTACATGGAGTTCTGACTCTGGAAGCAGTAAGACATGGATCCAAATCTGGCCTTAGACACTTACTAGCTGCAAATCATTTAACAGCTGTTTTCCTCAGTGCCTTCAACTCTACAATGGGAATGAAAATAGCACCCACCTGTTGTTGTGAGGATCAAATTAGAAAATATTTGTAAACACTTAGCAAAATGGTTAGCAAATAGTAGTGCTATGTAAAGGTTTTTTTCCCTTTTTTCTTTTTTTCTTTCCTTCTTTTGTTCCTTCCTCCCTTTCTTTCATCCTTCCTTCCTTCCTTCCTTCCTTCCTTCTTTTCTTCCTTCCTTCTTTCCTTCCTTCCTTCCTTCTTTTCTTTTTCTTTCCTTACCTTCTTTTCTTTTCCTTTACTTCCCTTTATTCCTTCTTTCACACCATACAAACATATATTAAAAATATTCCAATACAAGCTGACCAATTGTCTCATAAAATGACTCTCTACATACAACAAAAGGAATTTATTTGAGTCTCAGCAAAGAGAACTTGTGAAAGTCCTCCCATTTAGTTATAATTTCCTTTTGTCTTTTGATTTTACTTGTCTCAATAATGTACACTGATAGGCTGCAGTTCCTCTAAGACCATGTAACTGAATGGAAGTCTCACATACATTGCTAGGAATTAAGCTGATGTTTACAGATGGCATAAAATGATGTGATTCTTTTTTTCTTGTTTTTAACACTCGTTTTAAAAATTTTGAGTTCCAAATTCTTTTTCTCCCTCCTGCCATTCCCTTACACATTGAAAAAGTAAGCAATATATCAGTTATACATATGAAGTTATGTAAAACATATTCTTGCATTAGCCATGTTGCAAAAAAAGGCCAAAGAAATAAAGAAGGGGGTTATGTTTCAATCTGCACTCAGACTTCATAAGTTTTCGTTCTGGAGATGGATAGCCTTTTTCATCATAGGTCCTTTAGAATTGTATTAGATCCTTGTCCTGATCAGAGTAGCTAAGTCTTTCACAGTTGATCCTCCATATAATATTGCTGTTACTGTATACAGTGTTTTCCTGGTTCTGCTTACTTCATTTTACATCAGTTCTTATCAGGCTTCTCAGGTATTTCTGAACCCATACTGCTCATCATTTCTTAGAAAACAATAGTATTCATTCATAATCATATGCCAAAATTAGCTCAGCCATTCCTCAATTAACGGGCATTCCCCTCAATTTCCAATTCTTTGCCAACACAAAAAGAACATCTATACATAATTTTGTACATATAAGTCCATTGCCCTCTTCTTTAATCACTTTGGGATACAGATCTAGTTGTGGTATTATTGGGTCAAAGGATATGCACAGGTTTATGCCCTTGGGCATAATTCCAAATTGTTCTCCAGAATGGTTGAACCACTTTACAACTTCAACACCAGTGGATTAGTGTAATCTATTTTTCCACATCCCTCCAGCTTTTATCATTTCATTTTTTCTGTCATGTTAGCTAATCCGATAGGTGTAAGGTGGTATCTCAAAGTTTTTTAAAGTTGCATTTCTCTAATAGTGATTTAGAGCATTTTTTCATGTGATCATTGATAGTTTTGATTTCTTCTGAAAATTACACCTTTATAGTATTTCATATTGGAGAATAACTCTTATTTTGACAAATTTGGGTCAGATCTCATTTGAGCCCTTTACCAGAGTACTATATTTTCCCAGTTTTCTGCTTTCCTTCTAATTTTGGCTGAATGATTTTATTTGTGCAAATTTTTCTTAATTTCATGTTATAAAAATTATCCATTAGATTTCCCACAATTCTCTCCATCTTTTATTTGGTCAAAATTCTTCCCTTATTCATAGATCTGTAAGGGTTATGGGATTTAAAGATCTCCCATGCCCCATGGACGTGCTGACATAGCAGAGCAAGAGAAAGTGAAAAGCCGAGCTAACGGTCCTGCGGTTGGCAGTTGGCGGCGGTTGCCTTTTTTCTTTTCTTTTTTTTTTTGAGTTAGGACCCCTGCTGAGCACTGCCAGTGGCTGGAGCTGCTGGGAGCAGGACTTTCTGCTAAGGACTCCTGCTGAGGACTGCCAGGGGCCGGAGCTGCTGGGAGCGCTCTTCCAGGATGCTGGGTGGTTGCTGTGAGTGGGGAGAGGAGGACCTTTGCCTGAGGTAGCCTGTTCTGTTTTAAAGGCTTGAAAATGTGGGTGCTTTCTACTTTATCTACCTGTGCCAATGTCATAACTACTCTGATGGCTTTCACTTTCTGGTTTTGGGACTCAGTCTTTTGGTATCTTAATAAATTTTCTAGTTTATTTCCCCATATGGCAAACCTGACGTATTTTGTGATTGATAATTATATCAGCATATTTGTAATCTCTATAGGCATTGTGAATATGGCATTGCTGATACATTTGGCGACGAGGATGGGATCACAAAATGTCAGGCCTCTATTTGGAAGCAGTGGGGAGAGGAGGACCTTTGCCTGAGGTAGCCTGTTCTGTTTTAAAGGCTTGAGAATGTGGGTGCTTTCTACTTTATCTACCTGTGCCAATGTCATAACTACTCTGATGGCTTTCACTTTCTGGTTTTGGGACTGAGTCTTTTGGTATCTCAATAAATTTTCTAGTTTATTTCCCCATATGGCAAACCTGACGTATTTTGTGATGGATAATTATATCAGCATATTTGTAATCTCTATAGGCATTGTGAATATGGCATTGCTGATACATTTGGCGACCAGGATGGGATCACAAAATGTCAGGCCTCTATTTGGAAGCAGTGGGGCTTTAGAGGGAGAAATGGCTATTCCAGGATGGGAGGATTTGCCTTATTCCTCTCTAGCCAGAGAATGGGCTAAAAGCACAGGGCCCTGTGAAAACTGGGAACCAAGGCTAAAAGAGGGAGAACCTGGAGATTTGGAAAGATGTTTGAAAGCAATACCCATAGAACCAGGCAAAGAACTGGCAGGAGTGTGCAGGAGAGGCTGGGTGCTGCTAACAAGTTATCGCCTTATGTGTAAAAGTAGGGATAAGCTGCTGAAGGAAAGAGCTAGGATGGCTAGGGAGTCAGCTGGTTTGCCTGAGGATTCTTCTGTGTCACAGTACTCAGAAGAGCAAACTGGAGGGACCCATGTGGTCCAGGAGCAAGCTACTGTTCATGTAGCTAAAAGGAAGCAAAAAACTAGCAGAAGGAATGTGCATGCAGCTTTTGTACAGGCTGGGCAGAGTTGCCCTGACAGCTTCCAGGAGAATGTGTGTGAGGAGAATGGAACAAGGTTAGATGAGGAGTCTCCTAATGTAGAAGCTCTCCCCATACGAAGAAGAAGGCAGGAGAACCACCGAGGCAAAACAGAGTCCAGGGAGATAATTGAGGATTTCACTCAACAGGAGATCACTGATATATTGAGTAGATTTACCCAAAGAATGGGGGAGTCTTTAGTGTCTTGGATAGTAAGAATCACTGATGAAGGCGCCGGAGGAATAACACTGGACAATGAGGACTGTTTAAAATTCATAAGTAT